>NC_060267.1:105871096-106204374 GCF_021613505.1 Equus quagga | reverse complement strand
ACCAGATTAGAAATTAAAACAGAAAACCTTAAAATTATTTATTAACTAATTTTAAAATAACAGTGACAAATCCTGCTAGCATAAATAACGTGATTTTTTATGAAAAATAACTATTTCCAAAATTTTTTAAAAGTGGTATTGTTTGACATTTTTGCAAATCTCTTTAGTGTCTGACATAATAGAAGACAACTGCTTTCTCATAGCTGCTTCAGTATTTAATTTAAGTTGTTTTAGTTGAAAACTAAGAACATTTGGCCTCACACAGATACGTAGTTGAAAAAAGAAAGACTTCACATACCCACTGAGAGAATCTCGGGAACTTCAGGAGTTCTGAAACCGCACTTTTTTTGTGTGTGTGTGGTGAGGGAGGTTGGCCCTGAGCTAACGTCTGTTGCCAATGTTCCTCTTTTTTTGTCATTGAGCTAACATTGGTGCCAGTCTCCCTCTGTTTTATGTGGGATGCCACCATGGCATGGCTTGACAAGTAGTGCTAGGTCCATGCCCAGGATCCAAACCCTCGAACCCTGGCTGCCGAAGTGGAGCATGCGAACTTAATCACTTCGCTGCTGGGCTGGCCCCTCAAACCACACTTTTGAGAACAGCACGCCTAGACCCATTATTTCCTTTATGGTTCTGAAGTGACAGTTTATGACTACATTTATTTTCTGTAATATTCCCCTCACTTATTATCTGGTTACCCTAAGATACAATTTGGATATAAAAGGCAAGATCAGTGCTTATGTCTTTTCCCCTTCCTTACCAGTTTTCAAAATAATGGATTGTTAATCTAGAAACCTCCAAAGGTGATCAATGAGGTGTTATTATTGTGTACTTATGGTTTTAAATATATTTGGTATGCTTCAGTCCCTTGCAGTTATTTTTGACATTCAGATTGTTCCATATTTGGCTTCTAAGATCTTTTTACTCATTCTCAATCATTTCCTGGCTTGTTTTTTTGATTAGTTCCTTGCTTTCTAGTTGACAAGATGTTTCAGGATCGTTTTGTACATTTCCTGCCTCAAACCTGGAATTATTCATTTCTGTAAAACTCTGGTTTCTTTTAGTGGGAAATGGGACTTTGACACCATAGTGTGGGTGCTAGGGAGAGTTCATTGCTCTAGGGTTGGTCCTCGTTTCTAGAACTTTTCAATGGACAGATCTAAAAAATGTTTTCTTTCCTCTCTTTTTTGAAATATCAGTTGTTGGTATTTGGTAACTGTTATTTCCAATTTAGTACTACATAATAATTACATAAACATAATCTTTTCCCATGCCCCAAATCCCTACTTCCACTGACGCCAATGTACTTACCCTTTGCTTTGTCCCACAGTACACACACAGCAGTTTTAGAATGGCAGAACAATATGATTACTGGAAAGTGAGTTGGTTGTTTGGTTTTGCCCTTAGGATATATCCCTCTAAGGATATACAGTCAAATTACGATGTTTTAAAATCAATGGGAATAGTTCTCTATGTGATTATGCCACCAGCTTGATACACAGTGAGGTTAGTTTGTTTCATTTCACTTTCAGTTTTTTCAGGGATTACTTTTTGTTTTATAATTATATAAAATGTGGTTACTAAGTGAAATTTACAAATCTATGTATAGTCAGAGAAATCTAGCTTGTAGTCTCTTCCACCCTGTTTTCTCCCTGTCCCTACATGTAAGACTTGATAGATTCATCAGGAATAATTAAAGTGATATTTTGTCATGGTACTTCTGTTGTAACACAAGAAGCATCTAAGTTAGTTTATTTACTAAAACTGTCTTCTTCTAGATTTTTCAATAACTAATAAGTACTTTTAGCCTGAGGAAGAGGAGCGTGACTTTTCTGTTCTTCTAGGAACCATAATTTCTTGCCTTAATATAAACAGTGCAAGATAAGAAACTTCCTTTCTCTACTAAAAGTTGTCTCTTGAAGTGCTAGATCATTTTCCGTTTATCTCCCATGATTTCAGATACTTAAACCTGACTACCACTTGAGACACTGGTGCTATTTGTAGTAATAGAAAGCTCATCAATTAACGTTTCTTGAATGGTTCACCCTTAGACCTGAAATTTAGGTATTATCTTAGAAAGGATATCATCTACTTTTTAACTTTGTTATTTAAAATTTGAATTATTTGATTTTGTCAGTTTAAATTAAATGTTAAATCTTTAAAAATCTTAAGCCTTTTAAATATTGAATCTATTTTGTCTTTTCTAGTTATAATATCTGAGAAGTTACAATATCATATTTCTGCAATATATGTCAATTCTAATATGTATTTATATTATAGGCAAAAAAATATTAAATCAGGATATGTCAAATGATAAAGGAATAGTGATTAAATGTGTGAGGGTTCTGAAGTTGGATAGACCTTGGTTCAGATTCTAGTTTGCGGTTTTCTTGCTTTGGCCTTTGACAGGTTTCTTAACTTGGTAAGTTTCCTTCTTTGGCTAAATAGGAATAGTATCTTCTTCATAAGGTTGTGAGCCTTACACAGTGTGTGTAATGCATATAAAGTGATTGAAGACACAGTGGCTGGTACAAAATGAGCATCCAGGAAATGTTAGCTTTCATTTTGGAAGTTGTTGTTGTTAGGAATATTGGATCAATTCTCTAAACTCTGTCTGCACCTTACCCAAGATAAGTAATACTTACATACTGTAAATATAGCACCTGATTTTCGTGACTCCATTGGTTATGTGAAAAGAACTGTTAACAGAGGGATAATTGGTGTCCAGCTGAAATTTGTTTGAGGCTTCTGACTTTACAGATGTACCAGTGCTTACCATATAAATATAATCACATTAAAAAATTTCGTAGAGAAGAGACCTTTAAAGAAACAAAGCTTCTTTTCAGGATCCAAGGTCCTTTTCAGACGTTATTAGAAATGGTTTTATTTGAAGTGGCTTTAGTGCACCATGTATGCTAACTAGAGTTAAAGGAATTTTTAACTCTAAAATTTTAAAATACGTCTGCTTTTTAAGTGCCTTCATATAAAGCTATGGAACAACAGATTGCTCATTAGTTTTGGTGTTTGAGTTTAAAAATTTTTTTTTAGCTTTATTGAGATATAATTGGCAAATAAAATTATAATATGTTTATAGTGTACAACATGACTTGATATATATATACATTGTGAAAGGATTCCAGCGATTGAGTTAACATATTCATCCCTCATATATTCACACTTTTTTTTGATGAGAACCCTTAAGTTCTAATCTCTTAGCCCATTTCAATTATACTATATAGTATTATCTGCTGTAGAGTCACCATGTTATACATTACATACTTAGACCTTATTCATCTTTATAGCTAAAAGCTTGTATCCTTTTACCAACCACTCCTCATTTCTCCTACACGCCAACCCCTGGCAACCACCTTTCTACTCTCTATTTCTGAGTTTGATTTTTCTTTTTTAATGATTCCACATGTAAGTGACACCATGCAGTGTCTTTCGCTGTCTGGCTTACTTCACTTAGCATAATGCCTTCCAGGTTCATCCATGTTGTCAGTGGCAGGATTTCCTTCTTTTTTATGGCTGAATAATATTCCATTGTAGGTAAATAGATAGATAATCGTATTTCCTTAATCCATTCATCCTTTGGCAGACACTCAGGTTGTTTCCATACCTTGGCTATTGTGAATAATGCTGCAGTGAATGTGAGAGTACAGATACCTTTTCAAGATAGTGATTTAATTTCTTGAGGAACCTCCATACTGTTTTACATAATGACCATACCAGTTTACATTCCCACCAACAGTGCACAAAGGTTCCCTTTTTTCCATCCTCACCAGGATTTGTTATCGCTTGTCTTTTTAATAATAGCCATCCTAACAGGTGTGGAGGTGGTATCTTATTGTGGTTTTGATTTGCATTTCCCTGATAATTTGTGATGTTGAATGCCTTTTCAAGGATCTGTTGGCCATTTTTATGTCTTTAGGAAAATGTCTATTCAGTTCTTTTGCCTATTTATTTATTTTTGCTATTGAGTTATATGAGTTCCATGTATATATATATAGTGTGTGTGTGTGAGGAAGATTGGCCCTGCGCTAACATCTGTGCCAGTCTTCCTCTATATTTTATATGTGTCACACCACCACAGCGTGGCTTGATGAGTGGTGTGTAGGTCTGCCCTCGGGATCCGAACCTGCACACCCTGGGCCACTGAAGTGGAGTGTGTAAACCCAACCACTGCACCACTGGGCTAGCCCTCCTTATATATTTTTGATGTTAACCCCTTACCAGATAAATGGTTTGCAAATATTTTCTCCCATTCTGTAGGTTGCCTTCTCATTTTTTTGATGGTTTCCTTTGCTGTGCAGAAGCTTTTGTTGATATTGTCCTACTTGTTTATTTTTGCTTTTTTTTTTTGCCCTTTTGGTGTCAGATTTTAAAAATCACTGACAAAATCAATGTCAGGGACCTTATTCCCTATGTTTTCTTCTAGGAATTGTCTCATTTCAGGTCTTACATTCAAGTGCTTAATCTAGTTTGAGTTGATTTTTGTGTATGGTATAAGACAGGGGTCCAGTTTCATTCTTTTGCATGTGGATATTCAGTTTTCCCAGCACCATTTATTGAAGAGACTGTCATTTCCCCATTGTATATTCTTGGAGCCTTTGTCGAAAATTAATTAAGCATATATGCCTGGATTTATTTCTGGGCTCTCTAGTCTGCTGTATTGATCTGTGTGTCTGTTTTTATGCCAATACCACGACTGTTTTGATTACTATCGCTTTGTAATATAGTTTGAAATCAGAAAGTGTGATGCTCTAGCTTTTGTTTTTCTTTCACGAGATCGTTTTGACTGTTTGGAGTCTTTTGTGGTTCCGTAAAAGGAGTTTTAGGATTTTTTTTCTATTGGTGAAAAATGCCATTGGGATTTTGATAGAGAGTGCATTGAATCTGTAGATCACTTTTGGTTATATGGACATTTTAACAGTATTAACTCTTCCAGTCCATGAGCACAGAGTATCTTTTCTTTCATTTGTGTCTTCAGTTTCTTTCATCAGTGTTTTATAGTTTTCAATGTACAGATCTTTCACTTCCTGGTTAAATTTATTCCTAAATGTTTTATTCTTTTTGATGGTATTGTAAATGGGATTGTTGTCTTAATTTCTCGTTCCTGTAGGTCGTTGTTAGTGTATAAATTACAACTGATTTTTGTATATTGATTTTGTATCCTGCAACTTTACTGAATTTGTTTATCTGACAGTTTTTTGGTGGAATCTTTAGGGTTTTGTAGATAAAATATCTTGTCATCTGCAGACAATTTTACTTTTTCTTTTCTGATTTGAATGCCTTTTATTTCTTTTTCTTGCCTAATTGCTGTAGTTAGGACTTGTAGTACTATTCTGAATAAAAGTGGCAGGAGCAGGCATCTTTGTCTTGTTCCTCATCTTAAAGGAAAAGCTTTCAGCTTTTTACCATTGAGTGTGAATGTTAGCTGTGAGTTTATCATATATGGCCTTTATTATGTTGAGGTACATTCCATCTATACCTAATTTGTTGAGAGTTTTTATCATGAAAGAATGTTGAATTTTGTCATGCTGTTTCTGAATCTATTGAGATGATCATATGGTTTTTATTCTTCATTTTGTTAATGTGGTGCCTTGCATTTATTGATTTGGGTAGCTGAACCATCCTTGCATTTTAGGAATAAATTCCACCTGATCACAGCGTATGATCCTTTTAATGTACTGTTGAATTCATTTTGCTAGTATTTTGTTGAGGATTTTTGCATGTCCATTCAAGAGGGAAATATGGCCTGTAGTTTTCTTTTCTTGTAGTGTTCTTGTCTGGCTTTGGTAGCAGTGATGCTGGCCTCATAAAATCAGTTTGGAAGTGTTTCCTCCTCTTCAATTTTTTGGAAGTGTTTTCTAAATACCTTGGGAGTAGAGTGAGATTGAGGAGTGCTTAAATGTATTGAAACTGACTGACAGTATTTTAGAAGTAGGATTGGGAGTTCTAGGAGAGGACAAAATGATGGGCTAAAGTTGTCTTCCCCTTCCCCCTCAAAACAAAACAGGAACTGAAATGCACACGTACTTTGCTTTTTTAAAAGAATCTGTCTTTTAGAGATACATACTGAAATATTTATGGATGAAATGATATGTTGCTGGTGTTTGCTTTAGAATGGAAGAGAAGTGATAGATGTAACAAGATTGACTGTGAGTTGGTAACTGTTGAAATGATGAGTAAATAAAGTTTTGTGTAAAATTTTGATTTTATGCTTTTTTGAGATTTTTCACAGTTTTTGAAGTTTAAGATAAAAGTTTCTGTAGACTTGACTTGACTGTTGTGGATTTTGTTAAAGCAGACTAGTAAACATACTCAGATGTTTTGGTCTCTCCCCATTTGTGCTACGTTGTCCTCTGAGCCCAGTACCTCTTATGACTATCATGTGATATTTCTAATTAACAGAAAAGTAGAGTGGCTGCATACAGATATAATGACTTTGTAGTAAAAGGAAATTTTAATATTTTAAAGAAGTCTATACAGATTCTGGAAAGCATTCCTGACAGGCAGATTGAAGAAGCAAATGGGTAAATTAGTAGTATGTTCAGTATACAACAGATTTCATTTTATGAGATGGTCAAATTTCTGAAAAGGTGTCTTACAAATATCAGATCAATGTCAAACAGTCAAGATTTTTAAAAGCAAATTAATAGAATATCTGACTAAGGGTGCAGATTCTTCTGTGACTACTAGCAAATCTTAGTGTTAGTGGACTTAGCGTCTTACTAGGAGAACTCAAACTAGGTTCTTCTCCTCCACTTCATACTATTGCCTTGGAAGCAGGAAAGTGGTTCCTGTTTGCCTTCCTTATGACCTCTATTTACTTCTCTAATATTATAATCCGATATACCAGAAGTGGGTGCCTGCAATGTGCCAAGTTTATTGCTAGGGTCTTTTATGAATGTTATCTCACTTAATTCTCAAAATAGTGCTATGCGATGGTTTATAAATGAGCAAACTGAATCAGAGTGATCACACAACTAGTAATGGGGTGAGTCGAGTCTGTATGATTTCAGGATCTTTTCATTGTACCATATTACCTATCTTATTTAAGGAGCCTCCCACCTTCACCAATAGAATCTACCCTTTACTCTCCTCCTGACTTTGGGTATTGCTACCCATCTGTAGTTTCGATCTTTGTTTCTTTAGGATTCTTTGTCTGAAATTAGATGGAGTTCCTGGATCTGAATGGAGAAAGGAAATGGATTGGTTTTTATTGGGTGTTAGCCCTTAATGTGGTGATTGTAAATTCTGGTTTCCTTAATATAAAAAGAGTTACTAGCCCTCTTCCAATCAGCCATGCCTTACCATCCGTCGGTTACCGGCTTCCTTTACCCTAGACTGGCTGCAGTTTCGGGGAAGGGCATAGTGCAGAGGACTAGAATTTTTACCTCAAGTGTTGTCTCTGCGTTTTTCTGAGGAAAACGTTCATAGTCTTTATCAGATTCTCACAGAAATCTGTCATCACTATTGAGAAAGGTTTAAAACTACAAGTATCCTAAGATTTGGTTCCTAAGAGATTGTGATGCTAGACTCAGTTGATTCTTCTTTGATCTGAAAAGGTGCCCCCTTTGGCCTATTGGACCAAGCAGCAAATCACCACAAAGCTCATCTGTGAACATACTTGTTTTCTTATTTATTTTTTGAGGAAGGTTAGCCCTTGGCTAACATCCGCTGCCAATCCTCCTCTCTTTTTGCTGAGGAAGATTGACCCTGAGCTGACATCCGTGCCCATGTTCCTCTACTTCTTAATATGTGGAACACCTGCCAAAGCAGGGCTTGATAAGTGGTGCCTAGGTCCGTGCCCAGGATCTGAACTGGTGAACCGTGGGCCGCTGAAGCCGAGTGCGACTCAACTTCCATGCTGCTGGGCTGACCCCCATACTTGTTTTCTTATAAAGAAATGATCTGTGAATTCAGCTTTTACTTTTGAAAATTCAAATAATTTTGCTACTAGAGATTGAAACCTACTTAGTTTTACTTTTATCAACTTGACTTACATGTACCCTCAACTGTGCTCAATAATTTTTTCCAAAAGAAAATACTTTTTGAAAAGGAAATGAAAAAAAGGAAGGCATTAATAACAGGTCTAGAAGTCAGATGAGACTCCCTAAAAGAGTTTTTAATTAGGTAGACTAAGGAATGGTGACAAGCAGCTCCCAAACATTTGTGTTTAAAACTTTTTTGGCTTGTAAATTAGTGTTTTTATATCGTAATAGGCTGATAGTGAAATAAACATTCATTATAAGCCTCTCAAAGAAAAGATTAGGCAAATATTGTCTCCTTTGAAAAGTTCACCAATGCAGGATTGGTAGAAATTCATACAAGTGTGTTCAACTAATAGCTAAAAAGTGTTAAGTTTGAAATCTGCTAGAAAAACAGTAACAAGCTATTGATAATAGGACAAATGGAGAGCCTAGTGGGTTTCTTTTTTGCTTTCATATACAGATGGAGAAAGAGTTGGGACTGTCAACCATGAAATGTGAGGCAGGTCCAGTGGTGCAGCAGTGAAGTGCGCACATTCCGCTTTAGCGCCCCGGGGTTCGCCGGTTCGGATCCTGGGTGCAGACACGGCACCACTTGGCAAGCCATGCTGTGGCAGGCGTCCCACATATAAAGTAGAGGAAGATGGGCATGGCTGTTAGCTCAGGGCCAGTCTTCCTCAGCAAAAAAAAAAAAAAAAAAAAGAGGAAGATTGACAGCTGATGTTAGCTCAGGGTTAATCTTCAAAAAAAAAAACCATGAAACGCAATCTTGAATCTTAGTGGATTCTTAAGAAATCCTAAATTCATTCAGGAGCTATAGGTCACGTAATTTTTTTGGAATTCAGGGATGGGATGAGTGTGAAGACATCGTTGCTTTAACAGAGGACTTCGTGGTGCTTTGGCCCAGTAGGTCAAAGTGGGGTACCTTCTTAGGCAGGGATCGTCTTTGTTTTGCTTTTTTGTCACCCTTAGTAAGTATCATCTTATATATTTACCAGGATATAAATTGTTTAGTCCCGTCTTAGGTAATGGTCCTTATGGACATAAAATGAAAGGATCTTGTGCAGAAGTATTATCAGTTCTCCATAATTACTATTTTTGGACACTGGTAATTTAATTTGTGGGCCAGAAACCTCAGTTGCGAAGGATCTAATGTGTTACCAAACTCATAGTATTTTTTTTATTGTATTTTCTTAATCAACAGATAAAAATTTTTGCACTTTTTTTAGGGCTAGAAGTCTGAGATCAAGGTGCCAGCAGAGTTGGTTTCTCCTGAAGCCTCTCTCCATGCCTTGCAGATGGCTGTCCTCCTGCTGTGTCTTCATATGGTTGTCCCTCTGTGAATGCACATCCTTGGGATCTCTTTTTGTGTCCAGATTTCCTCCTCTTATAAGGACACTGGTCATATTACATTAGGGCCCACCCTAACGGCCTCATTTTTTTTAAATTGAGGTGTAATTGACATAAGATTGTATTAGTTTCAGGTGTACAACGTAACGATTAAATATTTGTATAAATTGCAAAATGATAACCACAATAAATCTAGTTAACATCCGTCACCTTCCATAGTTACAAAAGTTTTTTTTTCATGTGATGAGAACTTTTAAGATCTACTCTCTTAGCAACTTTGAAATATGCAGTACACTATTAACTATAGTCACCATGCTGTCCATTATATCCCCATTACTTATTTATTTTATAACTGTAAGTTTCTACTTTTGAACCCCTTCACTTATTTCTCCCACTCCCCAAAATTTTTGCACCTTTAAAAAACTATCCTTTTGTTCAAAAAGATTGGAAACCACTATTCTAAAGTTATTAGTGGTGGTCTATAAAAGATTTGTCAAAATCTGGGGCACAGGATTTGGGGGAAAAAAACAAAAAACATGTCTTAGTTTTTTATATTGGTCACCAAGTACTGGAAAAGGAAATACAGTAATCAAAAACAGTAATGTTAAGCATTTGGAAATATTTTACTCAGGAGAAAAGTTTATAAATAGAAGATATCTTAACAAAAAAGGGGAAATAGCAAGTAAATCCTAAGATACTTTGTATGTTTACTCCATTTTATTCAGTGCTAGAATTCTGTACTTTGCTTAGGGTCAAACTCTGATATGACAGGGAAACCAACAGAGATGATTAAAGGAGACAGTAGAATAACGGAAGTTTAGCATGATACATGGTTGTGATTATGTTTTGCAGGAGAATTTGGAGCAACTTACTATGCCAGTTGTATTCATTAACTAAAAAGTACTATTTTGTCAGTGTCCTGGAGCTAATTCATTATAAATATTCGTTAATGAATGAGAATTTTGGCCCAAATACAGCTGAAGTGTTTACTGAAACTGGATCAAAGATGAACATCTGTGTCAAGGTTTTAAAATCATTTTTCATGTTAACATCTCCAGAGAAGATTTTTAGAATCCATAAGTTTATTTATTTATTTATTTATTATTTATTTATTTATGCGTGAGGAAGATTGGTCCTGAGGTAACATCTGTTGCCAGTCTTCCTCTTTTTTTTGCTTGAGGAAGACTGGCCCTGAGCTAAGATACAACATAGAGAATGTGGGATGCTGCCACAGGGTGCCTTGATGAGAGGTGTGTAGGTCCGCACCTGGGATCCAAGCTCACAAACCCAACCACTATGCCAGCAGGCCAGTTGAAGTTAAGTATTTTTGATGTTTTGCATGATGGGAACTCTTGAATTTCATGGGTCTCATAACAAACCACTAGCTAGTTGTTCCAGAGATGTTCCTCCTCTTGGGCTTCTAGGGAAATAACGTACTCACAAATTTAATTTTACTCAGTAACCTCCTATGAGTAGATACAAGCTAGTTTTTTGCTTAAGCAAAACAATGTCTATCAGTGTTTCTTTGAGTTGATCCTCATTACTGTTACTTTTTAAGTTACAAACTATTCTAAGTTTAATTTCACTGTTATCACTATAGCTTATGGTGAGTAGTTTAGTAACAGAATGTGTAGTGGTGTATATTTGCATTGACCTTGATTTGGGCCTATTTTCCACTGACTGGACCTTAAGATATGTGTGCCTTGTGGTTCCAATAGAAATCATCCATACACATCCCAAATGTTTTTGTTCTGTGACACTCACCATTACTACTGAGTAGTTTTTGACTGGAAAGTACACCTCAGTCGAGTAGGTGAGCCTTTTTACCCTAAGTTTGTCATCACTCTAAGATTCTTTTACTACTCTTAGAAACTGCTCACTAAAAATAAGGAGAACAGGGGCCGGCCCGGTGGCACAGTGGTTAAGTTAAGTTCGCACGTTCCACTTCAGTGGCCCGGGGTTCACTGGTTTGGACCCCCGGTGCAGACCTACGCACTGCTTATCAAGCCGTGGTGTGGCAGGCGTCCCACATACAAAGCAGAGGAAGATGGGCACAGATGTTAGCTCAGGGCCAGTCTTCCTCAGTGAAAAGAGGAGGATTGGCAGAAGTTAGCTCAGGGTTGATCTTCCTCAAAAAAAAATAAATAAAATAAAAATAAGGAGAATAACCGGTCACTACTTCAGTAATGAGCCACTGCTTGTGTGATGTAATCAGTCCTTATCTTTAATATGCAGGTTTATGGAATGTCACATTTTACCTGCTTTGGCGTGTTTCGTCTGTGTTTTATCCATTTCATTTATTGACATATAGCATATGTAGGAATCTGTATGACAGCTGTGGGTCATATGTATACTTGCAGTTAGCTCTGCTGTAAGGAGAAATTTGCCTTCCCAAGAACACAAGAAATTTTATTATCAACAAACTCACATCAGAAGAAATTGCTTACAATGATTTTTTTATTAAGAAAAAATAATTGACATTTTCAGTAGCCATAAGTGTGTAATTTAAAACCTAAATATCACTCAGCAAATGTATCAATTGGTACATTAAGCTCTTTATCCATCTTAACTTTTGCAAAAGATTCATGACCTTTCTTTCCCTGTCGCCACCACCTGTCATTATAAGCAGATCCCTCTCACCCATTTTTATGATAAACAAGGGGATAACTCCACTTGGCAGATGTGATATATTTAGCTGATATTTCTGAGATTTGGTGTAAAATAATCCTGTGGAAGTGGAGTGGTTACAGATAAAATAAGATTGGCTAGGAGTTAATTGTTGATTAAAGCTGGGTAGGATCCATGAGTTGATTACAGGGTTTTCTTTGGTTTTGTATTTGTTTGAAATTTTTCATAATAAAGTTTTTTTTTAAGATGCAAAAAATAGCCTATCAGCCAGGATAAGTAGTGTGAACAAAATTTTGAAGCTAATGAAGAAAGGAGGTCTTGTTCCATTCAGGCAAAGGAGTTAGAACTAACCCAATAGGCATTGGGGAGCCTCTGTAGATTCCCAATAATGGGATGATAATGATCAGAGTTATGCTTTAGAAGGGTTCATGTCATGAAAGAATGAAAAGTAGATTAGAAGGTCGAGAACCCAGAAATAGTGAGACCAGTTCATTGCTATTATGCAACCTTGAAATTATAAGGAGGCGAGTAGTGTTACTGAATGAATAGATAAAAGTCTGTGAGGAAGGAGGAAGAACAGCTCTGCATCAAGGCTCTTAGTCAGGTGCTAGTGACAGCACAGTGAAAAGGAGAAGTTTTCTACTCATCGGTTCAGGGCTTAGATTTGGACCGTGTGGGTATCTGGTGTCATAATGGAGTATACAAAGTGAATTTGTAGCTACAGTGTAGGTACAATTATAGTCAATATTTTGGCTCTATCTTTTAGCAAATCAGTATTAACAAACCTCTTGTGGTTTCAGAGTTTCTTCTCTTTCCAAGGGTAATTAAAAATGAAGGCATCATATTTTACACTGCTGAGGCAGAACAGAGTTTTGATAACCTGTTTGAAACCAAAGAGCTCAAATCTTCTAGATTACTTACGTTTTTCAGTCAGAACCCTATGGCTGCCAACTGAATTACAGATGGCTAGCATAATTTGTTTTTTCATTACTGGAAGAAGAAATATAGAACTTGGTGCATTCTGTTAAAAGAATTAAAAGTTATCTCATGGGACAACTATAAGAAAATACTTTGGTTCTGAAATAGTGGCTTATCTAGGTTTTATTTTGACTATCCCAGCCCAAATTTAGTGAAAAGGCACCTGAGATCACCTATTTAGTATATAAGAATTTTAGAGGACAGTAGCACATCCAATCATTAGTCTTAAAAGTGTATCACAGAATTATTGGGAATTTGTAGCTAACTTTCATTTTAGGGTTTTCTTTTAGAATGTAGAGAGTCTTCTAAGGAAAAGATTCTGTGAGGAAAGTTAGAATTGAAATTGTTTTCAGCCTCATGAGAAAATGTAGCCTTCCCCCTTTGTTTGTGGGAGTGTAAAATGGTTTTAACTCTGTGGAGGGTGGTTTGGCATCACTAATAAATATGCTCATGCCATTCCAGCTCTTTCCCTTCTAGGAAGGTGTCTTAAGGAGGTGTGTGCACATATATGTGACTGTTCAGTGCAGCACTGTGTGTATTATGGAAAATTAGCAACGATCTGTAAACACCCACCTGCAGAGGACTGACTGAAATTACAGTAGATCCATAGGATAGAGTACTGTGCCATCATTTAAGAGGAAGAAGTAAATTTGTACATACACATATAAAAGATGTCCAAAATTTATTGCTAAATGAACAAAGCAGATTACAGAACAGTAGAGTTAGCACCTGTATCTTTGGGGTCTCTTTGGGAAGTGGAATTGTGTGAGAGTTACACTTTTACTTTTTATGCTTTTGTAATGTTTGCATATTTTTAACAAGCATTTGTTACTTTTATAATAAGAATAAAGATACTGTTGTTGGTTGGGGAGGGGAGCCCTATTGTGCATATCAGAATTATTAAGCTTTAAATTCCTTTACTGTTATACTTAGCTACCCGGTCTGCCAAATAATCACAGAACATGTATGGTCAGATTCTGTTCATCTTGTTTTGAGGGTTCTTGCTTGGCATTGTCCTTTATTCTTAATGGAATTTTCCGTGAGACCAGTCGGTGATAAGTTTTATCTAAACAGTTTAAGAGATTTATAAAAGAATCTCTTTCTCTAAGAGACTCCTCTGTGTCACTGGTGAACTATGGAGTGGTTTGGAGTTTTCTTTTTTTGGGAGGGAAGGTGGTGTTTTTCTTCAGAATGACTCATTAATTGAAGAGGCACACTTTAGGACTTTTTTTTCCCTTCATGGTTGTGAAAATGCAATACTTGGCTCATAAGCAAACCTAAAGAGTTCACAAATTGCCTACCCTCTCCTACTTTGGATAAGAGAAGATTTTTAAAATAGCACTTAACATAGTTTTTATACTTAGTAATTACTCACTTTATGTTTGCTGAATGAATGAATGAAGAAAAAACTGGCAAATCTAGATAATATAAATCCCAAGAGAGCCAGGAATTTTAATCTGGATTTGTTTGTCTAATGTAGCACCAATAATAAATAATTGGTGCTTAATAAAAAAAATTTTGTTTTAATTCAGATATTGCTATCTAAAAATCAGTAGTAATTACTTTAATGAATAGAAGCTATACATTAAAATTCTAATTTCCTTTCTTCTGAGCTCCACCACTGTGTGTGTGTGTGACTCCTTGCAAGTTAATATTTTTGTAGCTCTGTTTCTTCATCTGTAAAATAATGAATTAGACTCTAAATTTAAAACCAGATTTTTTTATCAACTGGAGAAATTTTGCCTAAACTATAGGAAGTATAACAGATACTAATGTCTCATAAATGTCATAACCCGCTTCATCTGGAGGAGTTAAATGTGGTTCCCATTTCAGAGTTTGAAAATGAAAAAGATCTGGTCAGAGAAGAGGCAAACATAGAGGTATGAGAGGTTCTTTTCCTGTCTAGAGTGGTACATCGGTCTAAAGCATGCTCTGAGGCTCCAAATACAGTAGGACATGCAATTGGGATAGTGTAAGTTATAAATTAGGCTTACAATCTGAAGCAAGTTAATGCAGGCTCTAGAAGTTCAGGGCTGAAGAGAAGGAAGAAAAGAGAAAAACACTGGGGTAAACAGTTAAGAGAGACTAAATAAATGTCATGAGAATAAAAAGTCTTGAGAATATAGCTCTTTAAATAGCTAAATCTAAGTTCTTTGAGGGTGATACTTAGGAAATTTTTAGTCTTCTAACTGTTTCTTGTTAGGGATAGAAAGAGTGTATCCATGGTTAGTTTAGCATCTGTTTATCATTCCTAAACAAGTTATAAATATTTCTTTTTCTTCGATGTCAACTTAAAATAATCTAAGATTGTAGTATTTAATTTCATTATTTTTGGCATCTACCACCACTCTCCCTCCCTTCGAAGTACACCTGAGTATGTCTTGGCCTCTATAGTAATTACCATTAATAAAATTTTTCATGGGAAAAGAAATTCTTAGAATAGACTAAAATAGGAATTTTTTGAAACTGGATTTTAATTATCTCCTATTCTAGTAAACTTAGTGCTTTTATAGGCATTGGTTTATTGTGCCAAGACCAGTAGCCCCTTGAGGGAGTGTAAATTTAGGCAAAGGAGCCAAGAGATAAACAAGTGTTACAGGAGAAGAGGCGGGAGGAAAGGAAAACTTTATCTTGGCTCTAAGTTAGTAAATCATGACATTTCTTTAGTCTGTCTTAATTGTTTACCCCAGTGTTTTTCTCTTTTCTTTTTCTTCAGCCCTGAACTTCTAGAGCCTGCATTAACTTGCTTCAGATTATTAGCCTAATTTATAACTTATACTATCCCAATTACATGGACTTTTCACTGGATCTCTGTGCACTTTCTCTCTTCTTAGAGTTCATCTCTTTATTTTCTGATAATTCTTACTTATTTCTTCCAGTGCTTATCACTTATCTCTCCTACGCTGTTTTTTTCATGTTTCCCACATATCCTCATTTCACATTATTTGCTGTAGCAAAATTGAAATACATATATGGTTGGAGAAGGTGAAAAAAGTTTTTAGCCACAGTTGAGTTATTAGTAGCAGCTCCTTTTTCTTCACATATAATTAAAAGTTCCAGAGTGCCATTTAAACTCGTTTGCTACATACACTAGTCTACTTGCACGTATGAGTCAGCAGGACAGGTGTTATTCTTTCTGTCGTACAGATGAGAAAACTGAGACTTGGAAACAGTGCGTGAATTGCCTAAGCCAGTGCCGGGGTTCATAGAAATTTGGAGCAGAAAGAAACCCAATGAAGATTTTACTTTGAGGAGTTTAAGGTTCATCTATAAAAAGTGATTTTTTTTTGATCACCAAACTAATTAAGTTATAGGTTAGAACTTAAATTTCCTAACTCCTAATATAGTACTTTTTCCTAACATACTTTTTCTTCTCCCAGGGGAAATAGCTATGTGTTAGAGTGTAAAGGCAGTGTTTTTCCTCATTATTTCAGTTTGGGTTGGAGGTGGAAGATGAGCATATAATGCGGCTGTCACATCCTTCTCAAACAAGTTGGTCATGTAGATAAAGTGCATTTGTATATTTATTGCATTTTGAACTGTTCTGTGATTTGAAAATTAAATTGAGGGTAATAATCATACCAAAAAAACTTTCTGATATTCTTTCCCCATCTCCCCTTTTTACTATTTTGAGTCATTCAAAAGAAAGAAATTGAAGTATAGAAGTATTTAAGAATAAATTCAGCTTACATGTATAACAAAATTTTGAATAATCAGTAGGTTCAGAAATGGAATCTTTAAAGCTAATGTCTATTTTCTTTTAACTCTTATTGAAAATTTTCCTGAAATGTTTTTTTCTTTAGCTGAGTTAAATTTATTCATTTATTGGGCTATTAAAGATCTTTTATTGCTTCAGAGTTATTCTGTATATCTGTTCATGATTTAATAGTTTAGATATAGGGATAGTAGATTGGGCTGCATATATTGATTTCGGGATCTATCTTAGATGCTTGTCTTTTTAGTGAATCCAAGTTTAAGGGTTATTGCCTTCAAAAGGAAGAAATTTGGCTAGAAATGTGGCTTCCTGCTAGTTGGAGTTTAGAGAACTGAGGTTTGTGTATTCAGGGTCTTTTATTTAGTAAGAAGAAAATCCTAATAATTTTATTACAATACTGTATGAATAACCTTGATGGCGAAGCTCTGAAGAAGAAACTAGACCTAGGAGATGAGGAATCTCGAGAAGACTTTAAATTGAGGATACTCAAGTTAGATTCTGAAACAGTAACTTGTGGCTAATAGGGTGAAAATAATCATTAACCCTCGTAGAAGATTTGAAGTAATGTTGCCCTTGAGGAAAATGGACATTGCATAGTGTGATGATATTACTCAACCCACCTTTAATGTCAGCCTAAGCAAGAAGAGATTTTTCTCTTGTTTTCTAATACATGCCTATTTTTAACATACTGAATTTGACATAATTTTAAAAATATCTCTAAAAATACCTTTCTGGTCCTGAATTAGTGAGTGTGTGTATTAGTCCTTACTTTGAAGTCTCATAATTGGGCCTTAGATTCCAGAGTGATTTTCAGACTTAGGGAAGTCACTACCTCGCAAAATGTTTTCTTATGAGAGTGAGGAAAATATTTGTAAAATTTCAGTGTAATACCTTGCTGTTAATACGATAAGAGAATATATTCATAAAAGTAAAAATGTGCTTAGTGTTTTCTTTACAATTAAATGATGGATGATAGATATTGTAAAGCCAAAGGCATTTTTTAAAAGGGACATTTTGAGAATGTGGCTTGTTTGTAGATATCTAAATATATATTCACTTAAATGTTTTATCAGAGGCCGAAATTGAGGAAGAGATTTGGATTTCTGGTGGTTTGTGGAGAGAGTTGATCAGAGATTGCTCCTTGGCTGAGTTGCTGTCTGCAGAGGCTGTTTAACAATTGTTTCTCTGGCAGCAGATCTTGTTCATCTGGATTGCATCATTTCTGGGAGGACGGCCAAGGTCCACAGCCTCAGTACAAAGACTGTCTGAAGCATATGAGGCCTGTTCTCTTTCTGAAGCGGCACTCCTCTTCCTGCCAGTCCTCTTCACAGGATTACTGAAGCAGACTTGTTCTGAATTTCTTTCATTGGATTGGCTGTTTATTGGACCCTTGTCTCCCAGCTGCTTCCGGCTCACCTGGCTGATGCAATTTCTTTTTCTGAAATCTCTGTTAGAATTGTTCTTAAAACACGTTTTGTCTGTCTTTGAGAGTGACCAGACAGATCACACGGGTCTTGTGCTTTCAGCAAGTCATATAGAGAAGAGACTGTCAAAATGACAAATACAAAGACTATTGACCATTTCTGAACCCAATTTAAAAAGACAGGGGTATTTATAAAACATTTCTGGCCTGTTCCCTTTAACAGCCTTTTCCCTAGAAACAGTATGTAAATGGTGACTTCTCAAAAAGAGTACTCAGTGCTAGGAGACAGGCTGGTTCTGCTTCTGAATCCAAGAACTTACTAGCGTTACTGCAGATTCTGATGGAGTGTTCTGGAAATAGTTAAGTTGAAATTCTGACACATTTATTTTCCCCCTACTGTGCACTCACATGTTTATTTCTCTTTTTTCTCCTGTCGTTTCTTGTCTTATTTGTTGTTGCTAAAGGAGTCTACTTTTTCTTCCTTGGTTCATTTAATTTTTTTCTGTCCTCCTTTTACTGTTACCTTCATACCTTTTGTTTTTATAATTTCAAGTATGCTCTTTTAAAATTGTTTCTAAAGAATAGTTTATTTTCCAATTTTCAATAAATTAAGAAATCCATAAAATATCAACATAGGATAGATTTCCTCTCTACTGCTTGGTAATGGGAATCCCATGAACAGCTCTTTTCACGTATAGTGATATATTAACATGTCAAGTGTTAATACCTCATTCTGGCTAATGTTAAATTTGACTTTTTTCTTCCCAGAAGTCCTGGATCACCTATTTTCTTTTACTTTTTGGAGAGTGGAAAGTTAATTAAGGCTCTGTTTTTCCACTATAGAGTTGACCACAAATAGCATTGACGCCCTTTTGTCACTCTTTTTTTCTGTAGTCGGACAAGAGGATAGGTGGGATGGAGTCGGGGGAAGAAAGGAGTCGTGTGAACTTGTACTTAAATAGATGATGATAGGTCCTTGTCTGACTGGAGAGTAAATTTGACATTTGATTAAAGAAAAGCTTCTGAGTTTAGGAAGAGGTCACTGGAGAAGAGAAGCACCTCCTAGGAAAGATAAAGAGAAGGGAATTTCTTGGGAAATGGGAGAGAATTCTAGTTTGAAGGAAAGTGAAGGATTACCTAGTGACATCAAAGTATTTACCACTTCTTAAGTCAAATAAAGATAATTTCCTTTTCCACCCTTTATTTAGGTTCTGGCTTCACTGGCAAATAGGATATAAAGGTTAAAGGATAAAAATAAAATACTAGATGGGGCATAGGTTGGTAAACAAGGCAGTATAGAGAAATGAAGCATAAAATTCTCGGTAAAATATTCTTTCTGTAGAATTCTCTTCTGTGTCCATCAGTGTTATTTCTTTCCATACTAATTTGTGTCTCAACTTTTTCTAGGTCTTCAGAGCTACTGGAAGCTAATTTTTTGGGACTTCATATTCAGAGATCTATAAAAAGGTGACTGAGCCAAATAAACTCTTTTAATTTGTTTTAGTTTTTGAATTTTAATGGATGCTAAAATCACATGTTGAGTTAATGGTGATCATAATTCATTCAGCAAGTATTTCTCAAACACCCTCGCAGGCATTGTTCTGGACGTTGAAATTACAATAGAGGATAAAACAAAAATCCCTGACCTCGTAAAGTTTATATTCTGATAGGAAGAGACAGACAAATTAACAAGTAAAAGATATCTTGAAATTGTTCCACCTAGAGACAGAGTTAATTCTTACCGTTCTCTCTAGACGCTCTTCAAACTCTGTGATAAATTAATGACTGCTATAACTACTAAGCTTGGTAAACTAAACTAGGAGTCTGTTGTCTTCGTTTATAAAACTAGAGTGATTATAGTAAGAAAATATTGCATATAGCATGATCTGTTAAAATTTCTTCAGTTAACATTTTAATAGCTACATGTTGCAGAGTGTTAAGTGAATTAAGAAGCCCCAATATTGTGAAAGCATTATTTAGAACAAGATGGCCAAGCTCACCTATAATGATTGCCTTCATCAGAACAGTGGAAGGATCATGTAAAACTAGACAAAGGGAAACTGGAGGAATTCATGAAAGAGAAATTCATAGTTAAGTACTTAATGTTTCTTAAAGTTACTTGTCAACTGTCCAAATTAGCTGCGTTGGGATTTCATTAGGGAATGTATTAATGGTTTATTCACTCATTCAGGACGTATTTTCTGAAGCAGTTTTCCCATCTTTTCCTTTTAGTATATCTTTTAAACATTATAGAAAAATAATATCAGCTTAGGTTTATAAGTTTTCTTTTATCCAGTAGCCTACTTTTTTTTATGGGCATATAATAGTAATAGCTATGACAAAGGATTTTTAATGGTGTTGAGTAAATTTTTTTGTCCTTGACTGAAAATACAACACATGATCCAGATTCCTGTATTGGTCGGGGGAGGTAGGATCATTATCAGACTGATCTGATCATCAAACCCAGGCAGCCTCTGGGCTTTTTTCAAATTTGAATTATACAGTGATACTAAAATTAGAGAAAGAGTTGTAACCAGCAGTCTTCAATATTTAACTATGCTCTTTGGGGCATATTTGATAAGTGTTTTGTCTTTTCTCATTTTTAGATTTTATTTCAATTTCCCAGAGGCTTGGAGGATGTACTGCCTGAATTTCTGTTTGGATGTATTGTTAGGGAAAGGAAACATTTGTGTAAGATGAACCCAAAGGCAGACACTTATATTAGTCACTTCTGTTTTATGAGCTATGAAGAAACAATAGATAGGAAGATTTTTTCCTTTTCATTTCAGTCTCAAGTCTAGCAGTATGTCACCTCCAGTTGAGTTGGAATAGATATATTGCCACACCCAGATTTAGAGAGCCCTAGATCCATTGGTGAGATCCAGCTCTTTCAAAGTGTATGTGTCAGGGAGGACTGCTTATAACAGTTGATAGTTGTTCCAGCATTCTAAAGTAACAGCACAAAAGAGTAATTTATCTTTATGCATTCTGAAAAATCTTGGCCTAATTCACTGTTGACAATTGGTTTTCTTATCCACATTAATTTGCTTCATATAGCAAAGTAAGATTCAAACATCTCAGATTGTCTACCATTAAAATTTGCATTAAATGCCCTGGATTGACTCAATATCATAATTTTCATTCCATTTGGTTTTTTTAGTATAAATAATCACTTTACTTTTTTATTGTCTTATTTGTCTTACCATGAATCAGTATATCATTCATGACTCTTTTTGTAGTATTTCTGCAAAAATATGTACTAACATGGATCTGTAACATTTACATTTACTTTCTTCCCTCCCACATAAAATGGTTGTTGTTTGACCCTTTTAATGGTTTTTTAACATTAATACAAAACTACTAACATAAAATCATGCAAAGTGCACTGTTTTCCCTTTGCACCATACCTCTAAATCTCTTAGTCTACTTTTGCTTTTTTACACTTCAGTAGTTTGTGAATCTTTCTGTTCCCAAATTCCACTGGTAATGGTCACCAATTCAAGGTATCCTCACTCCTTTTCCATACAAAATTTTCTAATCTTTATCATGAAACAGTACTCTTTGTTGTTTATGTTTTATTCATACCTAACAGTGGATATTATCTCACAAATATAGTTGTAAAAATAATTGCATTTTCTCCCGAAATTATAGTTAAAATGGTTTAAAAGAAAGGAAAAGAAGGCAATAAGAAACAGCTGTATCAAATCAAATATAAACAAATTGATCTATTTTTATCACATTTAATTTGGTAGAAATAACATTGGCTACTGGTAAAACTGCATTTACTTGTGGCATAGAAAAAAAGTTTAAAGGAGATCTTGAATTGCTAAAAAATTAATTTAAACTATGATATTTCTATTAACCATCCTATGTTTTAGAACTTAGTTGGGTCCTAGGCTGCCAGAAAATTTTGTTTGATGAGCATTTGTAGAATGAGGGAAATGTGCTTATTAAGGAACTAGGTAGACAGTTACTTTCCCTGTGTCTGAAAAGAAAAAAAAATTTAAATGAAAACTAAGCATAACTTTTGCTTCCTTGCTTTGTGGAACGTTAATGCAGTACAGAGTAAACATGGGACAGTGTGTAGATCCCTTGCTGTACTTATTTTATTTTTATCCCTTAAAGCCTTGTGCAAAAAATATTCAGTAGTATTTTGGGTAAATTTAAAGAGCTCTCTGATTACTAGGTATTTTCCTTTTCTGTGGCAGGATTCCTCATGTCCATAACATGTTGGTTGAGGCTCTGCAGCTCACCCCCACTCTCAGAGTGGCCAGTCTCCATTAATTGGACCCCGTGATTTCTACTCTCTGCTGTGTTGGACGTCATGAGCATTGCAATCCCTCTGGGAGTCACCACACCAGATACATCCTACTCAGATATGGCTGCTGGATCAGAGTAAGTGCTACTTCTAGGTAGTAGGTGCAGTACCAGTTTGAGTGGAGACAGCTTTCTTATGGGCATCTAATAATAAATATGTAGTATTTTCTAAATCCAAGCCTAGCCTGCTATAAATGATATTAGACCTTTCTCTTTGCCCCATAGAAGCTGGAGCATAAAAAGATTTAGAAGAGGAAGGAAAAGAATTTGGGGGACATTTTTTCTGAGTAAATAATTAATAGAGTTAAATTTGTAAAGTAGTGATTACGTTTTCATTAGTTTTGATGGGTGGAGAAGATCGAAATAAAGTAGGTGCCAATACCTGCTTCTGTAGAGTTAGCTATTATTCTGATGGATGGAGATAAGGAGGAGTTCTCTCCAACTGATTTTCTTTGAAGGCCTCTTCCTATGTACTTCTCATTGTTCTAGAGTAAAGGGGCTGAAACTTTATATGGGCAGGTTACTTAGACCTTCTACATTTGGGTAGAAAACAGAAAGCAGTGTCATTTGTTTTTTATAATATTTGTTGCCTAGAAAGAGGACCTTCAAAATCAGTGGTACCAAACTTTCTTTTCAGCTAAGAGCAGCTTTAGAAATTCAGAGTTTGTCGAAAAGCCCAATCCCTAAAATAGACTCAGTTCTTGAAGAATTTAAATGCCAAATGGCAATGAAGGTAGGCCTTCGTTATAAAACTTTATATATTATTCAAAGTTTTAAAAATTTTAGCCTTTTGTATCCCTTCTCTTTTAAGTTGTCCAAGATTCCCCCTGCTCACAGATTCCCCCTCTTGTCCTTTTACCTCCCTTGTACCCAATCTTCCTTGCTTACAGAAAGGAAGTGGAAGCCCCCTACCTTTCAAGACGAAGTGGCACTACACCAGGATGTGAAAGTCCAGCGAAAGAGACCCAAGGGGCCTAGGGGGCAGCACACCCCCAGAAGCCAAGTCTATTCCAGGCAGTACCAGGGATTAGGGTCTGGGCTGGAAAAATCCTGGTGTTTTGAATATGTTCAGGTCCAGTTCAGACTCTTGATCCCACAGCCACTTCTTGAGTGAGGTGGGTGTTGCTCTAATTCCCCTGTTTCTCTTGCCATTTTCACAATCCCTGGGGATTCTTCCCCCTTCAGCAAAGCAAAGCAATTGTACCAGAACTCTGGGTTCAACTGCATCCCTGAGTAATAGTGGTTTTCTTCCTTAAAACTGAGAATGTTAGTAAAGAGTATGTACATTTCTTCACAAAGCCACCTAGGATAACTTAACTGTTTATTGACTTTCTTAAAGAGAAAGCCTTAAAATGAAGCTGCCCTAAAAAGCAGTATATTTTATTCTGGGGTGGTCTAGAATTGAAAGCAGTTTTTGGCCTTATTCCCTTATATATAAAAGGAAAGATGGAGGGAGGGGGAGGGAGAAGGGTGGATTGTGTTCCTTACATGGCTTTTTTTCCTGTTTTTAAATTTTTTGCATGCTAAAGAGTTTTAGTTATGCCAATATGGAACTTACAATTTTACAACTGTTTCCCAAGTAAAGTACTTAAAAATCTTCCTGGATCAGTAGGTGACATAGTTGTATAGCGTTAATAGATTTTTATAGTCAACCACTAGCCTCCTATATGGAGTAACTAGAAAACTATATAGGTAGACAGCATTAACTTTTGTGAGAAATTTCAACAAAAAGATTAAATCAATGAGTTTGAGATTAGTAGATAAGAAAAAGACCTAAAGCAATTATTCTTAAAACTGGTATCTTTCCGAGAATACAGAGATGACTGCCCATAAATGTTGCTAGGGAGTCCAGAAGTAATTGCAGAAACAAAAAATACTGCTGGCCTCAAAATTTGACTGCAGTGTTTCTGTTTCCTGAAACATTTTTATCTGTAATCTCCAGACAGATTTCTGATACTGTGGTCATAACTAATTACACAGTTATTCATTTAGTATTTCTCCAAAGCAGGAGAATTCAGCAGTTGGCTTTTGTACCAGTCTGTTAAATTATCAGTGATATTTGTTAATACTTTACCATGCATATTCTGCTGTCATACATATTCCACTGTTCTGGGCACCCTTAAGATTAGACCTGGTATGAAGGGCAACAACCCCACCTAAGTAAAAGACCTAGATTTTATCTCAGGGGATTTTAAATCTGGTGACAACAATATGCATTTTTTTGTATATTTGTAGGAAAACCTCTAGATGTAACAACAGAAGCAAAGATTTTTCTGAATTTACAGTACTGCCATAAATGAATTTCCAACATTTTCCAAGAGGTAGCATTATAGCAGCAGATTGCATATTGTACTTAGAACACAGCTGATGGAGTATATCTGTTATAAGCATGGCTTCTGTGTATGTGCCCAACTGTCATAGCGGTTCAAATATAGGGGAAGAAAGCCCATAATTACATTTGCCCTAAAATGATTGGCTAACAAGAGATGCAATCCTAACACTCCAAATTTTTAATCCATATTTTAAAATATAGATAAGAGCTGATATATATGTCAAGGAATAGCCTAGGAAATCCTGTATTTACCTGTCAGCATGTAACTATGCATTTAATCAGTAGCCAGTATGGAAATTACAGTTTCCCCATCAAAAGATATGAGTTTAAATTTTAGTATTTGGCATGCATAGCAATATATTAAATGCTGTGCTTGACTAGAAAGTTTTGTGCAGTGGGATGGCCTTTTAACCTCCACAATATACATTTTATTTTTATTCCCTAGACTTGCACATGAAGTGCATATGTTCATATTTACTCAATTTGGAGATGGGTAAGATACAACCAACATAGCTCCATCTCCATGGCCATCTTTTATTTCATGCCACTTTCCTTTTTCCCGTCCAAAAATAAATCCATTCCTAATAAACAGCTATCATGTTTCACCCCATGTGTTTAATGGTACAAAATCTCTTACATAAAATATGTACAGCTCTTTGGAATACTTATTTATCTAGTAAATTAACAATATTGCATAGAGTTATTACTGTCTCTTAACTGTCCATTATAGAAACTAAATTCTACCTTCATTTTATTAATGCTTGTTTGCCTTTGGTTTCATTTAGGAAACCCCACCTGTTTCCTAATACTCAGAGCTGATTGCCTCTCAGTGAGCCATGTTCAGATCATCTTTTTCTCAAGAATACTGACCTGCATTCTTGACGTATCCCCCCCAGTTCCCATCTTACAGACCCTCTTAAGTAATAAAATGCATGCACTTCACTAACAGAGAATACTTTCCTATGTCTAAAGTTCTTCTTCACCTAGAAATTACCTTTGCTGTTATTAATAAGATCCCTTCTCACAGTTTTGGAGCATATAACTGGGTGAGTTGGATACATATCTCAGAATTTTCTTTTATCCCTCACTTCTCAGCTGACCTTGCACCACATTGAACTGCACACTTTATTCCTGCCAAGCACTGTATAGTGTGCATTTCTAAGCAGGAAAAATGTGTGTTACTTGAAGCAAACAGTATGCATTATTTGATTCCCAGAAGACCCATTGATCTCTAAGGCTGAGTTATGCATGTCCTTGGAGTTTCTAATTTGTGAATCTCTGTTCTGCTTAATTTAAATAATAGATAATCCATTAATCAGTTCAGCAGAGTCATACAATTGCATTCCTTAATTATCTTTCAAAATTCCCTCAAAAGCTAACCAGTTAGCAATCAAAGTTAGGTTTTTTTCCTCAAAAACTTGAATTTTGTCCTTTGCCACCTATGCCTTTTTACTATCAAGTAAAGACGTACATTAAATTTCTAAATTTGGACACATTTATAATTTTTTATACTAATAAATTGTGCTTGAACAGTTTTTTTTCCCCACTCAGTGAGGGTACAAAAAGATACTAAACCAAACTTCTCACTAAGCCTGGTTACTTAAGATCGCATATAATTTTCTTTAAAGGTAGAATGTTATCCTGGTTTCCACATCAGTTAGGCATAGTGGAAAGAGCACACACCTTGGAATCAGACGTTGTTTCAAATCCTGGCTCTGTCAGTTTGTGACCTTAGCACAAAGTCACGTAATCTCACCACCTCAACTTCCCCATATGTAAAAATGGGGTGCTATTTACCATGTTTAGTAGTTTCAGAGTAAATGAATCAATACATATAAAGCACCAGCAAATAATGGGCAATTCAAAATGGTAGCTGCTACTACTGTTATTTGTCATTAGGCTAATATAACTTCTGAGTACAGTTTTGATTATTTTGAAGTTCTGTGGTATTACCATGCAGCTGTTAAGTAACTGTGTCCTTCATATGCTTGCATGTCATTGGTGGATGAGAAATTATTACTCTAATATTTGAAAGTGTTTGGGGGTTCATCAAGATGAGAGGTATGATAAATATAAGATGCCATTGTTTTTACCTGTACTTTCTTCAGGGTATCCTGTCTTGGTAGTGAATGGAAGAGGGCCTGGTCCCTGGGGCAGTGCAGAAGGCACTTTCATCATCTCACTCACTGCAAATGTCATGTGAGGTTTCATGGAAGTATTAAGAGATCCAATTAAGAAGAATAGTTCTGAGTCTAAACCAGCCCAGAGTGGCTTCTCTAGGGGAAACTCCCTGCTCAGCTGGTACGTTTGTGTTTGTCATTAGGGACACCTTGTATCCCAGGTGCCTGCTTTGAGACATCTGCCTGTACTGGCTTCATGTTACACACAAATCCACATTTAATAACACTCCTGCTGTTATTTATAGGCTTAGTTATGTTAATCAGATTGTTTCACTGAATTCTTTCTCTTATTCTAGTGGCTGGTGGTTGTGGAAAGAGGAGGGGTTAGGATGGGAAGTTAAGTCTTAGTTTAAGGAAAGATTAGGTGTTATGCTATCATGCGTTGCTTTTCGCCTTTGTGCAGCCCTGAATCTGTGGAGGCTAGTCCAGCAGTTAATGAGAAGAGCGTGTATTCCACTCATAATTATGGGACCACTCAGAGGCATGGGTGTCGAGGACTGCCTTATGCTGTGAGTATGCATTTGTTTCTCTCCAGAGCAGTGATCTTCCTGGAGTGTAATCCATTCTTATACATTGTGACTTTCTTGAAATGTTTATATGCAGCATGACGAAGTTGCCCCTTTTGCACTTCCCTGCCTCCAGCGGACGTCTAGCCCTGCATCATTGTTCTTGTTTTTATGTCCCAGTTGACCTTGGCATTTTGTTTTATCACTTTCCTGGTTGAAGCCAAAAAACGAAGGGTACTACTTTCTTCTTTCTTTCCATATGTACCATACTTTAGGGGAGAGAGGGGCCAGTGTTTGGACACTGTTGATTTAAAAAATCTTATTTTCAGGATCATAATTACGGAGCCCCTCCTCCTCCGACACCTCCTGCTTCTCCCCCTGTCCAGACGATCATCCCTCGTTCTGACCTGAATGGCCTGCCGTCGCCCGTAGAGGAACGCTGTGGAGACAGCCCGAACTCTGAAGGAGAGACTGTTCCTACCTGGTGTCCTTGTGGTCTTTCTCAGGATGGCTTCCTTCTCAACTGTGACAAGTGCAGGTAAGATCATGTTCCATCTAAATTCAAGCCTGGGTTGCTGGGATTAGGGTTTCTTATTAGTAGGGAAAAGCTCAAAGTATTCTTTCTTGTGTTTGTTAATGTAGATGATTCCTTAGTGCTCCTTGGCTCGAATTCTCTGCACTAGGTGAGAATTACTGACAACAAGGAATGAGAGATTGATGTTAAAGCTATTGAATTTGATATGAAATTTAATGTCCTGGAAACATTTGGTAGGTGGGAGGGAAGGGGGTAGTATATGCAGAGACACTTCTCCCATGTGTGCAATGATGTACTGCATGCTGTTGGAAGGACTACTTTAAGTTTATTTTCCCTCTTTAGGGGAATGAGCAGGGGGAAGGTTATTAGACTTCATCGGCGGAAGCAGGACAACATATCAGGTGAGCTGAAGATGGGTTAGGCCTATATTTTAACATACGATATTTTGTGATTTAAATGTTTGTCTCAAAACCCCTCCTTCTAAGTTCCCATGGTCCCCACCTCTTTTCATGAGAAGACATAGAAGTCCTCTCAAGACCACTGTGTAATTTTCTTATTGTGAATTAAATGTATCCAGGAACAATATTTTAGCCCTGTAGCAATCAAAATATTCCTTATGAGCACACAAAAAAATTCCTTCTTCTATGTTAGACATTGAAGCAGAGCTAGGGAACTGAATTCAAGGAGAGAAATAGGTACAATGTAGAACAAGGTTTATATACTTAATGCCACTGATAAAGAAAGAATCTTCTTTTCATATGGAAGGTAGGTATTTATGTTGTTCTATAGATGATAAATAATAGATGTAGTAACTTACTGGATATGAGGTAGATCTAAAGAAATAAGCTGCTTCTAAAGCACTTTTGAGGCTGTTTGTACAACATGAACTATGGTACAACCTTTCTTCAGGTGGGGATAGCAGTGCAACAGAAAGCTGGGATGAGGAGCTTTCTCCTTCCACTGTGTTGTATACAGCAACACAACACACACCTACAAGCATCACCTTAACTGTTAGAAGAACCAAACCCAAGAAGCGGAAAAAGAGTCCAGAAAAGGGTCGTGCAGCACCAAAGACGAAGAAAATCAAGGTATGGAGGATAAAAGTCTCTTAAGTAGAAATAGCTAAAATTTATACCAAGAATGTACCAAAATTCTTTTGAGAAGTTGTGATCCAGATGTTTAAAGGGCCACTTTTGCTCTGCTTGCAAAAATCAGCTTATCTGTGTTATGAATATGTAAACCAACCTCTCTTCTGCCACTTCATACCATCACAACTGGCACAAAGTTTCTTCTACTCCAACCCCCATCCCAGGTATGAAATCCCAGCCCCCCTGGCACGAGCCCATATATGCTGCAGCCTGCAGTCTAGGCTTCCATTGTCCTCATATTATCTGCCTGCCTCCTCAGTCCCAAAACGTAGTCTGAAGTTCTTGTCCTGGTAACATGCCCACCTCATGTCATTGGGTTGATTGTTTTTTCCTTGTTTGAAAAAAATTAGGAAACATCTCTTGAATGGTCTAGGCTTCGTCAGTGTTGTGGTCACTTTCCTGTATTCTCAGCTAAAAAGTCTCCAGGAGAAACCTCTTCTGTTTTGTGTTCTTTCTTCCCCATCACAGCAACTTTGTTGCTCCTAGGTGACTTGTCCACCCCTTGTTAAGGGGATTGGTCTTTGTTTCCTTCTTAATTTCAAAACTGGTAAATCTGCAACCTTACTTAACATTTTTATGTACTTTTTCATTTAGTGTCAAGGGTGCATATAGGACTTAAGTGATGCATGCTCTTCCCTGTTAATTACCTAGTTCCACTATGGAAAGTATTGGAATTAGCCTCAAAGTTCACTGGCCTTGAGCTACCCCTATTCTTGATAATAGTGCGGGGAAGTCCATTGTATTTTGTTACCTAGGAAAAAGGGGACAGACAAGAACACTAGTTGTTGCCTTAGTTTTACTCTCAGATAGGTATAACTGTCATTATTGGTACCAAGTTTTGTTTTGTTCTACTTGTTTTCCTCTTTGGGATAGGCATTTCGAGAGGGATCCCGGAAGTCCTTGCGGATGAAGGTAAGGGGTATTCTTCCCTGATGCTGTGTTTTACTTCATTGTGATCTTGCATTTTGGTCAGCTTCTTTCCTGACATTGATGGTCTGGGAATCTTGGACTCTGCTTTTCGTTAGTTTGTAATTGTTGCCATTCGGTTTTCATAGAGCCTTTCTCCAAAGTAGATTTTCTTGACCATTTTCTGAAATATTTTCCCTTTCTGTAATCAGCCTTCATTTATTGGTTTTTTCATTAGGTGCTTTTCTGGCGGGGGGTAAGTGACATTTTGCCTAACAAAATGAAGCTGATGTGTTCTGTCATTGTGATTGACCTCAACCTCAGGACTGAGATTTTTCTGGTTATACAGGATCTCTTGTGCACCCACTCTAGCACCATGTGGCCTTTAACCACCAGTTGGAAAGATAAATTTCATCTGTAGGAAATTAGTGCTATTGATAGGAATTACTCTGATTGGAATTACTCACTTTTGAACTGTTTTCTCCCGGCATATCTATTTGGTATAGGACTGATGATGCTAGTGTGTTTCTTTTCTTCAGTTATCAAATAAAAGAATTTATGAGGCATGAATTTGGAGAGCAGTTGGAGAATAGAGAAATTACATGCAATGGTTTAAAAGGGCTTTTAGGTACTGGGTGATAAAAACAGTTTGCCCAAAGGAGATTTGATTATCCTGTCTACTATCTTCCTTTACCTATGTATATATAGGAGGACAACATACCTCCCAAACTATTACTTATGGCTTCAAAGCATTTAATTAGAATTAAGATCTAGTTTAATTCTGTAAGTATAAATATCCCTAAATGTGTAAATGATATAAATATAGGATCTTTCCTGTTGACAGTTATATGGCATAAACATTAAAATCTTTTAGTGAGAATAAGCTTTATTAGGAATATATATATATATATATATATATATGTATGGAGCACCAATATGACTGATGTTAACAAAGATCACAGGTGGCACTTTATCTAAAATTTGAAGGTCTCACCTTGCTTATACAGACTTGTACATTTCTGTAAAAGACATGGGAAGGGACGTAGAGCCCCAGAGCATCAGAATCCTGGGATGTCTTGGAACACAGTTATTTCTTTGCTAAATCTCTTGCCTGCAATAGGCTACATTTGCTTTAACTGTCCCTTTATTTTTGTCTCATTTGCTTAGAGAGGACCTTAAATAGACTTGTGGGGCAGTCATAGCCCTGATCCTGGTTGATGAGCCCTTTTTATTTTATCAGCTAACTGTTATAACTTGCCTCCAGAGATTCAAAGCCTTTTGAAAGCTATTGATGAGTCTCCCAGAAAACTACACATAAACCCCAAATATTTCTTGCAGTTGCAAGATATTGACAGATAACTCCAAAAGTGTGTTAAAATTTATACATTGAAAGTATACTGGTTAGTTTTATTTTGATTCTCGTATCAGAATTCTAATTTGAGTTACAAATTTTAGACTCAGAATTAATTATTAGTAAGAACTCCACCAAAGATTTCGTTGGGAGCCATAAGAATGGGAAGAATTTACCATTTGGGTTTTTAATCCCAAAGTCAAGAGCTTTCCTACTGGAGACTGCACAAAACCAGGGTTTCTCAGCCTCAACCCTGTTGACATTTTGAACCAAGTAATTCTTGGTTCTTGGGGGCACTGTCTTTTGCATTGTAAGCAGTTAAGCAGCATCCCTGGCATCTGCCCACTAGGGGCCAGTAACACACACACTCAGGTATGATAATTAAAAATGACTTCAGATGTTACCAAATGTCTCCTTAGGGGCAAAATCACCTCTGGTTGAGAACCGCTGCTCTAAACCCACTGAGATGAGATCTCCAGGACCCAGAAGAATGGGACAACAGAGTAGACAGAGTTGTATTAGTGAACAACAGCTAATACTGTGCCAAAGGCTTCTAGCATACCTTGTCTAATAAGTCAGAAGTTTAGTGATCACTACTGGGTACTTAAACCTGAGAATACTGTTTGACCCCTGCTAATCCCCAGTCTTATAAGCACCCTTAAGTTTCAGGCTTTGCACTTTTCTTTTGCTCAGCTCCTACTGACACCTCAGGCAAGTAATATTCTGTTCTCAGTGTTTTGGCCTTAGGTGTTTCTTAGATCCCTTTGTTTATTGTTCAGTCTTTTCACCTCTAGTGAGAAATGTGGAAAACAGTGGTTTTAACTTTTTCCTTCCATTTCCCTATTCCTTGGGGAAGGGATGATAGACAACAGTCAGTCAAAACTAGTGACACAAAAGTGAAAGGAAGCAATTGTTATAATATGCACAAATGTTTTCTACATTATTTATGGAAAGTATATTTAATTTTCTTACACCTGTTTTTGCAAGTTTAGTGTGGACATGGATTTGCAAGTAGCTTTGGTACTGTGATGTCTTTCCCTTCTAGTCCTCACTAGTATGACATCATCACTGTCAGTGTTTGTTTTGTTTTCTGGTGACACATTATGTCTTGAACACCATGGAGGAGAACATGCGTCAGACTTAAGCTGTCTCTCTAGCTCAAGCACATATAAAACTGTTTAGGATAATGATGCTGAGATTTAATACTCTCTTCTCAGTCCCCTCACCACTGAGGGCAGTGGTTTTCCTAGAGAAGAAAAGCAAAGTACCTCTCAGCATTTTCTACACTCCACCTTCCCACCCCCTCCCCCATCTCACCTCTTCAGAGTGTGGCTGTTTAAGCTGTTGAAAATAGAATGTTAGGAAGATAGACTCCAAAATGATAATTTTTTCTATGGAAGGCAAGACTATGGGTTATTTATTTGTTTATTTGGGTCACATGTATTTTTAGAATGGACGCATTGTATAATGAAAATCAGTTACACAGAAATAAAAACGTTCTCCGGAGAGTACTAAAACACTACTAGTTTGAGCTGACAGACTCACGCAGATGTTCAATAAGGATTGTAATTTAAGTGATGTGAGATTTTGAAATGTCCCTTCATTTTTATGAAGATTTTCTTACGAACCGTGATTCTTCTGATAAGAACAAAATTTATTTTTACGACTTAAAAATGGTCATAAAATCACAGTAGTGGGATGGAACTACAATCCAGGTTAATTTCTCACTTTATAAATGAGGAAGCTGAGCTTTTGTAAGAAGTTGTTCAAGGCCTCACAGCTCATTGGTTATGAAACCATTACAGAAGCCAGATCACCTGACTCCCAGGCCATTACTCGTTTATGCCACACCAACTGCCAAGCAAAAAACTAATTTTCTTTGGAAACTCAGCCTGTTTTTCCCCCATTTTTATGTATGGACTCTCCTAACGTACCTGACCTTTGTTCTCTACAGAATTCTCCTTCTGAAGCACAGAATTTAGATGAGAATACAACTGAGGGATGGGAAAATCGAATAAGACTGTGGACTGATCAGTATGAAGAAGCTTTCACTAATCAGTACAGTGCAGATGTACAGAACGCCCTTGAACAACACCTACATTCTAGCAAGGAATTTGTGGGCAAACCTACTATTTTAGACACTATTAATAAGACTGAATTGGCCTGTAATAATACAGTTATTGGTTCCCAAATGCAGGTAAGGATCCAAGGGGTAAAGACTCTCTAAATAAGTAGTTAAAATTTTAAGAACCCAGGAAGAGGATGTACATTGGAGTTAGCATTTCTTTCAAATGTACAAGGCCTTAGAATAATGAATTAGCCAGCTGTTGAGTATCTTTAACTCAAAGCAGATGATAGTAACTGGAGACTGTCTTGACATGTATTTTTAAAGTATCTCTATTAACTAAAAATAGAGAAATTAGGATAGAAAATTTTATACAGCTTTAGTAGAAATTATTAAGATTAATAGAAAGCTAAGCTTATTCTTTCTCATTCTTACATTCAACACAGAGGCACTAAAATCTTAATCATATATTTTTCTTTGATCTTTTCTTGCCTTTTGGGGTGGGTGACAGGTTCACTAGATGGAGCCTGTTTCTTAGAAATACTGAGCTTTTATCAAATTTAAAATTTTCTGACCATTGAGCTAAATTAATATATACAAATAAACCCTAAAAATATTGGTGCCTTTTCCTCAATTAGGAAATATTCTAAGTGTCTACTAAGCTGTTGTTGCTATTGTCTAACGTTTATACTCTGGTTTTATTCAGCTACAGTTGGGAAGAGTCACTCGTGTTCAAAAGCACCGAAAGATCCTAAGGGCTGCAAGAGATTTGGCTTTGGACACTCTTATAATAGAGTACCGAGGGAAAGTCATGTTACGACAACAATTTGAGGTCAATGGACATTTCTTCAAAAAGTAAGAATAACATACATTGAGCAGTGAGGGCTAAGGTGGGCCTGGCCTGAACACTGTGGGTGTAAAGCCCATCCTGGTTGATAGAATACTCTTGGGGAAAAGATAGCTCAAATAAGCTCATGCCTGTCTGCTATTTGTGAAGAAGTGCAAATAAGTCTACAAATTGTTTAATATATAAAGTGGTGATGACTCCTTTCCAAGCCAAGCATTCCTTGCTTTGTGCTTGTTCTTTAATCAAAAGCAGACAAGCATGTGATGTTTTCCAAGTTTAGGCATTGCAAAGGACTGCTGCTGCTTCTGTCAGCATATGCTTCATGTTTGAAGTCATGGGGTGGCCTTTTTATGTGTGTTGAGAATTACAGGAATTTTAATTATATCCCTAGACCATACCCCTTTGTGCTCTTCTACTCAAAATTCAATGGTGTAGAGATGTGTGTGGATGCACGTACTTTCGGTAATGATGCTCGGTTCATCAGAAGATCATGTACACCAAATGCAGAGGTAAGATTTCTATAGCAACTTCTCTTTGTATGGAACCACCAATGGACAAGTTTACTGAAGTTCAAGCAGTCTGAAAACTTCACTCAGATTAAGGTCTGTAGATAATGGTTATGATCTTTCATTGTAAGAGATGAGAAACAAAAGTAGTAATGCTTTTATTCTGACAGGATGGAGGCAAGGAATGGATTTTCTTTAGAGAAGGCAGAAATGGAAAAAAGCAAGTTAGCATTTGTTAAAGAGAAAGGGCTAGATTGGATAAGAAGTCAATGAGGTTATATTAAAGAAATTGCCATATAATAGAAGATGTAATTTGGCCCAGACTAAGCTGTGCGGTTGCAGTTTTTTAGATTTTAGGCAGTAGTGTTGTAAGAGAGATTGTAGGCATTTCTAGAATTCATTAGTCTGTGCATAATCAGTGCAGCCACATCAAACGCAGCAAGAAAATCCGCAGAGCTTTTCTTACAGGCTAAGGAATTTTAATTCTCTGCTGCAGCTGAAAACAGCTTTAAGATGTAGAGCAGTGATCTTACCCTGATTTCTAACATCTCAGGGTTTCTCCATTTATTTCAAGAAGTATCATAAATTTTCGAACAATTACTGTGTAGTAGTTTCAAATGAAATTATAGAGTCAAATAACAGACTACCATAACTCTAATTGGGGAGAAATTATTCGGGTAAAAGGTTTTCTCCCTTTTCTGGAGTGTTCCTGGTCTTTATGATAAATCATCAACCATAAGCCTTGTTCATTTAGGTGAGACACATGATTGCAGATGGGATGATTCACCTGTGTATCTATGCTGTGTCTGCCATCACCAAGGATGCCGAGGTCACCATAGCATTTGATTATGAGTACAGTAACTGGTAAGACCTTCGAAACCTTTCCTAACGTGCATGGCCTTGTCTTACATATTAAGCTATTCTATTGTCTGTTTTTGTTCCTTGCCATTTCCTTCCCCTTTTTACCTGATCTTTTTATGAGTAATGCATTTTCTCCCTAGAAATTGTGAAGGGAAAGACAGACTTAGGGCATTTCTTTAGAGACACAGGTACATAGTATGATACTGCTCACCAGTCTCCTAGGCAAGGATGTTACAGCTTATGCCTTTGTAGTAAGAATAGCAAAGAGGGTATGTATGAGACAGTCCTAGAAATTGCAGTAGCATCTGTTGTTATGTACAATGTACACAGCACCCGTACTGGGAGCCGTAGAGAATGAGAATTTGAAAATTCACCTCATCCACTCAAACCATGTTATCTAACTATATATAACAATACAGAGAAAGAGATATGGCACATCGTAGATGAATACGTGATGGGTTTTGTAAAATGGATACTTTTTCTCCCTCGATCCTTTTAGGCAAAAACGGTTATGTGGTAAATTGATGTTCGGCACAAGTACGAGAAGAAAAGCTATTAATAATAAGTAGGGAATCAGTAGGTAAAAGTGAGAATGTGGTGAAAGTAGACACAAGTTAAAAATGGACACTGCAGACTCTCTCACCGATTCACTGCCCACTAAAAAGCATAAAGATGGTGGGAGAATTGAATTTAGGGGAGGCTTTCTTTCATTTCCACGGACCGTATGTAGGGGAAGAGTTGGGGTTATGTAGAAAAACAGAGCATATTGAAAATACTCATAGGACTCGAATGTCTCTATTTAACTTAGTCAAAGATAATACGAGAGGAAATTACTATAGTAATATTTCAAGAGAATGAATGAATAGTATAACTGATTTTCACTTGGCCTGAGACAGAAACTTTTGGTTGTTTTTTTGGAGCAGTAATTATAAAGTGGACTGTGCATGTCACAAGGGGAACCGGAATTGCCCTATACAGAAAAGGAATCCCAATGCTGCAGAACCACCGCTCCCCCCTCCTCCAAGCCTACCCACCATTGGAGCAGAGACAAGACGGAGAAAAGCACGACGGAAAGAGCTAGAGATGGAGCAGCAGAATGAGGCTCCGGAAGAGGATAACAACCAGCAACCAGAACAAGTCCCTGAGAAAGTGACTGTATCCAGTGATCATGAGGTAATCTCCCCTGGTCAGAGGATGTTGCCATGGTGTTGGATCCTCTCCAGATGAAGAGGGTCCCAGGTTGCCACATAGTGTTTTATGTAGGGAGTCTACAGTAACACTTAATGCTGTTCATATCAAGGTGGTGAACATTCATTCATTCTCTCTCTTTTTTTTTTTTTTAACAATGTTAAGAATATCCTTTCAGCTACTTTGCAGTTTTCAATCCAGAGAATGGGGCTTTTCATTTGTATTTATCATGTGGCTCCACATGAGTGACACTTTGTAAAGCACTAACAATAGTTTTTAGAGAGTTTTAAGCTACCAAAAGAAATAGAGATTGATTTTTCATAGAGTTCTAAGAGTACAGCTGAATATTGCCTCTGTCTTAAAGGAAATAGACAATCCAGAAGAAAAAGCAGAAGAAGGGAAAGAAGAAGTTACAGATGACCAGGAGAACCCAGCTCATAGTAGGAGGGTGAGTACCTTCTAACATCCTTTTGTTCCTGCTGATTCCTGCTCCCTCTAGCAAGTGTACCCCTTCTCTTCTGAATTTGTGTCAGCTCATTTCTTTGACAAGATACTGTACTATCACCTGTAAGTTAGAATTTGGGCTTTTTCTATAAAAGAGATTTCATTATGGTTTTTTAATTTCTTTTCCTAGTGACTGTTATCTGATGATGGTCTTAGAGCTTTCTTACTAACAATCTGGTTTCCAAAAAACTGCCTGGTCAAAACAAAATATCTATGTTGGGGCTGCTTGCTCTAACTTAGGAATTTCCTAAGTTTGTGAGTTTTGATGTTTTTTTAAAAACCATTTCAGTCATATGGATTCAAAAATTCTAGTCTTTTGCTGAAACCAACCATGTTTATTTCTGTTCCTGAGAAGAAGTTCAAGTAGATCTACTTGGTTATTTTTGAACTCTGAAAATACAGAGAAAAATCGATTTTAATGGCTATTTTTCTTTTGTAGTAAAAAGTTCCAAGATCACTGACCTTTTTTGAAAAGTTCAGGTTTGACCTTGCCTTCCTTTACAACTCTTCAACGTTAAAAATGAAATATTTTAGTTTTTATCTCATGTTCTCCAAGACGCATGTCATCTTACTGGTAGTTTCTGTAAATGTCTGTACATTTCCATTAATAATACTTCTGAAAAGCTGTCCCCTCCTCCTGGTTGAGGCTTCCTCTTATGCTAATGCTATTTCTTTCTAGACCCGGGAAGATAGGAAGGTCGAAGCCATCATGCATGCTTTTGAAAACTTAGAGAAAAGAAAGAAGCGACGGGATCAGCCCTTGGAACAAAGCACCTGTGACATGGAGATTACTACCACCACCCCAGAGGTTCCTGTGGGAGAAGAGACAAAAACTGAAACCCCTGAGTCGGAAGTTAGCAACTCTGCTTCAAACATTGCCATCCCAAGCACCCCACAGAGTGTTGGAGTGAACACTCGGAGGTCTTCCCAAGCAGGGGTAAGAGATGATAAGACTGCAGGGCTTAAACATCCTTATTTTTGCTAATGGTGATTATCTGTCTTTTGGAATGATTAAAATCAGCATTTTCAGCTTTGCCTTGTATTGCAGTACATAAGGCCATTTTCGTCAGCTGATTTCTGGGATTTAGGGAGACAGAATTTGATGACTAGACACTTTCACACTAGAATGGAACTTCATACTGTTTCCATCAGATAAACTGTTCGTGGTGAGTTCATAAAAATTATTCGGTGGGGCCAGCCCCATGGTGTCATGGTTAAGTTTGGCACACTCCTCTTTGGCAACCTGGGTTCACAGGTTCGGACCCCAGGCACAGACCTACACCACTCGTCAGCTATGCTGTGGCAGCAACCCACGTACAAAATAGAGCAAGATTGGCATGGATGTTAGCTCAGGGCACAGCTTCCTCAGGAAAAAAAAAGTATTTGGTTTCTCTTCTGGCCTTTCTGCATAGCACTATTATGGACTGGACCTTTCCTTGATATGAAGGATTCTCGGGATAATTTTTCCCTTCCCTACCCTAGACATGAATTCTAAACCTTAAGCTAAAACCTCAGGATCTGGGAAAGAAACAAGGGAGAAATTATCTTTCCTGCTAAGAACCCTAAAATTAGGTGGCTACCTTCAGCTGACTTTTGACCTATTTTATAAATACTAGAAAAAGAAATAACTAACCAAGACATCTGAAGCCTTTGCAGCTGATTTAATTGTACAAATTTTTGTAAGGATTACGTTTGAAATAGTGTTTCTGAATACTCACTTTTTCACCAGTAAACATTCAGAATGCTTAAAGTGAATAGGAAACTGAATAGAATGTTCGCTCATAAGAACTTTCTGGTAAGCATTTCACTGTGCTGTTGTTGTAGGATGTTGCTGCAGAAAAACCAGTCCCCAAACCACCTCCAGCAAAGCCTTCTAGGCCCCGACCGAAGAGTCGAATTTCTCGGTACCGGACCAGTTCAGCCCAAAGACTAAAGCGTCAGAAGCAGGCCATTGCACAGCAGGCAGAGTTGTCACAAGCTGCCTTGGAAGAGGGAGGAAATAACAGCTCAGTAACTCCTACTGAAGCTGGAAGTATAGATAGTTCAGGAGAAAACAGGCAATTAACAGGGTCTGACCCAACTGTGGTATCAGTTACTGGATCCCATGTCAACCGTGCTGCATCTAAATACCCCAAAACCAAAAAGGTAAGACACAAATCCATCTTCATAAATCTAGTCTGCCAAGGGCTGCGTCTTAGTAAAGTGAGAGGCCCTGTAATCCCCACAAAAAAACAAATAGTCTAAATATTATTAGATTGAAAGTTTTGGCAAATGCTTTGATGCAAAGGGCTGAAGCCATCCTACTACCTTTTTTTGTTCCCATAAGTTTTAGGCAGAGCTTAAGTTGCTCATGGCTGGAATTATTCCTCCCTTAGTGGTCACAGAGAGGGTGAAGGAAGGTATCCTTGCATTCTGAATGCCCAAGTCATACTCTCTGCATCTGCTATATCTCCTTTCCTAGTTTTTAGATGAGCTTTGTCTTCACCAGCTTCACTGCTGCCTCTGGCTTTTACATCTGCAGCATCAACTAATGATCTCTTTTTTACCTTAGTATCTAGTTACAGAATGGTTGAATGACAAAGCGGAGAAGCACGAATGCCCTGTTGAGTGCCCTTTACGTATCACCACGGACCCAACTGTACTGGCGACAACCCTGAACATGTTACCCGGTCTTATCCATTCCCCGTTAATTTGCACCACCCCCAAACACTACATTCGCTTTGGCTCACCCTTTATCCCTGAGAGGCGTCGAAGGCCCCTTCTGCCTGATGGCACATTCAGCTCCTGTAAAAAGGTATGTCTATGTGTATGTGAGTTTTTTTTTAATCTAGGCTGCCTGTAATTGTGACACATCTAACACATTCTCTAGATAGCCACTCTCTGTCCATGTGAGTTTGTAATGAGTTCACTGTTCAGCCACGAATACTGATGTGTCAAGAGTCAGTGGGATTAAGGTGGGATGTATACTGCATTTTTGGTGCTCAATTTGTGAGTATTCACTGTTGTCTTTTCTGAGAGCCCTAGAGGTTACTGAGTTGAGAGCGCACAGCATTTGATGACTGGATAAGGAGGGATGTTTTGTGTGTGCTCTTGTGGCATTGGTTAACATGTCCATTTGTGATTATTGTGTGAGATTGGGCCCCAGGTAATCTAGAACACTGTTGCATAAGTTAAAAATGATCAAATTGTGTTTTGAATTAATTTAATCACTATCATTTGAATGAGAGTAGAGGAAACGTCCTATTACAATTGGCATAATTCCCGTTCCTTGATCAAATGACAAGTTGGACTGTTTATTCCCTAGTGAATATAGAACCTACTATAAAATCCTCTCTTTCTGTGCCCCCATCTCCCCTCTCTCCTCTCTCTAGTTACATACTGTTTTTGGATCTAGTGGCAGTAGTGTTTGATGGTTGGTTGTTTTTGGAATGCTCTTTCTTAATTCTCAGAAGCTCTGCATATTTTCCAAAGGTGTCTCTCAGGAATAGATCACTCCCTCAGACCTATAATGTCATTTTTGTGTTTCTAGAAGTATAGGATACCCTTTCATTTGGTCTTCCTTTGAGGTAGAGTCTGTTCCCTGGAACATCCTTTTCTCTTATCCTCAGATCTGGATTCAGGCTGCCTTCCTCAGTGTCTGCCATTGCCCTCCTCCACTGGCATCACGTACATGAGGATGCTGCATGTAGATTATTTGATGTGATGAAGTCTCCAACTCCAGGCAGGTCTTCCCTGACTCCTCCAAACTTAAAGCTTTTCTCTTTCCCCAAAGAGCAGAAATTTCTTGGGGGGAGGGGGGGCATGAAAGATGAGCCAAAGTGGTGTGGGATATGGAGGGGAGGAGGGCAGCAGGGATCTGTGCACAAAGGAAGGGCACTACCACTGAACGAGCAGCATAGACTGAAGAAAGTCTTTTCCTAATCTCACATCTTACCTGAGTATTTACGTCACGTGCTGGTGTATTTGGGAGAAATTCCCAAGTAGAAAAACAAAAAAGTTTGACCATGAGATCTTTGCCAAAAGGGTTTGTAGATAATGCATGCAGTAACGTGAATAACTTCCAGGTGTCATAAATTTTTTGCAATGACAACTTTCCAAAGGAAGAAAGACTAAAAATTTGCCTAAGTGATAAAGGAGGATTGAGTGTTTGGGGATACTTTCTTATACCAAGTCACTTATTTTGGATCTTAGAAGTTATCTGAGAAGGAAAAAAATTGTTTGCCATTTAATGAGCATTATGATTAACCTTATTCTCTTGTAATTGGAGAGTTGTATTAACCCTGGTATGGCATGTAAAACTAATCTTCCTATTAGGTTTAGCTCAGCCCCTCATTAAGAGTAACAGCTCAAAATCTTAACTACATTTCCAGAGTAGTATTGCCCAATTAGAGAATGAGATGTGGTCTTTAGTTTGGAGGAGCAAGTCAAGAGATGGCTTAATATGTATATGTGAAAGCAGTTTTTTCCTTTTGTTCTATCTTTGGCTGGACATAGTACAGAACTTCTAAGGTGGTTAACTGTTAAAGAATTTTATCAAGTTAGATAGTAGATTCTCCTATTTTGGTCCTTTTAGAAGGGTAGACGTCATTTAGTACAGATTAATAGTGACATCTGAATTGTAAATAGTATGATCTAGCCCCTTAAAATGCCACCTTGAACATTCTATTGCTGGGTTACAATCTTTTTATTCCCATCTTTTTCAACTAGCAGAGTACTGTGAAAATTAAAAAACGTGTAGGAATATAAATTCAAATCTGATAGAAAATCCATTTCTTAGAGCTCTTTTTAGTTGGTTATGGTTTAGGACTTGTGTCTGTGGCTCATCTTTGTATCTCCACTGGCAACAGATAGAAATCCCATTTCTCTCATATCCATGTTGTATTCTCCACGTGTCAGACCATCTTTAGTCTTGTTTATACAGGTTCTGTGCAGACACTTTTATCTGTATGTGTCATATCGGTCTTGAGGAAGTGTTCAGGCTATGCACTCGAAATTATCATAGTAAAATTATCTTACTAAAATGGGTCTTTTAAAGTTGTTTAAGTTTGGATCTGAATTGTTTAAGTTTAAATTACAGCTTTAATATTTGCTGTTAACATATCAAGATTATATTACAAAACAAGAATGTGACTTTTTACGGAGCAAAATTAATGAAATTGGGTCTTTTATCTAGAAATTGGACTCTACTTATCCTGGGTAGGGATGGCGGAGAGTTTTTTTTAGATTGGCTAGGAAGTATTCACCTCGTGCAGGACCTAAAAAGATTTCCGTGATTAAACAAAGTTGTAATAAATTTCTGAAAATCCCTCGGAGGAGAATAAGTTAACCAGATAGATGAGAAAAGCCGTCCGTCCTCCATGAGATTAGTTAGAACAGAGTGTATTCCCAATAGGCCTACTGTTTCATATCTGATTAAAGGAGGTAAAGGCCTCGTAAGTTAAAGACAGCGTAAAGTTGCATATGTATATTTGCTCCCAGATTCTTAATTTGACAGAACATTTTATGAAGTCCTTGGGGTTTCTGAATTAAATTGAATTGTAGTTCTTACAAAGCACATTTCTTTCGTTGGATCTTACTTCACTTCTTGTTTTAGAATGGAAGCAGTGATAAGTGGCTGACACTCTTTTCAGGAGTGTCCCTCCTTGTTCTCTGTAAGTCTTCTCTAATCTTACCTTGTAGGCGTAATATGTGTGGGGCATTTGGTCTCCTAGACTTCTTAGCAAACCGTCTTGACTGAAAATGAAACACTGTGCTTTGCATTGGTATTTGATTGTATACACCGGAGGGTTATTCATCTGTGTGTCTCTTTGTGTTACTTTGAAATTCACTTGAACAGGTTCTCACTGACCACATGTGCCTAGTATTGTACTACATGCTTTCTTCACACACATCATCTCGCTTAGCCTTCGTGACAACCCTGTGAAGCTGGGATTAGTAGCCTCAATTTACAGATCCAGAAGCTTTGGCTCAGAAGGGTTCAGTAAGTTGACCAGAGTTAGGTAGCTGATAAGAGGTGCAGCCAAGTTTCAACCCAGATCTTTAGACTCCAAAACCTAAATTACTTCCTTGCACTTTTCTCATAGTAATGGGACCGTTTAAAACATTTCTCTCTCCCATCTCTGAGCTTCCTAAAAAACTCTTTAATACAGAGTTTCAGAGAAGGAAGAAATGTTCTTTTGACTTTAATAACTATCTAGAACTTGAGGGATGGGAGTGTCTAAAGTTAATTTATTATCCATAGGGTTTGTTGGAACTTGTTAGATACAAACAAATGTTCACATGCTTTTTTATGGGCCCTAAAATACTACGTAGACATACGATAGGGCCAGGAGGAATGGGTTTGATCATGTTTGCTGTGTTTGACCTTATAGCTAATCATAGCAGCGTCTTACTCCTTAGAATGCCCCTGTCCTGGTTTTATTTTCCCTTTTTGTAGTCATCAGATCCAGAATGTAAATTCTTTTATGGGTGCATCTACTTGACACTGGAAATATAAGAAATTAACTTCTCTTGGAGGAAAGCACAGTGACCTCAAATGAGTCCTGTCATCTGCTCTGAAAAGAAAAACTGGTACTAAAGGTATCTGTGACAAAGGATTTTTCACTCATTTTGTCCTCCTGGCCCTAATTTCCCCCATCTATACTCTGAGTGCTTTGGACAAGGTGACCTCTGAAGTCTCTTGTAAGTTGTAAGGAGCTATGGTTCTGATAGTTCATCTTTACATCAATATTCTGTGTGTAAGAGAGTTCATTCTTGGTCTTATTTTGGCTTTTAGAGACCTGGTCATATCCTAAAATGTTTATGTGATTCAGTTGACTGCTGAGATCTCTTTTTTATATACTTACTTTTATCGCCTTATGTTTACGGTTTTATTTTTGTTTTCATTTGGCAGACCACAATGCCATTTACATGATGTAAAATTTTTCCTGGTGAAATTTTCCTCGCATTATTTCCCAAGAAATAATTATTTCCTAAGTTCCTAAGCGGGTAAATCTACTAGAATTGCTCTCTTTGGTGAAGAGAATATTTACTTACCTGTAATGGTTGTTCTCTAAAGGTGTAAAATTATAGTCACCTTTGCTCTTCCTACTTGGGGGAGGGTCTGACTCAGACATTGATGTTTATCAAAATTCGATCTGTCTCATGTCAGGGCAGGAGAGCCACAGAGTGGTGAGCATCCTACAACTGTGTATCTTAAGAGAACACAATTACAGGTAAGAAATTTTCTCTCTTCCACAGGATGATGCATAATCTTATCCTAATCTTTGCAGGCTTACTTTCTGACCTAAATTTTTTCCTCATCATTTTAGATTCCAATATAAAAAAAATGTGACTGCCTAGAGAGCTCTTTTTGACTTTTTCCCCTTTTTGATTTCTGCAGGTCATTTATTCTGGTGATTTGCATTTATCCATGCTTAATTTAACCAAACTGCTTGATAGGGAGAGAAAACTCAGGATGTTCCATCTGAGAGTAGACCTTTTGGAAGTATTTTGGTACCTGTAGTGAAGAGCGGTTTATTCTCATTCAGTGTCTTCCTATGAATCTTTTCTATTACCTCTTTAGATGTCCCCAGCACAGGGCAGACAACTCTTGAGATCTTTTATCTTCCTTCTAGGCATTTATTTTATGTACTAGTTTGATCCTATATGATCAGAGTCTCTCTTAAATAAATGCCAAGATTTCTTCCTTATCTCTTCCCATTTACCCCATTCTAAGCAGTGTGAAAAGTTGAATAATCATTTTTTATTGGGTTTGGTTTTTTGCTGAGATCTCAATATGTGTAATTCAGGATTTCTCAGTTTTGCCCAGTAGAAGGAATTGATGGGGCAGTATTCTAATATGCTGAAACACAAAACAAAAAACACTTGAGTGTGGAACTGAATGAGTGTGTTGGATTGCATCTCTCACCAGTTGATATGTAATGACCTGGTTAATGCATTTAAAATAGGTGTACTAAATAGTTTTAAATGATTATTGATAATTCCATGATTCTTTTCCCATTATAGCGCTGGATAAAGCAAGCCTTGGAAGAAGGGATGACTCAAACATCATCTGTACCCCAAGAGACTAGAACTCAGCACCTATACCAAAGTAATGAGAATAGTAACTCTTCTAGTATCTGCAAAGACAATGCAGGTGCGTATCTCAAACCGTTCTGAATACATGAGCAATGATTATTTCAGATCCACATAAAAAATTTCAGTATGAATACTTAAAAAGTCTGGTGCAAAAAAGAAATGGCATTGTTCTCTAAATAGTTACTTTACATCTGTCTTTACAGAGGAAGAGAAAGATCTCAAATCAGGGATCAGTTTTCCCAGGACGACAAAGAAGGAACTAGACAGTGTACAGATAACAACAGAAATGGTTATAAAAAGGTTAGATACATTTAAAGTAGTAAGTTTAGGAAATCTATATCCATGTTTATAAAAGGGGAAAGAAGCAAGAAAGATGTGGGGCACTATTCAGGAAAGAATCAAAATTGTAGGTGATTGAGTTGGTGGGGGTGATTGAAGGGGCAGGAGATGAATGAAATAAATGAGAAGTTATTATGAATTGGTTGTTTTCAAAAGGACTTGCACAAACAGTTTAAAATTTTTTGGACGAGGTAGCCTTGAATCCATTTTAAAGTCCTCGTGAGTTTTTAAACTAGAGGGTCATGAAAAGCATCTGGTCCTATTGGTTTTCACAGACTCTTACAGGATTTTTAATTGAATTACAGTTGAAAGCACTGGTGCGTGAACTTGTGATACCAGCTTAACTTGTTTTGGGACAGTCTTCTTACCAAAGTTTCTTCTGTCAGTATTAACTGAAAAGTTCTCTGTGATTTCTATGAGTTTATTGCTAAATGAGTTTTGTGAATATTATGCAAACAAAACAAAATAGCAAAATAAATTAGATGCTAAAGGTCATGTAAGGCTACAGCTAACATGATAATAGTTCAAGTTTTCCTGAAAACCACTTCATTGTTTCTATTCAGTGACTTGCTGAGTAAATATTAACGACATTAAATTAAATAGGTTTGTACTAGTAGTATCTGCTTTATATTAAGATTCTGTAAAATCTTGTATTTGGAAAAATCTAGGGTACTAAAAATGTATTCTTTCAAATTTTTTACTTAGTTTATTTTTCTTTCTCTAGATTGGATTATACCTTATAAGTTATTACATGTGTAACCTCAGGATAATAAAATCCCAGTGTAGAACATCTGGAAGATAAATGGTACCATGTATTTAAAATATTTTGTTCTCTCCTTCAGCAAAGATTAGGGAGATTTACTCAAATCAGATTAATAGAAAGAAATGCCGATACCAGATTCCTATCAATATTATCAATTTATTGGCAGCTTTTCTTTTTTTTTGAACTTTTTTATCCCCCCCCCAAACTCCCCCAGTACATAGTTGTATATTTTAGTTGTGGGTCCTTCTGGTTGTGGCATGTTACGGTAAGCTGCCTCAGCGTGGCCTCATGAATGGTGCCATGTCCGCACCCAGGATCCTAACTGGTGAAACCCTGGGCCACCAAAGCAGAGCACTCGAACTTAACCACTCGGCCACAGGGCCAGCCCCAATTGGCAGCTTTTGCAATATAGTGAGAATATAACTTAACTGAAGTCTATCTTGTATATACACATTTGCACATTTGTATTTGTGTATTAAGTGTATATTTGAGGTTGGGAAGAGGAGGTCGTATAGCAGTTCATGTCCTGACTCGCAAAGACTCAGGAAAAGTGCCTTTTACTACGTGCCCTGGTTGGAATGGAATTAGGACTGTTAGTCACCAACCTTTATTGAACATCTGCTCTCATCTGTAGTAGTGAGAAACATGCAGAGGACACACCTTGCCCTTAAGGAACAACATAAACAGAAGGAAAATGTTTAATTAAAACCAAGCAGCAGTCAAATGAGTGACTTGGGATATTGCTAGAAGTTAGTGTAAATCCTGAGGAATTATTTTAATTTGTTGGTTTAGTTTTGTTTTTTTCAAAAAGACCAAGGAGATGTTAAGAAAGACATGGGGCCCGCCTGGTGGCGTAATGGTTAACTTTGCACACTCCACTTCAGCGGCTCAGGGTTTGCAGGTTCAGATCCCAGGCACAGACCTATATACCATTCGTCAGGCCGTGCTGTGATGGTGTCCCATATACAAAATGGAAGAAGATTGGCACAGATGTTAGCTCAGGGCCAATCTTCCTCACCAGAAAAGAAGAAGAAGAAATTAAAAACGAAAAAGAGAGAGAGTCCCACAGACCTGAATTTCAAAACCAGCTCTACTATTTACTAACTATAGATGTTGAGCAAGTTAGTAAACATCTCTGAGCCTCATCTGTAAAATGGGAATAGTAATATCTGTTTGTAGAGCTAATTTGAGATTAAATGATGTGTATAAAATGCTTAGTGCAGTATCAGACCCATAATAGGAATTATTACTTTCATTTTTCTACACAAAATACTCTTACTTGTCAAGTATTTATGGAGCACGTGTAGAAATTAGTCAAGTAATAGGATACATTAAAGATTCTAAGTTCCTAAAAGCTAAAGTTGTATAGAAATGAAAGGTATTACTACTATTCAGATAGAGGAGGACACAATGTTCATTATTTGTAAATAATGTAGAAATGTACCTAGGAGAGCCTGAATAATAGACTGAAAAACTTATTAATAAGAGTTTAATAAAACCTCTAGGTAGTACATATGCAGAAATTAAGTCTTTATGTACTAAGAAAATGAATGAAGAAAAATTTTTCGTTCTCAAACTTAACAGAACTAAGAAACTGCTTAGGAATAACCTTAGTGGGACATGCGGTGCAAACCATTACTGAGAAAGTCGAGGAAATGAAGGGAAATTCTGTATTCCTTAATGGAAAGAAGAAATATAATCAGTATCTCTTTTTCTCCCTCTCTCTCTTTCTCTCCCTCTGGCTTCATATAGTTTCCATCAAACTAGTTCGTTTTTGGATTTTGGTTAAATGATCTTGAAGTTTATCTTAAAAAATAAACAGGAAAATAATTGAGAAAAAATTGAAAAAGAGTCATGATGAAGAAGTACTTTCCCTGGAAATATGACTGACTTCTAATATGAAGCTGGAAGCTAGTAATTAAATGACTATTATTACTATAATTACTATTATTACTAAATTACTATTATATATACTGATTAGTATAGTACTGGTGTGAGAATGGATGTATATATGGAACAGAATAGCCAGAAACAGGCCTTATATAAATGAAAGATTTGGTAAATTATTCTGAAATTTTTGCTTACTTGGAGGATTGAAAAGAATTAGATCCTTGCCAAAGCAAATTCTGTGCACATTCAAATATTTTTTTTAGAAAGTCAAACTTGAATGACGTTTCTCTGTCTGTATTGTCTCTGAACTAATAGAGGACAAATATATTGGGAGAAAGGATTAGCAGTAAAAATGACAGCAGTGTAATATCCATTCTAGCAATTTGGTAACATTAAAAATATGCTTTAAAAATATTCATACTCCTTAACCTAGTAGTAGTTGTTCTAGGTATCTGTTCTGCAGAAATAAGCACGGGCCAAAATTTCTGTAAAGTATTAGCTGTACAATTATTAATAATTGGAAAAATATACAGGATAAAAACAACCTGGATTTCAGCTGATAAAGGAATAGTAGAATTTGTGGTTTATTTTTATGTGCATAAACTTTTGATGGACTACTACACAGTGTCACTAAAATTTTTACTCATGATTCGTTTTATCAAATTAACCCCCCCAAAAAATAGCATAGTACTACTTTTAAATTAGATTTCAATGATCTGGATCTTGAATCTCTAAGAATATTAAGAGAATGGTATGTTACAACCAAATAAAATTTCTCCTGGGAATATAAGGGTGGTCCAATATTTGAAAATTATGCAGGCCAGATGGAAGAGGGGGAGTAATAGAAATCTGAATTTAATGCTATTTAATTAATTTAATCTAATAAAATAATGTACTTACAATTTTTTTTTAATATCTATCTGAAAATGGTTGCCAGTTATGCTTCATTGAAAGCATGGTTGAAAACTAGTTACATTAAACCTTAAAATGGGTTATCAAATTATCCCTCTAGTGCTGTTATTTTTTAACACTAGAATTGTTAGCCAAAATGATTAGCAAAGAAAACTGAGATAAAAGTATTACTAAAGAGGATGTATGTGTTGTCATTGTGTACAAATAATATGCTTATCTATCTGGAAAAGCCAAGAGAATTAACTAAAAAACTGGTAGAGATCAATAGGGTAGCTTGGAACAAAAATGTATAAACATTTTCTTATATGTTAATAATATTTGGATAACATAAAAGGAGAAATATGTCCAGTTCACAGTGCTAACAAAAAATAGAGAATACTGGTGAGTAAACTTAATTAGAAATGTGACAAATCTCTAGGAAGAGGGATATAAATGAAGACATGAGTAGCTGAACAATTGTGCCATGGTGCTGAATGAGAATTCTCCCCAAATTACTCATGAATTCAATACAACTCCAATCAAAATTCTAACTTTTTTTTGGTAGTATGAGCATGGTTGACACATCATTTCTGCAGTTCATTGTCATGAACCAGTATACTACAATAGCCAAAATATTTTGGAGAGCCAGAGTAGAATAACTGGAATTGCCCCAACACTTTTACTAAAATGGATGTCAATATTGATTCCGTTTGGACAACAAGGGTACAAAATAACATTCAGAACTAAACCCAGTATATGTAAGACTCTAATAGGATAAACGTATTTCAAATCAATGGAGAAATTATAATCTATAAGTATAAAAGATTTTGGAAGAATGTGCTAGCAATTTGACATGTGAAAAGGATAGATAATCACTACCTTATGCTAAAGTATGTTCTATTTGAGTTAAATTGAAAAATTGAAGATGGAGATAAAAGGAAAATAGGCCAGTATTTTTTATACTCTTGGGGTAAGGTGGCAGAGACAAATATGATGTCACAGGCAGAAAATCAAATTATTGATACATTTGACTAAATAAAAATATAAAACATTAAATAGCCAAAAAAGGCTATTAATAAAATTAAAAGGCAGTGAGCAACCTTGGAAAATATAATTGCTGCATTTCCAACAAAGGGTCATCATCCTTGTTATTTAAAGAGTCTTTACAGATGAAGAACTAGACCAACATGCCCATAGGATGCAGGCTAAAGGACATGCGCAGACAGTTCGCACAAGAATAAACAAAACTAGTGAGCCAAAGGATGTATTCTTTCATTTAACAATCCTACATCTACCAGTTTGTCCTCAAAAGTAAACAAGTGCAGAAATATGTAAGAGCAAGATTATTGGTCATTGAGACATATTTATAATAGCAAAAAATTATACTTAAAGGGGTTAAATTTTGGTAATACGAATGCTATACAGCCATTAAAACTGAATTGTAGATTTCTCTTCATTGTCATGGAAAGATTTTTTACCGTGTATTTCTGAGTGAAAATAGTAGGTTATTAAGCAGTGTGATTTAGACAGGAGTCAGTAAGGCCGTGTCAAGAAAGAGTTCTAGATGAAAATACACCAGGGTTATTAGCAGTGCGTCAGTTTGTGGGTATGATTTCAAGGTATGTTTGTGTTTCAGTATGTGGCTCTTTGTACAATCTTGGGAATTATTTGAGTAAAGGTGAAGAACCATAAAAGATGGATGGGTTTAACCACATAAAATTTGAAAGCTTGGTATGGCAAAAAGAAGAAGAAGAAAAATGAAACTTGAAAAAATAAATTGTAAATATAGTGCTATTAATAGAAAAAAGTAGGCAAATGACTACTGACCTGTAAACTTCGTAAGGGCAGACGTTAGGTCTGTTTTGTTGACTATGATATCATAAGTACTTAGTAGATACATTTTAAATGAATTGTAAGTTGATTTGTGGGTAAGAGAGTTCATCCATACTTTTTAACTTTTCTGCAGTGAACTTCATCACTTATATAATTGCTCTTAGTAAATACAGCGTTGGACCTACCAGTATAGTGGCCTTTTAAAAGATTCACTGTTTAAGACTTGAAATATATAAAAGGTATTCTAAATATAAGTCGTGAATCATGTTTGTTTGTTTTTTTTTTATACCTAGGCAATTTTCAAAAGGAGAAAAGAAAAATAAGAAAGAAAACTTAGTATCTGGAACAAAAGGAAAATACGAATATTCTTCCAAACTAGGAAAATAAAAAATTCTCAGATATCAGAAAAGAAAATATGCATCTCCAGTATTTTTTGCATTTCTTCTTCCCTCTCCATTTCAGTGTCTGCTACACTAGCTCATTGCCTCAGAACTCTGTGCTAACTACTCCATTAACACTAAATAGTTTCCCAGTGTCCAGTCTTTTCTTAGCCATTGCTGCCGGAGTAATCTTCCTGAAGCATGGCTCTGTCCATGACCTAGTGTCCCAAAACTGCTTGAAGGCCTGGAATCAGCTCACTCCTTCCACCAAGCCTTGGGGGTGTAATTTAACCTCGTGATTAAGAATGCGGATGGGAACCAGATTACATAGTCTTTATCTTTCTGCCCGTCAAATTCCTCATCTTGAAAATGGGGGCGATGATGATGATGATGATAGTAGTGCTGAATTTATAGAGTTGTTCAAATTAATTCACATGAAGCGTCTAGTATAGTAGCTTGTGTATAATAATTGCTTAAAAGCCTAATTGTTTTTTAACAACTAACACATAGCAGTATAATCACCTCTATTGAGGTTCTTAAACGTATAGTAGATATGTTTTTATATGTTTTCTCTTTCTTACAAATTTGTAAACCATTTTAAATAGAGTATATGATGACCATTTCTCCCCACATACCTAGTTCAGTGATTTCCATGTAGTAAATATTAAGTAAATAAATCCCTTTTAACTGTAAAGGAATAAAAGTAGATTTTTCCTCTGTGAAAGTGAGGTAGGTGTGTTGGCCTGAGAGGTCACTGAAATATATAATGTAGTAGCTTCCTTTTTAAGTGGACCTAAGAGGTATAGAAAGTAGGATATTTTGATCAGGAAAACAATACCAGCCTAGTTTTTGAAAATAGTTGGGAAAAGTTTTTGTAGAAATCATTTCACACTTGGAATCACTCCAAACTAGGGGCTGGATACAAGTCAGGTAATCATGTGTCTTTCCTACTAAAGCAGAACGTTACACATTATAGGAAGAGCTGCTGAAAAATGGCAAAACTGTAAGAGAAGATAAAATAAGTATGGCGCATTAGCATTCCAGAAGCTTGAGCTAGTGACATGGCAGTTAAATAGAGGGTGATTTTAACAAAGTGACACAGATTTGAGATTTTCAGAAACAGTGTAAAAAAATATATTTTGCTTCCAGGGATCAGTCATTAAAAATGTCAGATTCATCTGGCAATTCTCTGGGAGAAAGTTTTGAGAATTGTGTGGCAATTAAAGAGTTTCTTTGGGCTTGCGATTTGATTGCAGGAGATACCAGTGGGGTGAGACGAAAGAGGAGTTAAGAGCCATTGTGGGCTAGAGATTAATGGCTTTACTGCAGAGCCTCTCTTTAAGCTGTGGTTTCAATCTCTCATCCAAGCTTTGTATTTCACAGACTTGTTGAGCCCATTAAAGAAATGGAAATCTCGTTATCTGATGGAGCAGAATGTCACCAAGTTACTGCGGCCTCTTTCTCCAGTCACACCACCCCCTCCCAATCCAGGCTCAAAGAGCCCCCAGCTGACCACACCTGGCGCGTCTCACCCGGAAGAGGAGTGTCGGAACGGATACAGCCTCCTGTTCTCACCAATTGCGTCTCTTACTACTGCTAGTCGCTGCAATACTCCTCTGCAGTTTGAGGTGATTTGGGTTTGGTTCTTGGGAATGCTGAATATGAAAATCATCATTTGCACCTCCTCATTTCAAATATATCATTCCAGATGTTTCTTTACCATGTTCCTTGCCTGTCTCAGCAAGACAATGGGAAACCTCAGGGTCATTGTGACCTATTACCTGGTAGCCTCTCATCTTGGCAGTCCCCATACTTCCCAAAGTAGGAATAGTGCTACACAGATGATGTTCATCTGTCTTTTGCATGCAGGCCATCAGTCTCCATAACTTGAGGTAGTAAGCATGCTAGATCTCCATCTTTATCTTTACTGTGTACCTTGGTTAAAATAGGCCTCTAGCTGCCTAGTAACCATTAATGACACCAGCCTGAGAGCTAAGATTATACTTATTGATCATGTCTTCATTTCTAGACCTTTTAAATCAGTGCAGTGTCTTTCCCTGTTGTTTTCTATTCTTGTTGTGGCCTCAGTGAACGGAGATTTAGAAACCATTGAAATATGGTTTATAGCAAATGAAGGGGTTTTTTCCTACTCCAGGTTACTTTCTCTTGTTAAAAACGCATTAGGAATGAAAAATAGAGGCTAGCAACATGCATTCATAAGAGACAAATTTATTATGTTCATACTCTGGATTGTTAGAAATGTATGTCTCAGGTGTTTCAAAAAGTTAATTCTGAATCACTTTAGTATTCAAGTTTGGGTGACAGCAGGTCTACTGAATAGAATCCATATGTATAAAAAAACTTCATCTATTGCATAATACTTTATAATCAAATTGAAGACATTTTTCTCTTCCTTCTTAGAAAAATTTGTTCTTGTCACTAAACACATTCAGCTCAGCCCCTAGCTCACACTTCTCCAGATGTGTTCTTTGATAAAGGTGAATGTTCCAACCGATGCCATCCTCCCTATTCAGCTTTTATGAGAGCATGGAAGTTAAGAATACCTGGACTTTTAAGTGGCTAACTCAGAAAGAGGTAGCTAGAAACCTTGAAAGCAAGAAGCAGCCATGTTCTGTGCCTAAATAGACCTTGTTAACTTAACTTTGGAGCAAACCTTTTCCTGGTTACATTTGATTTCTAGGGAAGTTACTCTTTAGGAAATTCCCTGTGGCATTCTTTTTAGCCAGCTAATAAAGCAGATTTGGGCCTTATTAACTTTACTTGGTCTAATTGCAGTTGACTTTTCAATTAGCAACTAGATTTTGATAGTAAAATTTCATGAGAGGACGTTCTCCCTGTAGGGCAGTAAATTATAGGAAAAGGGTTTCATACTTTATCAGTGCAGGTTTTATCATAATTAACAGGAAATTACAGAAATTAGAAGGTAAGTCGCTTTCTGGAACAGCCGTGTTTAGCACTCAGTGCATTTCCTACCCCTTGTAGCATTTTGGATAACTATGAAACACTATGCAAATGTAAGGTGTTTTTATTTTTTTGAAAAATCAAAGATCATTTTAGTGATGGATAGTCTAAGCATAATATTAGAATACCAGGAGGGAAAGAAAATATTGTAATATAATAAACAGCCCATCCCTTCAAAAAGTCCAGTGTGTGTTTCCACTATTTTAATCTCCTTTAACTAAGGAAATTTAGCCTTTTTCATCAATAAAAAGCAAACTTCACCATCCTAACCATCCTTATCAGCATTCAAATTGCCATACTCTTTCCTATATTCTAGTATAGGGAGGTGTGGGAAGCCTTATTTCTATCCAAGACTAACACAGAGAAATATCAAAAAGGTGTCATAAGTAAAGATCAGCTTGGGGGCCAGCCCGGTAGCGCAGCAGTTAAGTTCCCGCGTTCTGCTTTGGCGGCCCAGGGTTTGACGGTTTGGATCCTGGGTGCCGACATGGCACTGCTTGGCATGCCATGCTGTGGTGGGCGTCCCACATATAAAGTGGAGGAAGATGGGCACGGATGTTAGCTCAGGGCCAGTCCTCCTCAGCAGTAAGAGGAGGATTGGCAGTAGTTAGCTCAGAGCTAATCTTCCTCAAAAAAAAAAAATCAGCTTGGTTGAGGGAAGAACATTTTTGAAAGGAAAAATAAACATTTCATGAGAAATCTGTCCAATGCTAAGGGAAGGAGTTGAGACATGTAGTAGAAGAGAACAAGATTATGAGAAGGAGGGCGCATCAAGAAAAAGAAGTGAAGGCTGCATTGGGAGGAGAAGCTTAATTAGCCCCTGCTTTCCACCAGAATAACCCTTCCCTTCCTTTCCTACCTTGAGATCCATACCGCACTATCCGCCTCACACACACTACCCACCCCACCAAATAAAATTAACAGCCAGTACCCTGCTCTGCTAAAGCAGCCTCATTCACCTATCACAGGATAGGTCTGCCATGCAGGCCACATGTGTCAAGGGTCTACAAGAGTAGGAGTCCTACCCTTACCTTACCGCTGACAACCCTGAATCCTTGTTACAACTACCATTCTCTCCACTCTTTACTGTTCAGATATTCCCAGCGAGTTCACTGCCCAGTTCCTGTTTAATAAGGGAATGCTGCCTCAGGTGAAAGCCCTAAGGGTAACCCTGTTTAGGACGCAGGGACTGGAAGTGTGCACGTCTGCTTATTTTTCTTTTTTTTTTTTGCTCTGTTCCCAAAAGTATTAATGGACTTTAGTATCAGAGCACATTGGTAGGGGTGGTCAGATCCAATTAGATCCTGTCAAGAACCATCTGGCCTGTGAGCTAGAGCTGCTGTCAGTCATAGCTCCTGTAACCGTCATTCAGGAGGAACTGGCCATCTTCCTAGCAGAGTCAGCCCCCAAGCATGCTAAGCAGCTTCTCTGGATAATGGTGGTAGGCCTGCGTCACATAAGAAAATGAGGAAATGTGATGTTCATAGAGGGGTGGGAGGTGAAGGAAAAAGGTTCCCCTACGGAGGAATAAGTGGTGGGGTGCCCATCAATAACAAATACTCTCATCTAACATAGAAAGAAATATAATAGTGTCAAATTTCACCAATCTAACTCTTTCCTGATATCTGCTTGAGATGTTTACTTATAGCATGAAACATTATAACCAATTTATCCTTAAATGCTTTCAAAGACACCAGGAAGCATTTTAACAAGTCATTCTGTCTATTGAGAGGAATTCTGCAGTTAAATACCTGCCCCTCAAAAAAAGTTGTGGCTAACCATCTATGCTTGCTTTTACTTTATTTTTTGTTTGTTTTGTTTTGCTTCTTGACTTCGAGTAGATGAATAACAAGATGCTTTTCCCTCCTCTAGAACATATCCTCCCCTGAGAGTTCCCCTGCGAATAGGCCCGAGTCCCTGTCACCCGAGGTAGTTATCACACCATCTCAATCACACTTGGAGGCTGAGAGTGAGTGTGCATGAGTGTATTCCTGAGTGTGTGGGGGGGGCTGGGGGCTCCGAGTGAATGGGGTGATGGGCTGGAGGGTGGCCGATCGGTCACTTAAGTTGAATGAATGTCCAATGTGTGATTGTGATTACTCAGAACCCTCAATGTAGATGGAGGAAAATGAAGTAGCTGTGTGTGTGTGGTGGGGTTTTGTTGTTGTTGGGGGAGGGGGTGGCTGAAGAGTTCTTTTAAAGAAGAATAGAATCTAGAAGTCAAGTTTAAAGGAGGCTGAAGATATGGTAGGAGACGTGTTAAAGTCTAACGAATAAGGTGTGTTTGTTAAATAAGAAAAGTTAGAAGTTGGTAGGAGCTGTCTTTTGATATTTATTATCTTGGGCTGATAAAGGAGCAGCTTATATTGGAAATGGTAGGCAGTGGTTTATGCTTTGTTCCAGGGTTAATCTGACAGCTCTTGTTTAACTGGATGTTTTGGGCTTTGGTTGATAGATAGAGCAGCTTCTTTAGGAAGGGAGAGTCATGCCTCTCACCTTTTACATTTCTTCATAGCTCCTTACTGGGTATACAAGGAAACTAAGTCAGCCCATGACTTTTGTGACATAAGCCTCCATTCTGCAGTGGTTGGGATATGGTTGCCATATAAGTGGCATCTCTTAGGGTATTAATTGAGTGCTTTTCTCAGAAACCCTACTGCTATGGAGATGTTAAATTCAGATTTTAGTGGTAGAGTTTCTTAACTATTAAAATATTTGGACAAATGTAGTAATGATTAACTCCATGAATCCACATGGAGCCTTTTTCCTCTTGAAGAGAAAGTTACAATCTCTCAAAACATTTCAGAAATTAACTGAACTGTTAACCCCTCCCCACTCCAAAAAAGATTAGTGCTAAACTCAGCAACAGTTGACCAAATTCTGAATCAGTAGGATTTTATAGACCAGTGTGACTGAAAAAGATTGTATTCTAGTGTACTAGAGGTTTTCTGGGTATTTTTTACTCTATCTTGTAAAGAAGGTAAAGTTCTCCTCAGCTGCTAAAGATTCTAAGGTAACATAATTTGGAGGTTGACATGGTGTGATATCTGGGTTTCTGGTACCATTCTTTCTAGAGAGTTAGCTATAGTTGACCTAGTGGTGGAAACATCTTGGTGTTAGGAGGTAATGATAACCAAATAGTAGATGGATTTTTGGGGGGTACATTTCAGATGCTCTACAGTGATGGGCATTAGTGGTCTTTGTGGTATGTTGACATACGTTAGAGGATAAAGAAAGAAGAATTGAGCGGCCAGAAAGTTTTATGAGAAACACTCCTACTTAATGGTGAAAGTGAGTGAAGAACTGGTTGATTGATGTCTTTTAACTAATGCCATTCTCCTTTACTGAACCAGTAACTTAAATACTTGACTTTCCGTCTACTTTCTACTTTGTTTCACCTTTTTTCCTCCTCCCACCTTCCATCAGTATTGATTTAGAAATGAATGACACCAGAAGCCAGTTTTCATAAGACACCAGTCTTACCTCTGTAGCATACGTGGGGCTCAGGTACATCCCTAATTATACTGCCAGTCCCTTAATGTGTAGTGTAGAGTGACTCAACAAACCTGATGAAAGGCTAAGCAGGCAAAATAATCACATTTGGCCAGTTATCTAGTTTTGACTTTCCCAGTATTCTCATCCGGAAAGACTTTAAAGCAATTTGGGAAAGGCCAGAATTCTTTAGTAATCTGGCCTGTAGACACTGTGGCTACATGGGACTTTTACAGATGTTAATGGCTTTCTCTCTTCTACTTCCATCCCTCTTACCTTTCCTTGTTCACCTTTGCCCCTCTTACCTCCCTTCTTTTCTGCCCTTTGACTTTTTCCTTTCTCCCCTACCCCATGTCTCTGTTGATTTTTATTCTTTCAGCTCTGTCACCGAAAAGACCTGGACTTGACAAAAGTAGGCTACCTTGACTCCAACACTAACAGCTGTGCTGACAGACCTTCCCTGGTCAACTCGGGTCATTCTGACCTGGCTCCTCATCCCTCCATTGGGCCCACCTCTGAAACTGGCTTTCCAAGTAGGAGTGGAGATGGACATCAGACCCTTGTGAGAAACTCGGACCAGGCATTTCGGACAGAGTTTAACTTAATGTATGCCTACTCCCCATTGAACGCTATGCCTCGAGCAGATGGATTATATCGAGGATCTCCCCTAGTAGGGGATAGGAAGCCTTTACATTTGGATGGGGGATATTGTTCCCCTGCAGAAGGGTTTCCCAGCAGATATGAACATGGTTTTATGAAAGACCTCTCTCGTGGATCCATGTCACCTGGTGGTGAAAGGGCTTGTGAAGGAGTCCCATCTGCCCCCCAGAACCCACCACAAAGGAAAAAGGTAAGTGTTTCACATTATGTAGGCTCTTTTGAAGAACGTTAACTGAAAAATTCAGTAGATATTTACTGAGTTATTGCTACGTGTTCAGCACTGTTCTCAGTGTGAGGAAAACACAGATGAGTAAGACATGGTCTCTGCCATGTCTAGTGAAAAGCAGACTGTTTTAATACAATTTGATGAGTGCTGTAAATATTCAGCCAATTTAAATGCCTACTGTGTATGTGCCATACACTTGATAGGCAATTCAGAGGACAGAACAGTGAAAAAGTATGCCAGTTACTTATGTTAGTTAGCACATCCCATATACTAGGCACTGTTGAGCTCCTCTTATGCATTTAATCCTCACAATAATTCTGTAAGATGGATGATTTCCCATTTTGCAGGCAGGGAAGCTAAGGCAAGTTGAATAACTTGCCTGTGGTCACACAGCTAGTAAATGGAAGAGCCAGGACACTACCCAGGTCTATCTGATTCCAGATTGCATCCTCTTACTGCCACCATGCTATATTGCCTCCTAGGTTCTGCCCTAATGGAGCTTATGGCAAATAAGACTGAGCTTGCAGATAATTATATTAATAAGTAATTACTTACAATGGTGATGGATGCTCCAAAGGAGCTGTTCAGATGTGGTGAGAACATCTTAACAAGGGAATGTGGTTTAGTCAGATGTGTGGATGGTTGCTTTGAGAATGCAGAAGAGGCTCTTAGCCAGTTTGAGGGTGGTGGAATGAGAGGTGACAGGTCACTGATTTAGCTGATTTCAGACAATAAGTAGGAATCAGTCAGCCCACAAATGAAGATGAGGATGTTACAGAAGAGGGAGCAGAGCAAGTACCTATAATGACACTCCATTGAGTGGCCAGTAGGGATGCGATGTGGTTGCAAACAGTTGGATGTTGCTGTGGTATCAGGTGAAAGGTGGGGAGAGGAGGAGAATACAGAGAGAGATGAGCAGGGCCAGGCATAGAGAGCTGGCTAACGAGTTGGGACTTGACTTTTAAATAATGCCTGTTCTAGAAATTACAAAGCCAAAAATGTGTGGTTGTCAACTAGGGGCATTTGGAAATGCATGGGAGTATTTTGGGTTGTCACAGCAACTTCCATTTATTGGGCAAAGCTAGAGATGCTAAGTCTTGTGTGTGACAGTGTCACATAATTACAAAGTATCTGTAGTACTTTTGTCAAAATGTAGCCTAGCGGCTTTTTACATTTGCATTACAACAAAATATATTACCATTTGTTATTATTAACTCCTTTCCAAGATTGTGTATAGAAAATGCATACAAAATTGTCTTATTTTCCCTATTTGTTATATTTTACTTTTGGACAGAAAAATGAGAGCCCTAAGGGGATAGAAGAAGGAAGAAACACTGGGAGATAATTTGGAATAAGATAGCAATGGGTTTAGAAGACTGTTACATGAACAATATTGACTATCAGGGACAAAAATGGAAATAATCTTTGGATTTTTGGTTTTATTCATTGTGTACAAAAATTGTGGACCTCCTGCTATCAGCCAGTTTCTGTGCTGAATATTAAAAATAAAAAGCCAAATAAACTTGGTCTTTGCCCTTGTAGAACATACAGTTTAGTGGAGGAACAAGCAGAACACTGTAATAGGTCCACAGTTGGGGGAAGCACAGTATGCTGCAACAGCAAAGAGGAGGTAAACTGAGCAGGGCAAGGGAGAGGGGCTCACTGTGGCATTCCGGAGGGAATGGGGCAGGTGGACAAGGAGTCAGAGAGAAGTTTCCAAGTGTAGGTTTTCTAGAGCTAGTTGCTAAAATATAAACCACAAGTCATTTCCTTTCTCTTTTTACACTAGTTTCCCTATGTGTAAGGCAGAGAGTAGTAAATCCTTGGGTGTATCTTGGAAAATTGAGCACATTTAAGAACTCTAAGCATTGGCTTTTTCTTTTTTGTTTGTTTGTTTCTATTTCTCTCTCTCTTTTTCAACATCTAACTCTAGGGGTTTCTAGGGGAGGAGGAGGAGCCGTTGGAATCACCTGGGAGGCCTTTTCAAACTACACAAGCTCCCAGCTTTGCACCTTTCCCTTTTTAGGTGCTTCCATTATTACAGATAATTATAGTATGCTTCTGTTATTGGGTAACTTATCTCACAGGTTTTTCTGAAGGCAGAAAAAAGGTTGAGGTGTACTGGTGAATACCGTTCTTCAAAAGTGTCATCTCTTGGTATATTCTCTTCTTGCCAGTTTGCCACTGATTTAAACATGTAGCCGTGCTTGCTCAGATCTCTCTAACACCTGAAAAGAGTCACCCATGTTGGTGCCTGCTTTGTTTGCATGGCTTGCTAGTGGTTTACTAGGGTTCCATCTTCTTTCCCCATTGCTAGTGATCCCCTAATGATGCCTAGCTAGAGTCCTGTTTCCTGTTTTCCTCCTAGGTCTCCCTGCTGGAGTACCGCAAACGGAAACAAGAGGCCAAGGAGAATTCTGCCAGTGGGGGAGGGGACTCTGCACAGAGCAAAAGCAAGTCTGCAGGAGCTGGGCAGGGCGGCAGTAACTCACTGTCAGACACTGGTGCCCATGGTGTACAGGGGTCCTCAGCCCGGACCCCATCTTCCCCTCACACAAAATTCTCCCCATCCCATTCCTCTACGTCCCATTTGGAGGCGGTGAGCCCGTCAGATTCCAGAGGATCTTCATCTCACTGCAGACCTCAAGAAAATATCAGCAGTAGGTGGTAAGTTTGTGTTTGATGCTTTAGTAATTAAATTTAGGAGGGAAGTATACATCTAGAATCGTTGCCAGTTTTACCTACGTTTGGGACCACTTATCTGAGAAAGCCAGCCAACAGTGCCATCTCTCCTGTTCAGCTGATTTAATAGTATCAGCCACAACCCCCCAGCCTTACAGAAGCAAAGAATTGCCACCAAGCCTACAGAACACCACTTTGGACGACATGTGTAAGCTATTTTATTTGCTGGGCACTATCACTGCCTCTTCTGTTTTCTCATTTTGTGTGAAAGGTAAGTCACCAGTTCAATTCCACTTAAATTAACAACAGATATAATTCCACATGGCAAGCATATACAGAGAGAAAAGACGTATTCTGAAAGGATTTGTCTGGTTTAGGGGAGAATACAAATAAATAAATAATACTAGTGGCAACTACTGAGCATCAGATGAGTGAAGTAGAAAATGAGACAGTTCAGGGATCTTGAACTGAAGAAATGAAGTCTGGGAAAGAAGAGACCTAGCTCAAATGAGTAACATTCATTACTCTAAGAAACACTTATTAAACTACTACACGTGCCAGGCACATGACTTCACAGAAGAGAAAATTTAGCTTTTCAAAATGGAAGTTGAAGTAGACATCTTTAAATCTGCTTTTTCCTTGATTGCTTTTTCTTTCAAAGTATTTATTCTTCTGTGCCTGGCATAGTTTGAGGCAGAGAAAATACCTTGTTTTAAATTGGTCCTGAAGAAGGTCATGTTTAAGAGGATGTTTTAAGTGAATATGTTGTACACCTTTTGTCAGAGCTTCATTTGTTCCAGACTTGACCCTTGAAGTCCTGTGGCATAAATTTGCACCCTGTTGCCTTCACAGGATGGTTCCCACGTCAGTAGAACGACTTCGAGAGGGAGGGAGCATCCCCAAGGTCCTCCGAAGCAGTGTGAGGGTGGCCCAAAAAGGGGAGCCTTCTCCTACGTGGGAAAGTACCATCACAGAGAAGGACTCAGGTGAGCCTATGGCCTTCTGCTGCCAGCCAGGTTCAGGGACACGTGAGCCAGGCTCCACACAGTTCACACCAAATGCTGGGCTGAGGTGAGTCAGTTTCATTTGCAGTTACGTGAGGTTCCAGCTCAGTCTTGCTTCCACTTTTTTGGGCTACAGCATTCTTAAGATCTAGCATTTCTTGCTCTCTGTCTGCTCTTTTTTCCCAAGGGCTACTTTTCTGTAACTCATCTCTCCAAAGTCCTGGATATCCACTTTGATGAAGGATGAAGAGAAAGGAGGAGACGGGAATCAGATCAGGCATTTAAAACATAGTCCATAATTAACCACTCCTTTTTGCCCTTGTGGCATGATGCACTCAGCTAATTTGTCAGAAAGAGCAGCATGGGTTGGTGGTGGCATTGATGATTTGAATGAACAATGGCTATTTCCCTCATACTCTAAGAAGCCAAGTTGATTTTGTGTTACCTTTCAGACCCTGCAGATGGAGAAGGCCCAGAGACACTGAGCTCAGCACTCTCTAAAGGAGCAGCCGTTTACAGCCCTTCCAGATACAGCTACCAGGTGAGACAAGAAATTGCTCATCTTTGGGCATAGCAGTATGTTCTGGGTTCCAAATGTTTTGTGATACTGGCCATCCTTTGCAGTTGAGATGCCGTCTTTGCATATAATTTCAGCAGCCTTGGAAATAAGTCATCATCTGCTCACCTTCAGGTAATAAATCATGCCAGAAAAATAAAGTGACCAGAGACAGCCATTTTATTGTCTTTGGTATCCTAAAAAGAACAAATGGTTAAGAAGATGAAGAAGAAGAAGAAATAGGGTGTTTCAAATATTCATAAGCCTGGATGGCTTAAATATGGACCTTTTCACCTCGTTTTGCTTTTCCTCCTAACTCTTTCTAGCTCCTGCAGTGTGATAGTCCACGGACAGAATCACAAAGCCTCCTTCAACAGAGTTCCTCCCCCTTTAGAGGACATCCCACCCAATCTCCAGGATACAGTTATCGAACTACTGCACTGAGACCTGGAAACCCCCCCTCTCACGGTTCTTCAGAATCTTCCCTCTCTTCTACATCCTATTCCAGCCCCGCCCACCCTGTGTCCACAGACTCGTTGGCCCCATTTACGGGGACACCAGGGTATTATAGCAGCCAGCCACATTCTGGAAACAGCACCGGCAGCAGTCTTCCAAGGAGGAGCTGCCCTTCTAGTGCTGCTAGCCCTACCCCACAGGGCCCCTCAGACTCACCAACCTCAGACTCGGTTTCCCAGTCCAGCACAGGAACTCTGAGTTCCACCTCCTTTCCTCAGAACTCTAGGTCGTCATTGCCATCAGACTTACGGACTATCAGTCTGCCCAGTGCTGGGCAGTCAACTGCCTACCAGGCCTCCAGGGTATCTGCGGTTTCCAATTCACAGCACTACCCACACCGCGGGAGTGGGAGTGTGCACCAGTACCGACTCCAGCCGCTGCAGGGGTCGGGAGTCAAGACTCAGACAGGACTTTCCTAGGGCTTCTGGATTTGGGCAAACAGAACTGAATGAGCCCATAGCTGCTTCCTTCCAGCTGCCTCTGGAACCTAGGCCGAGCATATTGCTGGGGAAGGGGGTACAAGGTGCCAGAGGATTGGGTCTGGTCGACAAGAAACAAGACTTGTGGTCGCGACTGGCTCTGGCCTTGGAGAAAGATGTAAATCTTGTCTGAAGCAGAGACTATAAAGAAGTTTCTCCCTGCTGTTAAGGGTACATTGTTGACAAGCAAATGGTGTTTCGGTTAGTAACGGTTCTAAGTGCAATGAGTTGTGTCGAAGCCTCCGTCTCCCATCCTTGCCTGTAGCCTGTAGTCACTTGTGCAGTGAGGACATCTTTTTAAATCCCCCCAAAAATATTTTTTTTTCTTTCAAAGGAAAAAAAGTGAAAAGAGCCAATCTCAAAGCCCCAAGCCATCTGAGTAGTGTTAGGGTTTTATGCACTTAAGAAAAAAGGTAGGTATGTTAACATTCACCCTAAGACAACCATTCCAAAAGCAGATAATCTGGCCAAGTTGTGTCCACCAAGAATACCCCCTACCTTTGTCTTAAAATCACCAAGAAATAGGCAGGGATAGTGAAGCTTGGAATGTGCTCTGACAGAGGGGTGCCTGGCTCTCTGAACAAGAGCTGGAGGTCAACTCGTGATTATTCAGGAGCAGATTACCCTTGTAGATTGTCTGAGCCCCCGCCTGTTACCATCCCACTCCCCCTCCCCAAGCTATTTCACAGCTCAGTAACCTATGAAGTAAGTAGGCAAAGAAAAGTGGAATGATAAATGAGATAGGCCAATTGCATTGCTACTTATCAGCTGTTGGCAATAATTTTGATTAGGAAGGATCCCAAGTGGTTTGGGAATTCTTTGAATTTTATTTTTTCTACTCCCAATTAATCAGGAGTTGACGATCCCATGAGTAGGACCGCCTCCATGATTGGGGAGCATGCACTCGTGACTGCAGGGTAAGAGTGGAAAGATGTGTGTGGAGTGGCACCGACAGGGCTGTGATTGTGTGGGCATGTCCCACGTTTCTTTGGGGGATGCTTATTTGGGAGTGGCCCAGGTGAGAGAGTTATAAAGCCACCCGCACACCTAACACTGTTCTGGATGAGAGATGAGAGCAGACTGGCTTCTCCCCATCAGTGCATTGTGCCTGTTGTACACCCCTGGAGGAGCCCTGGAGCCAGCCCAGGTAGGGTACACAATCTTTTTAAATTCCATATGGTTGCCAGCTTATTTCTTTCACTTGTTTACTGTAATATCCGGCGTGTTTTTATTTATCTAATTTTGTATTCAGTTATAACCATGGTAGGGTAGCAGATATATGACAGGTGTAATCCCTGGTGCTGCAGTGGACCTTACTTCTTTTCTTTTGGACAAGATAATACTGTGAGTCTCCTCCTCCTTTCCCTCCAATTTGTTTTCTCCTCTTTTCTCCAGCCTCTTGCATCCCCTTCCTTTCTACCGTCTCCTACAACTATCCATATGCACAGTCTTCTCTCTTTGTGTGTGACTGTTACAAAATTTCACTTTTTCAAAATTGAAATCAGGTGTTTGCTCAAATGAGGGGAGATTTTTTTTTTTTTTTAATGCTGAGACCTCAGCAGAATACTTTTCTTTTTGTTGTTTCCCCCACAAACCCATCAATCTGGGAGAGCGTTGGGAGTGGAAATCATGTTGCCTGGGATGCTGGTTTCTTTGTATATTATATAAAACGTATGTAAATGTCTCTCCATTGGGCTGGGGTTTGCATTCTCCCCTTGGATATTAACTGAGGGGAGAGGCCAGCGGGCAGGCGGCCCTCACCCTGCCTGGCACGTGCAGAGACCCCAGCCACTCTGTGTGGGCAGGGTGCTGTCAAGACCAGACCTCTGGGGGGGGTGGGGGCGGGGGGTGGGGGGACTCTTGGAAGGGAAGAAGTATCACTTCTTTCTCAAGTGGAGTGTTTACACCTTGCTGTAACATTTGAACTTTCACAAGAGATGTAATAATTTTGATAATAAAATTCTTAACCATAATAATCATAAAGTTGAGAACTTCTTTGTCCAGTTCTGTGACCTTGCCTTGCCTGGTTTTCCTAACGCTATCCTTACCTGAAGAGGGCAAGATGGATCCATGTTAAGGAGAATGTGCTCTTGGTAGAATTATTTTACCCATAATGGGGCCAGGAATACAGATTGATCTTCCTTCACCCTTTTATGATTAAAGGCCAGTGTTTAATTATGATTCAGGCCAGTTTTAGGGCCAGTCTGGAACAATGGAACTAAACATCGCAGACTGGCTTGAACCAGACTGGAGTTTCTGACCTTGGCCTCATTCATTCAGCAACTACATATTGGCCTTTTTCTTTTCCATCCAAAAACAATACCAGGCAGTTTTTGGTTGTGGGTTTATGCTGATTAAATGGGGGGTGGGGGTGGGGTGATAAAGTCTCTGCTCTCATGGAGCTTACATTATAGAGCAGGGTGAGAACTAAACCAGTCCATAATTTCACATAGTCTTCACCATGTTGCTGTTTCATAGCAGATAGGCAACTAGGGAGGTTGAAGCAGCCACTCTGGCTTGGTTGATCAGGGAAGCTCTCTGAGGAATTGCCGTTTAACTGAGACCTCAGTGATAAGGTGGCAGTCATGAGATGAGATGAATAAAGATCATTCTTGGAAAGTTAGAACAGCAGGTGCAAAGCCTCTGAGGAAGAAGAAGCTTGGTTGGGATATAGTGAGTGACCAGGGTGAGGGAAGTGGATAGCAGATATCCAATAAGACAGGAAGACAGGGGTCAGATCAGATAAGAGCAGGAGTCAGCAAACTGTCTTCTGTAAAGGGCCATATAGTAAATATTTAGGCTTTGTAAGCCATGTAGTCTCTATCACAACTATTCAGCTCTGCCGTTGCAGGATAAAAACAGCCACAGGCCGTACATGACTATGCTCCAATGAAACTATATTTACAGAAATGTGGGGAGTCAGATTTGGCCTGCAGACTGTAGTTTGCTGGTCCCTGGTGTAGCACTTTGTGGGTTTAATTTAAAGAATCTGGATTCTAAGTACAGTGGGAAAGTCATTGCAGGGTTTTAAGTAGAGAAGTGGCATGGTCTAATTTATTTACAGTTTGTTGGTTAGATTAAAATTACTTTAATTGTTTTAATCTTGGGGGAGACATTAATAGAAGCCAGGAAACCAGTTTGGAAGCTAGAGCAGTTATTTAGGCGAGCGGCAATACAATGGTAGAAGAAGTTGGAATCAGGGTATGTTTTGTAACTAAACAGCAGTGCTTGCAGATGGATTGGTGTGGCAGTATTTTGCTCTAACATTTGTTTGACAAATATTTACTAAGACCTATCATAGACTGCATTTTGCTAAGCACAAAAGGGATTCAAAGATGGAGAAGATGCTATCCATTTCTTTAAGGAGCTTAGAAAGTAACCAGTGGAGATATGATAAAATTGATTGTCTTCTTAGAAGACGCTTCCAAAATTCCCATAGGATACCTAGCTAACCTTCCACCAGGCACAACCAAATTCTGCCTGGAGTAAGACGAGAATAGGTGCATGGTCCTCTTTAAAAAGCATTTTCATATACAGTGTCTTATTTGGTCTCATAATTCTGTGATGATAGCAAAGCAAGTGCTAGAATTTAAAGATGAGAAATTGAGGCATAGTGCAGTGTTCCAGCTGTACCGCAGGGCTTCTCATAATGAATAAGCCCATCTGATTTTTGCCATAATTGGAAGATTCTGTTCCATAGTTGTTTACTAAACACCTACTGTGTGCTAGGCTGTATGTAAGGTGCTAAGAATATGAAGGTAAGAAAGACAGCCAAGTGCCTATAAGGGATTAGTAGTCTGTTTCCTATTGCTATCAAGCACTACTCTAGGTACTTTGCTGAATATAAGAAGCTGAACAGTATTAAAGTAAGCTGGTACCACGGTGCACCTTATATATGACTGCAGTTTACAAGGCTCTTCCATTTATGTCATCAGCTATCTCATTCACACTTAACAAAGTGTAAGGTAGGTATTGTTCCCATTTTATAGTTTTTTTAAATGCATTTCAGAGGATACGATTTGTCCAAGATTTCCCTCTTCTAAATGGCAGGCCCAAACCGACAGTCTTGGAAATTTTGCCTTTACGCAGGAAACAAATAGAGACAGCTAATGATAGTGGGAAACTGTGGCTAGAAATCATTTAACGAGCTGAAGAAGTATTTTATACCGTTTCCTACCTTAAAAACAGTCTGGACTTTTGGCCCTCAGGCATCAGTTTGATGATGCAGTTTTCTCTGTTTAGCAGGGGTCAGCCCAAAGGGAAAAATACACTATTCAAATGGAGTAGACCATTCACTTTGAAACTACACTGATTATCAATTCATCAACCAGAGCTGGGACAGCCTCCATAACCTGCTATGAGGCTTAGAGAAGGGGGTTTGCCAAGGTTCTTAATACACCCTGTGCTGAATATTGATAAAGGAAACAGCTTGGAGAATAACGTAGTTATTGAAGAAGATGGTGTTCCCCTATAACTTTTACCTGTTCTTACATTCAAAACTTACCTGGCAGAGATTCTGAGATAATAGTTTTGAATATGTCTTCAAATCCCCCATAAAAGTACACCGAGCAGTCATGATAGCTAAACAAAACCTTGGGAAACTTTACAGGAAAACTAGGTGCCTCCATGAGCCCCAAAACAAAAGTTGAGTAGAAATAAACTACCAATAGCCACAACTCCTGCATGATATCACCCTTTGTTCCAGAGGAAGCAGTGGAGCATCTGATGGATCCTAGAACTCCAAAACAATAAGTACTTACTTGGAAGTTCAGCAAGCCAATTTGAAAACAGCCAAAACTGGCAGGGCTTTGCAGTGAGTACAAAGGATGCTTAGTTAGATCTAAAGGGGCTGCAGCAGTCTAGGGTCAAGAATATTCTAACCAGCAAAGCCCCTGAGACAAACCTCCACGCTGGAAAACTGATAGAATCCAAATTGAGCAGAAAAGTCAAAATAGAGATTGATGGAGGTGTGTGGGAGAGATCACATTAAATGGAGTATTTTGAATAAGAATGAAACTAGGATTGTCCCCTTAAATCCAGGATGTGTTGTCTTTTCTAGGAACGATACAGTCATGCTCCACAGAAGGACCTTTTGGTCAACAATGCACTGCATATACCACACCATGGTGGTCCCTTAAGATTAGTACCATATAGGCTAGGTATGTAGTAGGCTATACCATCGGGGTTTGTATATGACAACGAAATTGCATAATTATGCATTTCTCAGAACATATCCTTGTCGTTAAGCGACGTACAACTGTATAAGGATATTAAAGAACTTGTTTTTTAATTCCTGAGAGAGACAAGTAGTCATAAAATGCCAAGCATATTCTGTGCTGAATTTAAACAGCTGTAGTTTGCACTGTCCATATTTTAACATTTTACATACCAAAAAAGTACTGTGGAACCTTGAAACTAAAAAAACTCATCATGCCTCCCTTCTAAAAGTGCAGAACAGCTAAGTTGTACAAATATTGGTAACAGAAAGAATCAAAGTCAAATCCCAAACAGTTATAAGAAAGTAAGGAGCAGAATAATATCCCCACAAACAATAAAAGCATGCTAAAGACATGCAGATAAACATTTAAAATGACAGATATCTTCAGAACTAGGAATTGAGGGGAACTTCATCAAGTTGATAGAGAACAGCTACAAAAAACCTATAACTAACATAATAGGGAGAAACTAGAAGATTTCCCACTAAGATCAGGACCAAGAAAAGATGTCCACTCTCATCACTCTTACAACATTGTACTGGAAGTCTTAGCTAATACAATAGGACAAGAAAAGGAAATAAAAGGTATACATATTGGGAAGGAAGACATAATACTGTCTTTGTTCATAGATGATGTCATTTATTTTGTTGGAAATCCAAAAGCGTCGACAAAACCCCCCCAAAAACCCTCAAACTAATAACCCATTTTAGCTAGGTTGCAGGACACGAGGTTAATATACACATTGCTTTCCTATATACCAACAACAAACAATTGGAATTTGGAAATACACAAAAACATTTCTATTAACACTCAAAGAAACAAAATAGATAGAAGTCTAACAAAATATGTACAAGACCTAAATGGGAAAACCCACAAAACTCATGAGGAAAATCAAAGAAGAACTAAATAAACAGAGGGATATTCCGTGGTCATGGGCAGGAAGACTCAAGATAGCAATTCTCAGCTTGATCTATAGATTCAGAATCCCAGCAAGTTATTTTGTGGATATCAGTAAACTGATCCTAAAGTTTGTATGGAGAAGCGAAAGACTCAGAATAGCCACACAGAATTCCAACATAATGTTGAAAGAGAAGAAAAGTCAGGACTAACACTACCTGACTTCAAGACTTATTATAAAGCTACAGAAGTAAAGGCAGTATGATACTAGGGTAAGAATAGGCAAATAATAGATCAATGGAACAGAACAGAGTGCCCAGAAATAGACCCACACAAATACAGTCAACTGATATTTGACAAATGAGTAAAGACAATACAGTGGAGAAAAGATAGTCTTTTCAACAAATTGTGCTAGAGCAACTGGATATCCACATGCAAAAATGAATCTAGACACAGATACCTTCACAAAAATTAACTCAAAATGGAACATGGACCTAAATACAGAAGTATTAAACACCTATAAGATAACATAGGAGAAAAATCTAGAAAACCTTGGATTTAGCAATGACTTTATTACAACACCAAAGCCCCCATCTGTGAAAGAAATGGTGAGCTGGACTTGATAAAAAATTAACTTCTGCTCTCCAAAAGACACTACCAAGGGAATGAGAAGACAATCCACAGACTGAGAGAAAATACTTGCAAAAGACATACCTGATAAAGGACTTATCCAAAATATACAAAGAATTTTAAAAACTCAACCATTAGAAAACAACCTACAGATTCAGTGCAATCTCTATAAAAATTCCACTGGCGTTTTGCACAGAAATAGAACAATCTTAAAGTTTGTATGGAACCACAAAAGACCCTAAATAACCAAAGCAATCTTGAGAAAGAACAACAAAGCTGGAGGCATCACACTTCCTAATTTCAAACTATATCACAAAGCCATAGTGACCAAAACAGTGTGGTGTTGGCCTGAAAACAGACACATAGATCAATAGAAAAGAATAGAGAGCCCAGAAATAAACCCACAGGTATATGATCAATTAATTTAAGACAGAGGAGCCAAGAATATACAATGGGGAAAGGACAGTCTCTTCACTAAACGGTGTTGGGAAAACTAGACATCATATGCTAAAGAAAACAGGACCACTTTGTTATACCTTACACAAAAATTAACTCAAATGCATTAGACTTTAATGGAAGACCTCAAACCATAAAACTCGTAGGAGAAAACAGACAGTAAGCTCCTTGTTTTGGTCTTGGCAATGATTTTTTGGATTTGACACCAAAAGCAAAGGCAACAAAAGCAAAAATAAATGAGACTACATCAAACTAAAAAGTTTCTGCGCACGAAGGAAACCATCAAAATGAAAAGGCAACCTACTGAATGGGAGAAAATATTTGTAAATCATATCTGATAAGGGGTTGATACCCAAAATATGTAAAGAACTCATACAACTCAATAGCCGAAAACCCAAACTGGTAAGAAAAAAATGGACAGAGGACTTGAATAGACATTTTTCCAAAGAAGACATGCATATGACCAACAGGTACATGAAAAGATGCTCAGCATCTTTAATCATCAGGGAAATGCAAGTCAAAACCACAATGCGATACCACCTCGCACCTGTCAGAATGGCTGTTCTCAGGAAGACAACAAAGAAGTGTTGGTGAGGATATGGAGAAAAGGAACCCCTCATACACTGTTGATGGAAATATAAATTGGTGGAGCCACTATGGAAAACAGTATGGAGATTCCTCCAAAAGTTAAAAGTAGAACTACTTTATGATCCAGTAATTCCACTTCTGGGTATATATTTATCTGAAAAGTGAAAACTAACTCCAAAAGATACTTGCATCCCCAGGTTCATAACAGCATTATTTACAGTAGCCAGTTTATGGAAACAACCTAAGTGTCCATCAATGGGTGAATAGATAAGTAAAATGTATCTATACAATGGAATATTATTCAGCCATAAAAAAGAAGAAAATCCCTCCATTTGCAACAGCATGGATGGACCTTGAAGGCTTTATGCTGAGTGAAGTAGGTCAGACAGAGAAAGACAAATACCATATGATCTAACTTATATGTGGAATTTTAAAAGAAAAAGCAAAAACAGAACAAACTCATGGATGCAGACAACATATTGGTGGTTGCCAGAGGTGGGAGATTGGGGGTGGGCAAAATGGGTGAAGGTGATCAAAAGGTCAAACTTGCAGTTATAAGTCATAGGGATGTAATGTAAAGCATGGTGAGGATAGTTGATACTGTATTGTATGTTTGCAAGTTGCTAAAGGAGTAGATCTTAAAAGTTCTCATCACAAGAAAAAAATTTGGTAACTGGTGATGGATGTTACAGACGTGGTGATCATTTCACAATATATACATGTATCACATCGTTATGTTGTACACCTGAAACTAATGTTACATGTCAATTATATCTCAATTTTTAAAAACACCAGTAAGATGAGAGGAGTGCAACAGCAGACATACATAGCCTTCATGTTTTAGGTCCAGCCTACACTTCTTGCCTTATTTCCTCTATTTAAACCTTTTATGTCAGCCAATATGACTAATTTCCTTAAGGTCAGGATTTTACTATGTTTATTCTTCACAGAGTCTTGCATACAGGATGTGCTTAATTTTTTGAGGAATTGAGAGAAGAGAGGTGAGAAGAAAAAAAGAGAGACATAAGCTATTAGAGAAATAAATGGATTTTCCTAATTTCTTAGAAGACCCACTAGATGAAATTGAGGTCATAAAGTACAAGTTAAAATTTCTACCTGAAGAAACTTGCAAAACAGAAACGGTGGTGAGGAAAAGGAATAGTCTTTCATTTACTAATAAAAAGTTTAGCAAGTCAATAGGGCATTGGTTTTTAAAGGCTCTGCTTCAAGATATGCATACATTTTAAGGTCTATTGGTGTTGATACCCACCAGTAAAGCCTACTAGAACTCCTCAATTCAAATAAAGCTTTATTTGTGGTTATCTGCAGAATGCTTTCCTATCATATTTTTGGCAAAAAAGGGGAAAAAAAACGACCTGATTAAAAAAATGGGCAAAAAATCTGGACACTTCATATACAGATGGCAAATAAGCATCTGAAAAGATGCTCAACATCATATGTTATTAGGGAATTGCAAATTAAAATAATGAGATGTCACTGCATACCTATTAGAATGGCCAAAATCCAAAACACAACACCAAATGCTGATGAGAATGTAGGGCAACATAAGCTTTCGTTCATTGCCAGTGGGAATACAAAATGGTACAGCCACTTTGGAAGATAGTTTGGCAGTTTCTTACAAAACTGAACAAATTCTTACCATACAATTCAGTGATCGTGCTTGATAATTACCCAAAGAAGCTGAGAACTTATATGAACACAAAAAGCTGCACATGGATGTTTATAGCAGCTTTATTGATAATTACCAAAACTTAGAAGCGACCAAGCTGTCCTTCAGTAGGTGTATGGATAAAGAAGCTGGTACATCCAGAAAGTGGAATATTATTCAGCACTAAAATGAAATGAGCTATCAAACCATGAAAAAACATGGAGGTACCTTGAATGCATATTACTAGTAGTGAAAAAAGCCAGTCTGAAAAGGCTACATACTATATGATTCCAATTATGTGACATTCTAGAAAATGCAAAACTACAGAGACAGTAAAAAGATCAGGGGTTTGGAGAGAGAATGAATGGTCAGAGCACAGGATTTTTAGGGTAGTGAAACTACTTTGTATGATACTATAATGGTAAATACATGTCATTATGCATTTGCCCAAACCCATAGAATGTACAATGCCAAGAGTGAACCCTAATGTAAACTTATGGACTAATGGACTTTGAGTGAAAGTGGTGTGTCAATATAGGTCCATCAGTTGTAACAAATGTACCACTCTTGGTGGGGGATGTTGATAATGTGGGAGGCTATGCATGTGTGGGGCAGGGAAAATAAAGAAATCTATGTACCTTCTGCTCAATGTTGCTGTGAACATAAAACTGCTCTAAAAAATAGTCCTTTTTTTTAAGTGACAAATATGGAAGACAGGCAAAAAAAAAAAAACAACATGGGTGTAATAGGGGTTCCCAAAGATGACAAAGCAAGAGAATAGAACAAATACCAAAAGTTATAATTCAAGAAAACTTTTCTGAAATATTTTAAGCTACAGTTGAAAGAGTATTACATACCTAGTAAATTCAACCCAGAATGATCAATATCAAGACATTTTAGTAAAATTGCTAGAGTTTAAAGAAAAGGAAAAAATCTTGAGTATCCAGGCCCTCCAAAATTTACTGATAATGGAAAGAAAATTAAGCACAGCACGTTTTTTGACAGCACCACTTTGTGGCAAAAAAAAAATGGAATAATATATTTAAAATACTCAAAACTTTGAGCCAAGAGTATCATACCAACTGAACTGACTTTCAAGGATAATAGCAGCAACCTCTCATCAGCATGCAAGGACTTGGGAAATTTATTTCTGTTAATTCCTTCTTAGGACTCTTTAGAAACTGAGCTTCAGACAACCAAACTGTCTTGAGAAACATCAACATAAAGTCTGATAGTGAGCTCATTATCTACAGTTAACTACATGTAGAACTAAGACTAAATGAGGGGTATGAGGAAAGTGTAGTGTAAAATGGTTTATGTGACCTAAGCAATGTAAATACAGTGCAACTATCAAAAAATACTCGGAAAATAATGTTTTTAGTAATCATATTTGTGGCAGTATATCTGAGGGCTTTCATGTGGGATAAAGCAAATGGATCCAGGGTCCTTGAGGACCAGGGTTCTCAGTGTCAGGGGAAAATGAGTTAGAGATGTTAAGATAGAAGATGTTAAGCAAAAACCTTCCATGTATCCATATTAACTTATGAGGTATTTTATCACAATAGATGGATTAGATAGCTAGATCCCATATCTATATATAGGTAAGTTTTGTGTCTGTGTCTTAGACATGTCAACTGGAAAGGCTTAGAAACAGGGCTTGTTAGAGAAATGGTTGATTTTGGTCTGAGAGAGAAAATGTACAAGATGAGTCTGGACCATCTTGTCATACCAGATAGCAGGGATGCTATCAGAGATAATTAGGTTGGGTTTAAAAGACTCACACCAACTTTAGGAGGCCTCTTCTGACCAACAATGGGACATTTTAAGCATTAATTAGAATAATAAATATAATGGAACCAAATACATCAACTGTGTTTCAATCTATGAGTTCATAGTGGTATCAAAACAATAATTGTTCGTCTCAGGAGGATGTTTGGGAAGCAACTCTATTTTTGAAAACTGGTAAATAAAGGGAAAGACTCCAGCACTGGCTAAGTAGATCGTAAATGAGGATGTTTCCCTGTATGGAAGCATTCCTACAAATAACTGATGAGAGAATGATAGAATCAGAGCGTCAATATTTTGCAACCCCTAATGACAAAAACAATTCGACATTACATGTTTCTTGATGACAAAAGCAACTATGAAGCAGTCATTCAAATGTGCAAACACACACACTGAATAAGCATCTAGATCCAATTACCAGTTTGCTGGAGATAGAACAGAGGAACTTGTTCAACTACACCACAAGGACGAAGCCCGCAAAATTCCAGCTGTGAAACTACATAACAAATGGTCCGGTTTCTTCAACAAATGGCAAGAAGGGATAAAAAAACATGAAGTGGGGAAAGACACATCAAAAACAAAGTCAAAGCTAAACTATTTTGTTTAAAATGCTCACTTGGGTGAAAAAAAAATGTAAATAAAAGTTGGGAAGTGATTAACCTAAAAATCAAATAGTGGTTACTCTCAGGAGGGGAGGAAGGGCGTAGTGTTTGGGAGCATGGGAAGCGCTTCTGGGGTCGGCTAGCAAAAGCCTATCTTTGGTTATGGCTAGAAGGGTATTTTATAATAATTATTCCGTCTACCTGTACATTTGTTTAATGCTGCAACACATTTAACAAAACGAAAAACAATCTTGCCACTATAAACAGGCAAACAACCCTGCTACTAATTGGCCTGAGATAATTTGATCCTGGCAGTACCTGACCGAACAGGCATTTGATGAAGCTTCTGTTGAATGAACTTGAAGAAGCCTCCAACCCACCTAGGTTGAGTTCCTGCACCTACTTTGGCACCTAAATGGGCTTTCCAGCACCTCCAGATCTGCTCAGGTGCCAACAGCTGGCATCACCAGTCCTTGTGATCTGCCTAAGTAGCCCTGAAAGGGGTTTCAAACTAGAGCTCTGTTTGAAACTTTGAGTCTGGTGAATTCTACCAACTTCATGTTCCTATTCCCCTTAGTCCCCTCCCAAAATGAGAGTTCTCTGTGTCATCTTGCTTCCTAATGCTCTTTACTCTTACTGTACCACGTGGTTCTCTGTCCCATCCTCCTCTCCCAACCTCTGCCGTTGCTTTCTGGTCACCTCTTTTCTTTGATAGGCCACTGGCTACCTCCCCCATCTTGTCTAGTGGCCTTTACTGAAATATGGTTCTCTCCTTGGGTCACCACCTCCTTTGCAGCCCTTTTAAGTGAGGCTGCTCCTTCTCTCAAAACCTATTGCATGGATGTTCTCCCCAAATGTTTCCAGACAAATACATCTTGTCCCTCAAATAAAAATCCCCTCTCCACTGACGCACATGACATCTGGTTATTGCACTTTTTAGCCCTCTTCATTGCTTTCATCTTTTAACCTTCCAACCACTTGCTTTGATTCTTGAACAATTTTGGCTCGTCTTCTCCACCCCAATTTCTGCCATTATCCTCACCTTTGGGTGGACATCCTAAGCAGGGTACCTCACATCTCAAAGTCTTCAAGAATTACTCATAATATTCAGGTCACTCCACTTTCTAACTATCCTCCCAGCTCTTTCAAGTAAATTTTAGTCCCTTAGTTCTTCCATTTTCTCCATATACGCCTCATTTCAGGCTCTCCTTTCCAATTCCCAGCCTAGATCTCGTGGTGGCTCTCCTAAACACTCTTTCAGGACACTTGGCTTATCTTGCACCTACCTCTCAATCCACAGTCTCCCTTCTCTGTGCCTGCCCTCCTGTCTGTCTGTGCCACCACAAATTCATGATTATCCATCAGTTCTTTTATTTATCCTTTGACAACTCCTTTAGCAACTGTTCCAAACTTTCACCACTCTTCTCAGACCCCCAGCTCAGTTCCCTTCTCCTTGAGTAAGCAATGTTGCCTCCTGCTTAACTGAGAAAATGGATGCTATCAGGCAAGCACTCCCTAAACCTTGCACTTCCCTGTACCCCAAAAAGGCTTCCTTGCCTCTTCCATTTGTCATCTTCTCTTTATCCTTAAACTCTTACTGGCCATGGCCTACAGTCAGAACTCTTCCATATTTCACGAAAGAGAGCTTCCAGATCCTCCTCTAGATTGCATGCTGACACTTGTTCGCTGTGTACTTAATAATTCCTGAATGAATTTCAGTCACTCACTTCTCCTCCTTATTCACACTTCTCCAAAAAAGTGATCCTCGCTCAGTCACCTCCCATCTTCTCCCTGAACAGACCTCGGTGTGGCTGTCCCCTGAACACTCCTCTGGACATGCTCTTACCAAATCCAACAGTGACCTGCTTGTTCCCAGATCCAGTGGACGCATTTTTCATTCCCTAATTCTGGACCTTTCTCCATCTGGCTAGTTGACCTTCCCCTTGAACTCTGAATCCCTGGTTTCCGTAACGCCACATTCTCACGGTTCTCCTCATAGCTCTGACTCTTCTACTATACTCTCCTTTTGGATGTCCATTTCTCTGACCTTCATCTGTTGGTGTTTTCCAGCATTCCATGCTCTTTGCACACCATAAAGTCACCCTGAACAAGCTCATCTGTGCTTAGCATTTTAACCAATACCTGTATGCTCATGTTTCTGGCCCAGATCTTTCTCTGGAGCTCCCAAATCCATATAAGTCAACTGACCACTGGACAACTCCACCAGGATGTTCCACATGCATCTTAAACTTAGCATTTCTCAAATTGAACTGATCATCTTGCTCCCCTGCTATACCGACAAATCTTTCTTGTCCCCAAGCAAAATATTTAAACATTATCCTTGATGCCACTCTTTATCACTTAAGCCCACAATCAGTTACCAAGCCTCCTCAATTCTACTTCCTAAATATTAAATTTCTTACCTCTCTTAGACCCCCTGCCAGCACCTTGCTTCAGGCCAGACTTCTGCTTTCCCTTTCATTAAAATTGTCTCCCTCTAATTGAGCCCCCTAACACCACAACCGGAGAGAGTTTTCTGGAATGCAAATCTAACTGTGTCCGTCTCCTACTTAAAAACTTTCCATGGTTCCCCGCTGCTCTTACGTCCAGACTCCTGCACACAGCCTCTGAGCTCGTTCATCATCCTGCCTTTGCCTGCCCCTCCAGACTAATCTGACCCGCCCTGACTGCGCAGCTCAGCATTACTAAATTGCTCTTAGTTCTCCAAAAGGACAGTGCTGTTTCTTACCTCAGTCTCTTTCCTAAAGCTGCCTTCTCTTACACGAATGGCTTTCCTGACTCTTGCCTGCCTGACTCCTATTCACCCGTCAGAAAAACTGTCCTCTGCTCTACCCACTCCACCAAAAGCCATGTAAGGTGTCCCTACCTGGGACACCCACGATACCCTGCACCTAGCAAATTTTGCATTACTTTGTTTTTACATATTCATCTGCCCAACCAGACAGACCCTTAAGACAAGGTCTCTGTTTTTGTTCTTTAAATGCTTAGCATATACTAAGTGCTCAAAATGTGTTGAAAGAAGACTCAATTCCCAAGTGCTTAAATTATAATCAACGTAGCTGACTCACGGGACACGTTGCAATGTGCCAGAAGCTGCAAAGCAATTCATATACATTCGTTCATTGGTTCCTTACAGCTTCCCTGAGATTACTGTCATCCCCGTTTGTTCCAGGAGATTTAGAGAGAGGTGAAGGGTCTTGTCCCAGGCCAGAGGCAGCAACGGGTGGAGCCTCGTTTGCTCTAGTCAAAGTCAAAGTCCAAAGTCAAGCCTGTGCAATCAGGAGTATGCAGAGACTGCTAGCTGCCCGCTCCACCTGTTCTCTGCTTTCTCCAGTTTTATTTGGGGTGGCAGTGTGCTCAGTTAACAGATCACAGTTCAGCTAGGTGTGCTATTTGACTCAGTCTTATGGGATTTCCAGAAGTCTCCTTCAAATAAAATGTGGACCATGTGACTAGAGCCCCAGCAGCCATCTTGAGCCATGAGATGTCCTTGAAGATGGAAACCAGGATTGAAAGTGGCACTGCAGAAAGAAGAGAGGCTGGGTTCCTGAAAACACTGGGCCGTATGGGTCATGGTCTGTGATGGGAAAATAAACTATCTCGTTAAACCACAGTAGTAGAGCTCTGTTTATGCAGCCAAAACTGGTACAAAGGGTCAGGTTGAATCTCACCCCTCTGGATCCCCTGGGGGCCAACTCAGAGAAGAAGCCAGCATGGGTGATATAAAGTGTTTCTTTATTTGAACGTCATTCCACCTGCACTGAAGCTCAAATCCAGCAGCAGCAGAAGGGGTCAGGACCAAAATAAATGTTACCAAATTGGACAATGAGCAGCAAGGACACATTCAGACAGAACTTACTGATGGGGTGTAGACACCACCAAGCTATCCTAACGACACACAGCACAGGCCCTCTGAGGTCTGCTGGCCAGAGCTCTGGGAAGGACTGTGGCTCCCTTGTTCCCTTCTCAGGAAACTCCAGTCCCACCCAAAGGCTAGCCCTGAGCCAGGCAGGGGCCTACAGAAGTTTCTTGTGCTGGGAAGATCCCAGCTTTTCCAAAGAGAGGGTTTCCCTTTCTCAGTTCACGCTGGAAGCTGGAGAAGGGTGATCCCCTGTGCCCAAGAGGAATCTCAAAAGAAGGCCAAGTAGGTTTCCTCCACAGCCTGGTCTGAAAGCTCTCAACATCTTGGCTAGTCCAGGCCTGGAAAGGATCTTGATCCTATCCATAGTCGTCACCCCTCAGGAAAACAATATCTTCCTCCCTGGCCACCCGTCCCCAAAGAGGAAAGTTCTCACATCCCGGAGACCGGGAAAGACTTGACCACCCGGTGCTCCAAACCACCTCTAGGTTGTGGCTGCTTTGGCTTGTCATGAAAGAGTCCCCAGACCAAGGCAGAGAAAACCAGATAGTGCCAGAGCCCTCTGATCCAGTCAACCTGGGGGAGGAGTGCCTCGGTGGGCCACTCAAGGCTCAGCTTCTTTCAAGGACCAAGGAACAGACCATCTGTCTTCAGTCTCCTCCCGAAGGCTAGAGCCAAATCACCTGCCTACAAACTGTCCCTTGCCATGATGGCTGCCATCTGGGCCTCAGGCTTGGTGATGCTTCGGCCTCAGCCGGGGCCCCTGGCTGCAGTATGTTACACGCTCTGCTCCTGCCTCTGCTGAAGCCTCAGGGCCAGGGCTGCGGTTTGGCCTGCACTCCAACCTCTTTCCCATCCCTCTGTTACCCTAGCGTCCCTTCAGCTCATCCAACCCTGCTTACTGGACCCCAAACTTCTGGCATCGCCAGGCTGCCCCTTCTTCAGCCAGGGCAGCAGCTGGCTGGGTGAGTGGTGACATGGAAACACTGTCAGTCTGCCCCAAAGGGAATTAACCTCCCTCTTCTCGACCACTAACCCACTCCAGTTGTGCTGACCCTCTCAGCAATCACTTGGGCTCAGTTCCCCTGATGTGGCGCCCCCTCCACAAGGGGTTGGGGGTTGGCTGCCTGGGCCCCGCACGTGGGCCTCGGCCTCTGAGGGGGGTAGGGTCTAACCTCTCCACCAGGGCACAGGGATCTGGCGGCTCCCTTGGGTGGTAGGCATCCTTGGGTGACAAGCTCTCCCCTTGCACATTGCACACACAGCAGCTGCCCCCCCGATGCCTCGGGTCCCGTCTCCTCTATCCTCTCCTTCCCCTTTCTTTTGACCCCTGCATCCCAGTTTGGCCTCCCACAACCCGTCTCTCTCCATTTGCCTCCTTCCTTGTCCTATTCCTTCTTCCATCTTTCCAGCCACCTCCCCTCCCCCATCCCAAGTTCTCTGTCCATCTCAGTCCCCTCTGTTCACTCTTCATCTCTCTCCATTTCTGTGTCTCTCTCGGTGCCCCCTCCTCCTCCTCCTTGCTGTCTCGGTCCCTCTCCTCTCCGTCTCTTCCTCTCCCTGTCTCTGCACCTCCCTCTTCACCCTCTTTCTCCTCCCTCTGCCTTCTCCCCATTCCTGATCACTTGCTCCCAGCCCCTCCCCCTGCAGCCTTCCAACATTGGGCTTTGGTTTGGATCTTTGAGGAAATCACTTGTGCCCCCCACTCCCTCCCACAAGGCTGCCCTCACCCTCCCATTCGGCCTGGGACCCTGGTGTGCAGCCCACCCCCCGGGCAGCTGCTGGGGAAGGCGCCAGTCATGGGGCTGCAGTGTGGGGCTTGGGAGCAGGAGAGGGGGCAGCACAGTGCCGGGCCAGAGCACTGCTGGGAAGGTGTTTGCCCAAGAGGAGAGAGTCAAGGGTGGGGTCAGGACTTGGTAATTTCCAGGTTTCAGGATCCTACCAAGACCCAGCTTCTGATTCCAGTTAGGGTCCAGATGGGGGATTCAGGCAGAGGATTTCTAGGATCTGTCTTGGGAACCGTAAGTCTCAGGTCCAAGGCCTATAGAAATGAACACAGGGTTGGCAAATACATGGCACTCTCTGCTTTTCTCCCTTCCTTTGACTGAGGCCGACATAAGGAAGTGGTGACAACACGCTTCCCCATTGATCCTGCAGGAGCCTCACGCCCCTCAACGGGACCAGGCAGCAGGTACCAAAGACAGAAGTAGGCACACGAGATGAAGCCAACCTGCTGCCCAAACGGGCCAAAAGGGGTTGTCCACACCCCAGGCCAGATGGCTGTACCGCCAGGTCCACAAGGCAGTGCGAGGGTTCAGAAACACTTGGAGGCTCCCTCACTTGCTCCCTGCCGAGGGGGAGGGAGATGCCCCCCAGTGGGAGGAGGGGGGAGAGAAGACTCCTCATCTGCCCCCATACACACACACGCACACACACACCCGCTCACACACGCACACACACTCATGCCTCGGCTCCAAGCACTGCCCGTTGGGCTGCAGACCCTGGGCATATCGCAAGGCGAGAGGTGGGCAAGGAGGAGGAGGAGGTGGGGACAGGGTTACAAGGCCCAGGGATGGGGACAGGGGTACCCTGTTCAGAGGTGACCTGCAAGTTCAAGTTATGCAGAAGAGTATCAAAGAGGCAAGACAGTCTCTGCCCTTGTTAGATGCCCGGGGTAGGGGGGCATGAGAAGGGGCAGAGGGGGGATGCGTCCCCTAATTGCCCACTCTCGGGCTCCCCTCCCCAACCCCCAACCCTGACAACAGGGCCAAGAAGTCTGTGCTGTACAAAACAGGCCGGGGTCAAGGGTCCAGTCACTGGTGAGACATCCCAGCAGGGAGGAGACCAGGCCAGCCCCCCAGCCGCTTCCAGCCCCCGCTGCCATGGTCAGGTGCCACCAACACAGGAGCCAGAGTGCTTCCTCCTGCTGCCTCCAGAGTCTGTCTGTCCTTTCCAGACTCTGGGCTGAACAGGGCCCCCTCCAGCAGTTGACAGAGAGGCCCTGTGTTTTCTCCCTCGGTGCAGTTCAGACTCCTTTGGGAGAGCTGGGAGCAAGCTGGAGTGGGGACAGAGAGGCCCCAGGGAGGCTGGTGGCTCCTGGAGCTCTGTGACTATGTGATGGAACCATCGTTGGCAAAAAATAAATAAATAAAGTAGGAAAGAGTCTGATCTGCCCTGGGGCAGTGTCTTGAATAAGTTTCTGCAGGAGGCAGGGACCAGAGGTGAGGATGCAGCCAGGCAGCAGCCCTCCAGACTGAGGGAGCCTGAGAATGGGACCACAGTACCTGCTTCCCCTGGAGACTCTGCAGGGCCCCCAGGCCAGGCTAGAGAGGGAGGAGAAGCCCAAGGGACGGGGGTCAGGCTCCCCTAGGTCAGTTGAGGGACCAGCAGAACCAGGCCCTCCCAGGGTCTGCAGGGCTCTCCCCTCCCCCAGGCTGCATCCCAGCCCCATCTCTTCAAAGCCTGGAGCTCACAGGCAGGTAGCAGGTGAGAAGTCATCCGAGATCAGGGTCTTCCTTCGGAGCTTGAATGGAGGGATGACGGGGCAGGCGGCAGGACAAGCTGAGGGCAGGTCAATTCCTGGGCTGTGATCCTGGCCTTCAGGGTCCCTGTGAGTGAGCGACGGGACAGGGGAGGACTCCCCATCCGGAGACATCACCCCCTGGCCGCAACACGGAGCTTACTGTGGAGCCCACAAAATCTAAGAGAGAGAGAGAATTGGAGAAAGTCAGAGGGCATTGGGGGTCCCTTCGGCCACTCTTCAGGGTAAATCTGGGCAGAGGGGCTGGCTGCACAGGCTCTGGAATCCCAAGCAGGCCTCTGACTAGCTGGACGCCTTGCGTGGGCCATCTGACCTCTCTGAGCCCCCATTTCCTCATATAAAATGGGCGTAATAGCCTACTTCACAGGGTGATTTGGAGGGGTCAAAAAGACACAAAGAACGCCAGCCAAGGACTCTGCACGGTGTTTGGCACAGAGTAAAATGCTGGAAATGACAGCAATTCAGTTTATCTTTTACTTTCGCTCCAGAGGTCTTTGGCTCAGAACTGAGCTCTGCGGCTCACTCATCTTGAGCTCCCAGTGAGGGACGGAGACCCCCAGACGCTGCAGGAAGGCAAACTGGGGCTCCCTCCTGTCACTTTTAACACTGAGCTGTTAGGCTGCTTTGGGGAGGGAGGAGAAGACAGTGAGGGGCCCATCTCACAGTCACATCTCCAAGCCCCTTCTTCAGAAAGGCCAGACGCCTCTAACTCTGGCACTTCTGGAAGCTGCCACCAGAGGGCAGGCCCTGACCTCACACCAAGACAACAGAAACCGCTGGGGTGTCAGGATCTCTAGGGGCAGGAGCTTCAGAGAGGGACAGGTTAGCAGCCTAGCAGCCCGGGAGGGCCCCGAAAAGGGGGCAGGAGTGAAGAAGAGCTTGGCCTCTAGACTTGGGCCTGGGTTCAAATCCTAGCTCCACCACTTAGATGGCCTTGGGCACCTAAGTTACTGGACCTCTCCGGACCTTGGCTTTCTCACTTGTAAATTGGTGGCCATGATGCCTCCGTGGTGGGGAGTCAGGAGGAGTGAAGCTTTTACTGAGTATTCACCATGTGCCTCTTTACAGGCATAATCTTTCTTTCTTCCTCACAGCACAGCCCTGTAAGGTGGTACTATTCTCACCATCCTCATTTTATGAAGTGCAGGAAACTTAGGCTCAAGGAAGTGAAGGCATTTCTTAGTTCAGCCTGCTTCCCACATAGACGATCTGCCTTCACAGTCCAAGGGTTCCACCACAATACGGAACTACCTCCTGCCAAATGAGATAGTGACCCTCACCGCCATTATCCCCATTTTATAGATGAGGGCTCCAAGAGACAAATGGCAAGTGCTAAACAGAGACCCGGCACCTGCTAACAGTTCGAGGAAGGGTGTGACTACGGAAATGACTCCTATTTCTCACAGCAGAGAACACACCCCCAGACAGACGGGGTGTCTGTCCACCGATGTGATGCAGTGTTTCCCCTCGCTCCAGGGGCAGAGTGGGGCCCTGGGTCAGAAGATGGACCCTCTTTTAGAGAGCAATCTGGCACTATCATTACAATTAATTGTGCAATTCCGCTTCTGGAAGTACACCAAGAAAACACTTGCGTATAAGAAAGCACAGACAAAGATGTTGACTGCAGCGTTATCAATAAGAGTAAAAACCTGGGGACCTCCCTAATAGCCCTGAACAGGAGAATGGTTAAGAAACTACGGTTCCTTCATCTTATGTAATGCTGAGCATTGGACAAAAAGGGCAAGATGGTTCTCCATAAAATGATAAAGAAAGAGCTTTAAGATACACTCTAGAGTCAAGCACAAAAAGCAGTCTGAGGAGGGATTTGCTGAAGATGATGCATATCCCACATCACATTAGCACATAACACTATATTTTATAAAGGGTCATATAATGTGTGTAGATACCTACATAAGCATCTGATAGACCTGGTTACCCCTGAGTATCTGGCCTTATAGGTAAATTTTTTCTTTATTGTATTTTAATGTGACTTGATACATACTATTAAAAAGAAACGACAGGCCCAAAATGGAGTCCCTTGTGCTAAGCCCCACGTCAGCAAACCAAGACTTACTACCCAACCTAACGGCCGTTTCAGCCGCTCCTGGGAATGTAGTCTTGACCAGTAAGCCTGGAATTTTCTGGTCAGCACCAGTGAGGTAATGTGCCACACAGACCCTTTCCATCCCACAAAGGAAAATGAGGGGATCCCCTCTTTCCTTACCCCCTCCCCCTTCTGCATGTAAAAGCCTTCCCTTTTGTACAGCTCCTTGGAGCTCCCTTCTATTTCTAGATGGGATGCTGCCTGGTTCGTGAATCACTGAACAAAACCAATTAGATCTTCAAATTTACTCAGTCGAATTTTTGTTATTTAACACACTTGGTGGCAGCATTGGGACCTGAAGTGAACTCCTGATGGCATTTGGGGACAACGAGAAACACAGGAGTGGGACCCCACAAACCCTTTGTGTTCTCTGCGTTTCTCGCTGTTTCCAAGGGCCGTGGGTGAATTCCTCTCCATTTTGAGCTCCGTTTTCTTTGCATCCACCTCCTGATCTAATTGGCTTTCCAAGACAGGGCAGGTCAGCTTGAGCTGGCAGACAGTTCTGCCCAGAGCCCAGTGGAGCTGGTAGATGGTTCTGCCTGGAGCCAAGCCCCTAGCCTTTCAGACTGCAATTCTCAGATTTTTGAGTGGAAAGCCCCAGCCCTCAATTCTGTCCCCAGGTTCCACATTGAGGAACTGCTGATAGTTCAGTCTGCAGCTCTCCATTTGTGTGGAATCAGTCCACAATCCCCATTCTTTGGGATCTCCTCGTTCAGTCCTCTCCCTAGTCTGAGGTTCCATGGGAATTGGCGGTGGTGTGCACAAGGCCTTCTTCTCTTGGCCAGGACACAGTAACATCTCTTGGTTACCGCTAATATTTTAGGGTGCACATGTTTGTTTGTCTTGTTTTGCGTAGAAAAAGGCTAATTACTAATGGGAATCTCGGAAGTAAAAAAAAGCCACAAAAATTGGTGGGCCCAAGTTGAGCATTTAAGAGCTGTTAGAGTGCTAACCACCTGACCCAAAACTCCCCCATGTTAGGATAAGTTGGTCATGGAATGGGTCAGATTGACACCAGGCCACCCACCAACCCCAAGAAAATGTCCACGCAATGAAGTACTCTAAAACACCACATCATCTCCAGCCCAGCAGCTCATCCCTCTTAGGTATTAGTTTGGCTCTAAGAAACCTAAAGTCTTAGCTAAAAGTAAATAAATAAACAATAAAATAGGATCTTTAAATTCCAATGAGTTGAGCATGCCACCTTCTGGCACACCTGCTTATTTGATGCCTAAGAACTATAGTCCCGGTAGCTGTAAATAACTACAAAAATGGCAAAATCTTACTAAAAACAACCTAGAATTATAATGGCCATTAGAAGGAATGTTCCAATTAGATAAGATCATTTAAGAAGGGCACTTGAAAGAGATCTCAAGTTAAACGGAATAGGACACGTGTTTTAATTGGTATGCAGAAGTTTCCAAAAGGCTTCAAAATTCCAAAAATAGCTTCATTGAAAGTTTCATTGCAAAAAGCTAATGAAAAATTGAAAGACACAAATGGTACCTAAAACAGACACTCCAAGACTGTAGACAAAAGTCTGCCAACTTAACAGCCTTACAGACGGCCTCATATCTACCTTCTAAGGAGGGCCCCCATATGAGCCCCTCCCAGACTTGATGACACTCAGAGGGGTTTTCTGGTAATCTGCTACATTATTCCCCTAAACAGCCAAGGGGAAACTAAAATTAATGAAGAAACCCAGCCAAAGTTTAGTAAATATCAGAGCTATACCCTCCACTTTAAACCCCACTCAGGACCTGTAGACAGGATCTGGAAAAAACTGGCAGAAGCAGGCTAAGGTTGAGGATTCTGACCAGATTGCTTTCCCAGATCTCTGTCGGTAGTACCCGATAGAGAGAGGAAAATAAAATATTTTTTGCACCCTCTCTGGGGACACCTCTTAAGTCCAAGAGGTTGTTCACTATTGCCAGAAATATTCACTGCTTGTTCCAGCTAAAACCTGACAAGATATTTGAAAGGATTTAATAACTCTATGATCAGAAATTTGGCCAAATTGGAAGCTGATATTCAGAGCTTGATAGGAATTCTTTTAGGCCTACCCGCCCCTAAGTTAAATGTACCCAGAATAAGAGAAAAACCTCCTAAAGCCCTTGTAAAAGGATTGCTGGGTGGATCAACCTATGATGTCATTTAAGTTGTAACCTAACTTCCTTGAGGAATTAAAATTGACTGTCCTTATCTTACAAATCTTTGCGAAACCAGAAATGCAGCTCTAGAGGCAGTTTAAATTCCATCTATCCTTTTTACCAATCCCAAAACCTCCCCTATTTATCTCAAAAGGCTTGTAAGTACTGTGAAAATTCTGGCCTTAAGAAACCAATGTCCTTCTTGGAAGAACTTGCATTCTTCCCCTGTGCCCTTGAGATGTAGATGGTCTCCTTGACCCCTCCAGGAACGCTGATCTTGGTCATCTCTTTAAAGCACAAACTTCAGGGAGGTAATTCTTATCAGAAGGAGAACAAAAGGGAGAAAGGTCATTTGAAACTTAGGTGAATAAAAATCATGTGTCTCCTCCACAAATATTAGTAGAAAAAGCTTTAGCCATGTAAGCAGATATTTAACTTATTCCAACTGTTCTTTTATAACTAGTGAATTTTCCATTATCATACTTGTTTTGTGGCTAAAATTTTTAAAGGAACTTATAAGGTCTTTGTTTGTGTCTATCTGTATATTTATTTGTATCTATGTATGTATGTTGTAGATGTGTGGCACTTCCTACCTCCGGATGGTATTACTAAAACTAATTTGTAAAAGAGTCTATTTAGTTGGCTTAAACACACAAGCATTTATATAAACTTAGTATTCATAAAAATTCTCAAAAATATAATAGAAACTAACCAAATGCTTTTCAGTTTCACATGATCTGGGGAAATATTTGGTATCGAAGCTAGTTTAAGTTTGTTGCTTAATTAAAATAGACATGTCTTTAGAGTTATCAGCATTAAATATGATAGTTTTATTCTACCTAGGCTGACTAAAGGTCGAATGAGTTCATGTTATCCCTTACAAAATTTGTCAGCAAGAAAAATAGCTTGAGATGATGGCTGACTTTGTGTAATATCTCATAAAATTTTTGTGGGTTTTCTACACATAGTTGTTAAGAATGACTAAATTAAATAGATGTCAGTAAGATAAAAAGGTTTTAGGTGAACTTTTAAAATAGTTTCCCCAAATCTGGTAACCTAAAACCTGAAAGTTTGGCTAAGTTAAATGATGAGTTAAGTTAAATTCATTGACTATGCAGACCATTTCCAAATAAGATAAAATGCTGAAACATTAATTACTGAACATAGGTTTATCCATTTCTTGCTTCCTTTTACAGAGGAATTAAAGATATTTGAGTCTATTAGTAAACATGTTTTGTGCCATGCTGAGAAAGTTTCTATGAGAAAACACATTTCTAAAAATGATAAAAAAGTATTTATAAATTTCCTAAGCCACAGAATGCTAATATAAAAGACAGTTCATAATTGTTTACTTCTTTATTTTCACTAAAAATTAAGGTTTTTAAGGGTTAAAAATTTTAATATATGTAATTAAAGTCACTAAGGTTTGTAGAAAAGGAATCTTTGGAAAGAAATTTTAATGTGTTGGCAAGCTGGCTAAAGGTAGAATGAATTTAATTAAGTTAAATGAGTTTTAATATGAAAAGTAAGCTGGTGCAAAATTAGAATTTGGTTTTCTCTTAAAAGGACAAAGTTTTCTTGGACTACTGGTCTCCTCTTGATAATAAGAGATTGTGAAAGGTTTTTCTTTACCAACTTCTAAGTAATCTGCCTAGAAAAAAACAAAGATCTTGTGTCTTATCAAAATAATCACGTATGTTCCATGTTGTCTATATCAAGTCTTTGATTACTTATGTAAACCTAGTCTTCTCCATATTAAAAGAACTAAGTTTTGCTCAGAACTATCTAACCTTCCCTATTTGCCTATGAAGTCTTTAATTGTCAGCATGGTTAAATGGATAACTTAGTATTGTTTCATAGTGAGCTATGATCCTATTTGACCAAATGTTTTAAAATCTTTCATATGTTTGACAGTTTCCAAAAATCAAATTCTAAATGAAGTCTTTTTGACTTTGAACTAACTTTGGGATTTCCCAGAGGGCCCCTGGATCATCTCAAAATATTTATCACTATAAAAAGGGAGTTGTTAAACTAATTAGGCTTATTTGATATGTTAAATTAGATGGGAAGCACTGTCAAATAAGAAGTAATACTAAGCCTTCTTTATGTTATGTCTGTATAGGTATATGTTCTAAGTGTTTCAGAAATTGTGTGAAATTCCTGGAAGTCTGCTATGTCCTGGTATAATGTTTTCAGTCATAGTTCCAGTTATTATCTTAAAATGTTGCATCTTACAGAAACAACCAAGTTTCCTTGTCAGTTCCATTATAATGAACCCTCATCAGATCTTTACCCATGGGCATTTTAAATCTGTGTTATTTATAGAGAGTTATTGTTTTATTCAGATGCTTTTGCAAAAGTGTTCCTGCAAAAGTGCATAATCTTCAAGAAAATTCATAGAAGGACTTTTGACAAGTACAGGTTTCTGATAACCTTAAGACATAAAACTGAACTTGGTGAGGATTTCCAGAACTGATGGAAAAACTAGATTCAAGCAGAACAATACTAATTTTTTCTTTTCTTTCTTTCTTTTTTTTTTTTTTTGCAAGGGAAGATTCACCCTAAGCTAACATCTGTCGCCAATCCTCCTCCTTTTTTCTTCCTTCCCTCAAAAGCCCCAGTACATACTTGTGTATAGTTGTAATTTCTTCTGGTTCTTTTATATGGGCCACACCACAGCATGGCTACTGACAGATGAGTGGTGCAGTTCTACACCTGGGAAGCGAACCCAGGCCACCAAAGTGGAGCATGTCGAACTTTAACCACTAGGCCATCAGGGCTGGCTCAGAAAAATACTAATTTTGTTGTTAGTGCTGTTGAGTTGATTCTGACTCCTAGTGACCCTGTATACAGCAAAGCGGAACCCTGCCCAGTCTTTTTGCACCATCCTCTCACCATCTGGTGCTATATCAGACAATGCTCCACTGATATTTATAGCACTTTCATGGCCAATTTTTCAAGAATTGGGTGGCTGGGTCCTTCTTCTTAGTCTGTCTTAGTCTGGAAGCTCTCCCGAAACCTGTCCACCATGGGTGACCCTGCTGGTATTTGAAATACCAGTGGCATAGCTTCCAGTGGCATAGCTTTCAGCATCACAGCAACATGCAGCCACCACAGTATGACAACCAACAGATGAGTGGTGTGGTTTCCTGACCAGGAAATGAACCCAGGCTACAGCAGTGAGAGTGCTAAATCTTAACCACTACACCACCAGGGCTGGCTACATATTAATTAAATGGGACTGAATGAATTGAGGAGGATGATTATAATTTTTTATGACCTCTTAGTTGAAACATTGCTGGTTCTTTAATGTTTTGATTTTCCAAATTTGACGAAACTTTTTTTCTCTTAAACTGTCTATGACTTACAACAATTTGGTAAAGTATACCTTTGTAAAAAATAGGTGAAACATTTACTTTTTTCCCTCCACATGCTCCCTCCAGAATTCAGAAACTCTTAAGAATTCTTTTCATGTTAATATAGTTAGTTGCATAAGTTCAACAAGAATCTGTTCTCCTTTTAATGGGACACAATTGGAAATATTGTCTATATTACCAAGGCTTTGACTGGATTGTCATGTTTGAGAGAGATGTGCATAGACTCAGATATGACCAGAGAGTGTTAAGGAACTAAGGTTGAATTTATGGAACCAATAAAGCCCTTGGGAAAATAAACCTGGTACCTTGCTTACAAGGTTCCAGCAAAGCAATCTTTAAAAGAACTTATATGGTCAATTTTCCTGCTATACTTATATAAATAATCAAGCCAAGTTTAATACAAACAAATTAGTTTTACTGTGATCATCTTTGGTAAGAAATGGGAGTAATTGGAGAGAGAAAAACTGTGTTTGCACCTTTGTAGATATTAGATTCTAGTTCTATTAATTATCTTTGAGGTTTTGTTATATACCTTTAAACTGGACTGGATCCTGAATTCTAGTTTCCTCAAATATCTGGCTATGACTCTCCAAACTGTTTCTAGTTTTTTTCCCCCATCCTTCTGATTTGGAATCAGTAAGAACAAATTCTGCCCCTGGATGTCCTTGGAAGGGACTACACCAAGTCCTCCTCACTGAAATTCAGGACTTGAGCCTTGAGTACACATCTCACAGCTGAGGAAGGCTCCACTTGACATCTGGTCCTGTACAAATGCTGGAGACCTTCAAATCACATGGACCTGGAAGAGAAGTAGCTGACATCAAGGCAGACTGCTTCTTCCCAAGTCTCCGGATCATGACTTCGCACTTTAACTAAACTTGAAACCCTGTCTTCTTCTCTTTCCTTCCTTTACACGGACATTAGCCTGGAAAGATAATGCCATCATCTGTATCTCCAAGTCCATTGCTAAGGGGGGTAAACTCTGGAATTTAGAACAACTTTTTATTTCAGGCCAGGAGAAAACCTAACCGGACCCCTAGCTTGAGCAAGCAAATGCAATGATCCTGTGAATGAACCCATGGACAGTGCCACCTTAGTGGAAGTGGTTTGTGCCCAACAAGATTAATTTTGTCTATGATAGTTACCACTTTCCTTGGGCCACTAAATGCCTAGATGGCTGGCGAAAAACCAGACAACGCCTCTTAGGTTAGCTAACTGTGCCCCAAACTGTTTACAAACCAACTGAGATGATTGGTTCTCACTGGTCAACTCCACTGAATCTACATCATCGAGTTAGAAAGGACCTACCAGGAGGCATTCATAATTTAGAACTTGCTTCCTTTGGCGGATTCCTGCTTCCCTGCTTAAGAGTAAATGTAAGTAAGGCTTTCTATAATCAGGAACCTCTCCTTACCTCTCGAAAGTATTGCAGAGTGCACTGCTAAAGCAATAGCCGCCCAAGAAAAATCCTTAGACTCCCTGGCCAAAGTTGTTCTTGATAACAGGACAGCCCTTGATTATCTTTTGGCTCAATAAGGTGTCTTTGCTGTGGCCAATTCCACCTGCCGTACCTGGATCAACCCTTCTGAGGAAGCTGAAACTCAGTTACACAGGATCACTGAGCAAGCCGCTTGGCTTAAAAAGGCGACTCGACTCCTTCAACAGGGTCTCTCTTCAACTTACTTGATTTTAATTGGTTTGAGTCTTGAGGACCATGGCTCTGAAGTGCACTCCAAACATGGGAAATGAATCCTACTTATTATAATCACAATAATTTCCCTGGTACATTATATTCTCTCTAAAGCTTTAAATGTGTGTTTGCAGCTGCTAACTAACCACCAAGCAAATGATCTCCCTAAGACTGGAATGTCAGAAAAAGAACAAAGAGAATGACTAACTTAAAGATTGGTAACCTGAAGCAATAACCTGCGAAGATCACAAGCATTAAGCAAAAACATCATGACCTGTGAGCACTATGCAAAGGATCAAGAAAAGCTGCGAGAACTACAGAGTGGTAGCTGAGAGTGGCGCTAATGCCTTAATTTTTTATCACATCTCTCAGTTCGGATGAGAGTTTGATCAAAAGAGGAGAACTGTTAAAAAGAAACAACAGCCCAAAATGGAGTCCCTTGTGCTAAGCCCCACATCAGCAAACCAAGACTTACTACCCAACCTAACGGCCGTTTCAGCCGCTCCCGGGAATGTAGTCTTGACCAGTAAGCCTGGAATTTTCTGGTCAGCACCAGTGAGGTAATGTGCCACAACAGACCCTTTCCATCCCACAAAGGAAAAATGAGGGGATCCCCTCTTTCCTTATCCCCTCCCCCTTCCGCCTGTAAAAGCCTTCCCTTTTGTACAGCTCCTTGGAGCTCCCTTCTATTTCTAGATGGGATGCTGCCTGGTTCGTGAATCACTGAACAAAACCAATTAGATCTTCAAACTTACTCAGTCGAATTTTTGTTATTTAACAATACAAAAGTTTATATGTAATGTACTTGGTATAAAGCATACTGTAACAAACATCTGTGGGCTCACCATGCAAGAACTATAACTCTACCAATGATCTGTACGTACCTACATGTCCCCCATCTCATGCTCCTGGCTTCGTCCTGCCACTGCAACCACAGATAACCACCATCGTACCTTTTCTAGTTCTCATTTCTTTGCTTTTTAAAAAAACATATTACCATAAATATGTGTGTGTTTAACTGTACATTGCTTAGTGTTGCTTGGTTTTTGAGCTCAATAAAAATATCACTGTCATCTTCTGGAACTTGATTATTCCTCTCTCTCAATATTATGTTCCCAGGATACAGCTACTCTGTTACTTATAACTGAAGGTCATTCATTTTCACAGTTGCCAACTATTGCTGATGTCACCATATCTCCATTTACTTATCCATCCTCCTGTCAATGACCATTTAAGTGGGTTTTAGTTGTTTGCTATTTTGAAACTGCTGCCAAGAGCATTTTTGTACATTTCTTCTGGGTTTAACTCATAGGTGGGTTTGCTGGGTCATAGGCGTGCAAATGCTCAGATTTGAGGGATAACGTCAAATTGTTTTCAAGGTGGTCGTACGGTCTGTACTGTTTCCGATTCTGGCTTCGCTTTTATGACTTTGAATTCCGCCCCCCGCCCCCGCTCCCGCCTCCACCGCTGCCGCCCACCCGGGAAAGCGGAAGTGGAAGCGCGCACTCGCCTTTGTTTTCCTGCTTGAGCTCCTCCTGCAGCAGGTCTGTTTGCCGGTTGCCCAGCACGAAGGCGAGGAAGGAGAGGATGAGGGCGTTGAGGATGCCGATGATGGCCAGGATGTACGCCCAGCGCACCGAACAGTCCCCCAGGGAGTACTTCCCGGTCTTGGCCCCGCACATGTCCCGGATCGTCTCGGCGTCCCAGCCATCGGGGAAGATCATGCAGCCCAGCACGAGGCACAGAGCTGAGGGGGCGCGAGGCCGGGCCCGCGCCACGGACAGGAAGGAAAAGAGAAGGGGATGGTTACTCCCCGGAGCCTGAGGACCACCAGAAGCCCTCCTCAGGCCGGGCCCCTCACTCCCACTCCGCCCATGAACCCAAGAGCCCGTTAACCACTTCCTGTGGGCTCCAGAAACTCTAGGATTGGGGATGGCCTCCGGCCTCGGGGAGCAGAAACTATTCCGAACCCACAATGCCCTCTCTTGCCCCATCAAGTCAACTCCTTCTCCAGGAAGCCTTCCTGGAAATACGAGGAAATTACAAACCACAGTCACCTCCTTCAGCATCTTGGCCCTGCTTACTCTCTCCCATCCTCGTCCTTCTTTTTTATTTTTGTAATTCATTCAACAAATACTTATTGGGCGCCATTGTCCTTTCATTTCAAGATGCTGGGGATACGTTCTCATTCAAACGGGTGAGCCCTGCGCTCAGAGAACAGACTGATGGGTTTGAGGCTCGTTCTTCCACTTCCGCAGTGTATGACTTTGGGGACGCCGCCTGTTTGTGTCTGTGTGGAATCCTAGTACTTACCTCACAGGGGGTTTGTGAGGGTTAAATGAAGTACTGCTTGTAAGACACTTAGCACAGTGCCAGGCATTCTCTCACCCAAGCAGTGTCTATTGAGGGCCTACTGTGTGCTGGGCACTAGACTAGGCTGGGGGCCGGGGTACCTGCACTCGAGCCTCTTGGAGCTTGCAGTGCAGTGGGGAGCGTTCCATTAGAGCACAGTTGCTCAGAGGGCTGGGGCTCCAACCCTGGCTCAGCTATTTTCTAGATGTGTGACCTAGAGCCAGTTCCTTCACCTTTGAGCCTCAGTTTCTTCATCTGTGAAGTGGGGATGATGATGGTATTCAAGTGATCGTGAAGATTACAGGAGGCAGCAAATGTAAAGTGCTTGGCTGAGTAAGTCCCAGATAAATGTTAGCTGTTATTATCAAAACTAGTCATAATGATAAAAATAATTACACAAATAAGGAAATAGTTGGCGGAGAGGCTTGGTTTCAGATGGGAGAAGGGATGATGCCAAGAAGAGCCTTCCAATGGAAATGGGCCCCCGCTGGTTCCCTCCTTTGCACCCACTCCCTCTGGGTTTAGTGACCTGCCTCTGCCAATCCCAGCCCAGCGGTCTGGCTGGGTCTGGCTGGGCTCTTCCCGGAGCTTAGTCTAGTAGGTGGGACCCAAGTCTAAGCCAATCAGCATATCTCATTCCTCTGGTGACTGATTGGCTCAGGGAGAGGCACATGCCCCATGCAGCCAATCAGAGCCAACAGGGCTCCGTAGGTGACTGGGGCTGTGACCTTCCCCTTGCCTGCAGTGGGGCAGCTGCGTGACTTGTGAGTGCGTCTGCGGCTTGACGTTGCCCTCTTAGTGTCTGACGGTCCCGCCAGCGACTGGGTTACTGTGTCTGAGACCCGAAGGTTCCTCACCAGGCCCATGGGGTGCTTAACCTGGGTTTTAGATGACAGTGATGACAAAGTGGGGGTGGTGGTCAGTTCTGCCCACTGTCCACGAGGCCCTAGGGTAGGGAGGGGGCCCTCGGCTTTGCCAGCTCCCTCCCTCATCTACCGTGCGAGGAAGTGCTCCCTTGGCCCCTAATTTCCGCCTGGCAGCGCGACGGGGCCGCTCCCATCCACCCTCCCTCCCTAGCGTTTGACCTCCTCCAGCCTCTCGGCCCTCCTGTAGTGGTCATTGCCCCCCCCCCCCCCCCCCCAGGTTGTGCTCCTCATCCCGAAGCAGGGCGCCCTCCTCTCTCCAATGCTCGCCTCCCCCGAGACGGCTCTCAGCTCCAGTGGAACACACGGCTGCTAAGGGCTGGGAAAAGAGCCCCTCCAAAGGGAATGGCAAATGCAAAAAGCCTTGAGGCAAGAATGAACTTGATGAGTTACGGGATTCAAAAGTTCGAAGATGCCCGTTAGACACCCCGGTGGACAGGGGAGCTCAGGGGGAAATTAGGGCTGGAGATGTAAATTTGTGAGCTGTGGGCATGTAAAGCTCTGGGACCCGACGTTATGGAAACTGAAGAGAAGTCGCAGGACTGAGCCCTGCAGCGCTCCAGCATTTATTTACAGGGTGGGAAGAGAAGAGGAGCTTACGGAGAAGGCTGGACCCATCCATGTCCCCATACATCCCTGACACTTTGCAAGACTCTCCAGGCCCCTATCAGAGAGGGCAGGAGGGTGAAATGCCAGGGATGGAGGAACGGGAGACGAGTGGACTCAGCACAGCCCTTCACCCACCCCTAGGGAGCCCCAGGGCCCTTCCCCCAGCTGGTGTGCTCCCACCTCCCCATCCCTGGGGCTCTGAATCCCCAGCAAGAGGCAGGGGTGAAGAAAGATCCCAGGGCAAACCCACCCACTCTCTCGCCCTCCCCTCCCTGGTGCAGTGTTTCCTCTCTCGCCCGCCCAGAGCATCCTCGTCTCCATGGAAACCGCGCCAGTATCCAGAGTTCCCTGCGGCGGCGGGGCTCAGGCTCCTGCTGGTGGTCCTCTCCCCTCCCGCAGCCCCGCAACCCTGCAACCCCGCAACCCAGTACTGGGCCTTCAGTAAGGTTTCTTCCCCGCCTCTGTTTCTGCATTTTCTCTGTCTCTGTCTCTCTGCCTCAACACTTACGTGTGTGTGTCTCTAGTCGTGTGTCTCCATTCTTTTCTCTTCTCCACCCTTTTCATTTTTCTTTGCAAGTCTCTGCACATCCCTCCCCCCTCTCTCAGGCTAGTCTATATCGTGCTCAAGTCAGTCTCGACCCTCCCTCTTCCCTTTTCTATTTAGATCTCTCAGCATTTGACAGTCATTCAACATCCCTCCTCTTCTCTCCTTTTCTCCTTCTCTGTACCTATTCCCTCGCCCTTTCCTCTCTTTGGCTCTCCCTTCATACATTCCACAAATAAATTCTGAGTGCCTATTATGTGCCAGGCACTGTGCAGGGTGCTGGGGACACTGCCAGGCATGGTTTCTGTCCTCAGGAGCAGAGGTGTATGAGGAGGAATAGAATCAAGTCGACACACAAATAGAGTAGTCCTACATGTCAAGGAGTGCTTGGAGGAAGCAGACTAGGGGCTGAGACCCAGAATAACATGGATGCTCGGGGAAGGCCGGGGCTGGAGCCTCTCTCTTCGTCTCTCGCTCACACTCTCTGCCTCTTTTGCTCTGCAGTGTTTTAGGTGGTGACTACGGGGCTCCAGAGGCTGCTGTGGGAATGAGAAACATCCAGAAGTCAGGCAAATGGAGAAAAACCAATCTGAAGGGTTTTCCTCCATCTGGGGGGAGAAAGGAAGAGACCACTAGGGACAGCCTAGGCCAGGGAAGTGACGAAGAGGCTCAAGCATCAGGAGATGGAATGACAAACAGCCAAGGCGGGCTTCAGCATCCCTTGTTGCTGGATGAGGAAACTGAGGCTGAGGTCTTTAGAGTCCAAATTCACGTCTCTTTTGGCAATAATGAGCTGGCTGAAGAGCCAGCTACCCTGAGACACAGACACATGTGCAGGGTGCAGTGTGGGGTGGTTTCTGAACCACAGCATTTTTGACTCTCAGCCTGGTAATTCTTCATGGCAGGGGGTGGGGGGGAAGCGGGGCGGGAGGGGGACCATCCTGTGCATTGTGGGATGTTTAGCATCATCCCTGGCCTCCACCCACCAGATGCCAGTGGCACCACCACCCCCAGTCATAATAATAGAAATGTCTCCAGACATCACCAAATGGCCCCTGAGGGGCAAAATCGTCCCTGGTTGAGACCACTAGTATAGAGGAACGGGCCCCAGGATGGGGCATCTCTACCCAATTACCCTACCGGCCACTGACTTTCCCTGCTCCAAGCAGCCAAGAGATGTTGTGACAAAATTAAGAGTAGTAATATGACATTATTAATAATGTGATAATAATGTTAACAAACAGTATTGAGTGCTTAACTATGTGCCAGGTGCTAAGATCCTGACATTCATGATCTCACTTAATCCTTTAACAAATCTATGAGGTGGGAAAACTGACCCTCCTCATTATATGGATGAGGAAGCAGAGGCTCGGGGCACCAAGTGTCAGAGCCGGTGTCACCCAGTTAGTAAGCAGTGGGATCTATACTGAAACCTCGACTTGTCTTTACTTAATGTTTTTCTCTGAATAGACTCATTTTTTAACTTAGAGGCATTTACTTAAAAAGTAAGCTGTACATCACTAACAAAGAAAAGGAAACCAGGATCATTTGCCATAAATAGAAGGAAGCTATAAATATAAGTATAATGAAACCAAAACAATGTTCTTAGCTTCTAGCTAGATACTTTTGCCTGCCAAATGCGCCGAGCCCGAGGGCTGCTCCCTCCTTGTTTAAAAGACATATTAGTAAGTGTGAGAGGAGGTAAAGACACACCAGCACCAATCTGAGACTTTCTCCTTGAACTTATGAGTCACTGCCCACCTTTATCGCCTCCACAGGAGGCTCAGCTCCATTCTTTACTCTACAACTTCAGGCAAAGTCAGTTGCCTCTCTGGGCCTCAGTTTCTTCATCTGTAAAACAGGTCCATGACATCTGCCCTACTCATTTCATAAAGCATTTGTGAGAAGCCAATGACAGAAGAGAAGAGGTGTGGCAAATTATTAAAGGTGAAGTGGGGGCAGGTCATGGCAACTCTTGGCAGAGTAGAAAAAAATCCTCAACAAAAGAGACAAGGCTTTTTCCAGATATTTAAGAAGTGTTAACAGTGATGGCCTGGGAAAGATAATAAGCTTAATTTTTACATATAACCATGACAGAAACCAAGAGTTTACTACAATAGTTGCTCATCCTTTCTTTTTCACAATTAGATTTTTTAGCTGAGAACTTGCCTGTTGAAAATAAAGACTGCATTTTCCAGTCTCGCTTGCAGGTAGATGACTCGACCACAAGACTAAGTGAAAATGCATGCAGATGTGTCACATGTCTTCAAGGAAACAAGTTTATATAAACAGATCCCTAAGGATGCTAGAGTGTGCTCTTTGCCTTCTTTTTCTTCATCCATTCCTCTGTCCTATGGCCTGGAATGCAGAGGTGATGGCTAGAGCTCTAGCAGCCATCTTCAACAATGAGGACAAGGGCCATGCCCCAAGAGTGGGGGAGCAGAGCTCTGGAAGGAACTAATGACTTCAAGAGTTCCCACACCAGCTCTGGACTGCTGAACTCTCAGCATTCATTTTACTTAAGAGACTAGAACGGTGGGTTTTACCCCAATTATTTGGGGTTTACCTATCCATATAGCCAAACCTAGTCCTAATTGATGTAAAAATATATCATTCCATCTGAATTTTGTAGCACGTGTATGTATTAGGAAAAAAACTTTTTTAACTGCGTGTCCTTGGGCAAGTCATTTCACCTTTCTGAACCTCTGTTTGTCATCAGGGGAATGGTGATATCTACTTCTCAGGGCCATGGCATGGACTGGGTGGTCGCCATCATCACTGGAATGCTGACATGCCTCATTGTGGGGTGTGAAGGCGGTGCATGCTCTGTGCTTGGAGAATGACGTGGTGGTATCCATAAAAATCATAAAGGCCCTTACCCCCTGACTCAGGGATGTACCCTAAGGCTAAACTTGTGCGCGGATGCAAAGGATGTATCCAGGGTGCTCACCGCACTACCATCCTCATAACAAAGGACTGAAATGTCCGTTAAGAGGGAACTGGTTAGATAAAGAACGGTATAGCCATGCCTTGGAATACTACAAAGACTTTAAAACGAATGGGGTACAATTGTGTATGTTGTCATGGAAAATCTTCTAAGATATATTAAGAAATGTAAAAATCAAGGTACAGAATACTGTATATAGGGTAGCCCCATCTATGGTTTTTAAAAAGGGTGTGCATACTCTGGAATGCACTGCAATGGTTAGAAAGAACGGGCAGTCCACAGGACTGACGCAGCAAGCTTTCGGAGACACGATGTCTGCTGAAGAAAGCAACTGTAATTTTTAAAAACTCAACATGTAGACAGTGTTTTCTATGTGCTGGGCATTGTTCTAACTGCTTTATGGGCATGAATTTATTATTATCCCCATTTTATAGATGAAGAAACAGGCCCAGAAAGGTTAAGGGATGTGCCCAAGATCACACAGCTAGAGATATAAGAGTCAGATCCAGCCCACCGGGCCCAGAGCGCGTGCTCCAAACCACTTCTCCTCTCTGACAGGACAAGCAGGTAGAAAGACCATATACAGGCATGATCCCTCTTGTTTCAAAAAAGTAGGAGGTGCTCTATCGCTCCAGTGGGTTGTTATTCAGCCTTAAAAAGGAAAGGAATTCTGACACCTGCTACAACACGGGTGAGCCTTGAGGACATTGTGCTAAGTGAAATAAGCCAGTCAGGAAAGGACAAATATTGTATGATTCCACTTATACGAGGTCCCTGGGGGAGTAGTCAGACCCATAGAGACAGAGAGTAGAACGGTGGAGCCAGGGGCCCGGGAGGGCAGACGGGGAGCTGTTGGTTAAGGGGGACAGAGTCACCGTTTCGCAAGATGAAGAGTCCTGGAGAGGGATGGTGGTGACGGTGGACAACAATGTGAGTGTGCTTAATGCCACTGAATTATACACCTAAAAGTGGTTAAAATGGTAACTTCCATGATGTGTGTATTTTGCAAAAAAGAAAGAAGGAGAAAGAAAGAAAGTAGGGGGCACACAGAAAATGACATATTTTCCTTGTGGATGTGTATGTATGTGTGTATTTAGCCTTTTTGTAATGTTTCAGCTTTTCACAGAGTAAATGTATTCATATATTATTACTCATGAAATTAAAAAACATAATTTAAAATACAGATTTTTTTCAGAGAATATATATATATCCATATATAAGCTTGCATGTTTATAAACGTTTCTGGAAGGACACAGAAGCAACTTAATGATGGTTACCTCTGAGACGTAGCCCGAGGTGGGGAGCAGGAGAGGGGACACCTACTTTTCGTCCTATACCCTCCTGTGCTGTCGACAGTGTTTAACATCTGTGTGTATCATTTTTATAGTAAAAATGATATTATGTCCAGTCCTTTTCCACCCGTTTCAAGTCATGAAATCCTCTTAAGCTTTTAAGAAACAATAAAGAAACTAAAGGAGAGTTAAAAGGAAGACCAATGCTTGAGTTTGAGGATAAAACTAGGATGAGATCAAGAAGTGCTGAAGAATTAGTAAGAGGAAATATACTATATACTCAAGGTTTTTTTTTCTTTAACGCTTGTGCTATAAATGTGCTTTCATACAAAGCTTTTTAACGATGCATTTATGCTCAGCTATTTTAGCGGAGTTTCATTATAACACCGTCACACCATCCTCCAGGGACATCCGCTGAGCTGGGCACTCCTAGACAGAGCCCTCTGATTTTGCTCAGCTATCCCCTCCATGCCTGACATGCCACAGCTGCTCCCCATTACTGGGGAGTCAGACTGGATGTCCCCCAGGGCTCTCTGCCCTGAGAACACTCCGAGGAGGCTTGCTGTGGACTGAACTGTGTGCCCACAGAATTCCTATGCTGAAGCCCCGCCGCCCCCCCCATCCCCCCGCCCCCCCCCCCCCCCCCCCCCGTGATGGTATTTAGAGGCGGGGCCCTGGGGAGGTGACTAGGGTTAGGCGAGGTCATGAGGGTGGGGCCTCAACATGGGATGAGTGGCCCTGCAAGAAGGGACACCAAGAGCTTGCTCTCTCTCCTCCTGCTATGTGAGCAGCAAGAAGACAGCTTCCGCAAGCCAGGAAGACGGCTCTCATCAGAACCCGACACGCTGCCACCTTGATCTGGGACTCCAGGCCCCCAGGACTTTGAGAAAAGAAACGTCTGTTGTTTATACTCAGGCCAAGCTCAGACAAGGCTCCAGGCCTCTGTCCCCTGATGTGCGTCTCTGTTGTGCCACCTCCTGCTTTTTCGCCGTGGCCCCTCCCACTCAGGCCCTGCAGATGGAAGCTCGGCAGGACGTGAGGAACTGGTCTCAGTGAGGCAGAGCTGGGCTGCTGCAGGCCGCCTGGAGGACAGCAGGGGGCTGCACAAGCCACCAAGACGAGCCTTCGGTCCCCTCACCCCCTACAAGTCCCCGAAGGCTCTGTGTGGTAGGTCTCTCTTCAGCAAGAGAAGGGAAAAGCCTACCAATTCAAAGGGGGCAGGTGCCAGAGAGCAGTCCCGCACAGTGGATCACAAGCCTCAAAAAGCTGCTTGCCATAGTGTCTGTGGGAGCCGAGCCTTCTCCATCACCCCCAGAACCCCACCCTCTCCCCAGGGTACTCCCAGCGGAAATGTGCAGATATTTCCCCCAAAGACAGTTACTAGAAGGTTCCCAGGAGCTTGGCTCATAGCCCCAAACTAGAAGCAACCAAATGTCTATTCCCACTATAGTGGGTAGATAAACCATGCCTTCTCATACAGTAGAAGATTCCACATCCACGAGGAAGAACAAACTGATGCTAGTGCAACAACCTGGATGCATCTCAGAGTCACAACCTTGTGAAAAAGCGCGATTCCATTTACAAAGCTCAAAGACAGGCAAAACTAATCTACAGGATTTTACAAGTCAAGACAGTGGTTACCTCTGGGGGTAGCGATTGGACGGGGGCCGAGCTTCCTGATCTGGACGCTGTTTACATGGGCATGTTCACTTTGCGGAAATCGTTCAAGCTGTACACATATGATTCTTGTGCTTTTCTGTAAGTATGTTATACTTCAATAAAAGTTAACTTTAAAAAAGAAAAGGCTGCGGGGGCTGGCCCCGTGGCCGAGTGGTTAAGTTCGCGCGCTCCGCTGCAGGCGGCCCAGTGTTTCGTTGGTTCGAATCTTGGGCGCGGACATGGCACTGCTCGTCAGACCACGCTGAGGCAGCGTCCCACATGCCACAACTAGAAGAACCCACAACGAAGAATACACAACTATGTACCGGGGGGCTTTGGGGAGAAAAAGGAAAAAATTAAAATCTTTAAAAAAAAAAAAAAGAAAGAAAAGGCTGCGTGTATGTAATAGGTAAACATAGGAAATAACCTAAATGCCCACCAACAGGTCACTGGGCAGCACAGGCCCGTGTGAGGGCGCACTCTGCAGTCCGGAAACCGAGGGGGACGCTCTGTGCTGCTGGAACGGCTCTGGATGCCCCGCTAAGGGAAGGGCATGTCCACAGCAACAGGCACGGTGCAACGAGCATTCTGTAAGACGAGGGAAAGCAGGTGTGTGTGTGTTTTCTTGCACGTACATAAAATGGTTCTGGAAGGATTTATAAGACACTGATAACCCTGGTAACTTCTAAGGAGGGGAACTGAGCAGCGGCGGGACAGAGGTAGGAGGGAGGCGTTGAGCGCATAACCTGAAGCGCCGTTTGCATTCGCAACCTTGGGAGTAAGTGACCTGTTGAAGGCGTGAGGTGGGGGGGCGCCGACTGTAGTAAGTGACTATTGCCAGAGATTTTCATTCACTTAGAATGAAATAATAAAAGCAGCAACGAATGGCAAGACGCAAGCCAAATGTAACTCACAGAAATAATGGATTAATCACAACAACATAAAGATGAAAATCTCTAAGCCCCTTTTGACTGAGCTCACCAATTTCCAAGAATTTATCCTAAGAAAACACTCATGGATATGCTCTAGGATTTAGCTATGAGGATGTCCGTCACGTTGTTATTTACAGGAGAGAGATGATGAGAAAGAAGAGGAAGACGAGGAGAAGGGAGGAGAAATAACAAAGGAAGGAAGGAAAGAAAGAAGAACTTACTATCCAACAATTCCGGAATATTCTTTCATACCCTGGAACACCGCTCAGCTATTAAAATTATATTTAGGAAGATTTAATAATACAGAAAATATTCGTGAAATGTTAGGTTTCAAAAGGCTATAAAAATAATATACAATAAAATTTCATTTGTGGGGAAAAATACACAGTTCTAGCAAACAGTTATACAGAGTTACCATGAGAGGCACTATACAAGTACTTTACACACATTACTTCATTTAATCCCCACAACACTGTCTGGAGCAGGTACTGTTATCATCTTTTTACGGACGAAGACACTGAGGCACAGAGAGGTTATCCAAGTTATCCAAGGTCACACAGCTGGTAACCAGGATTTGAACCCAGACAGTCTGGCTCCGGGGCCTGCTTATAACCAGTACTCTATACTGTTTTGAGTGTAAACCAAGCAGTTAAGAATGACTGTTTCTGGGAGAACGATATTATGGATGTAATTTTGCTCTTCTATATTCTCCAATTTTTCTACAAAGAACAGTGATAATTTTACAAAGCAGTAAAAGTCTTAGAAAAGATGAAAGACACAGAGAAGCAGTACAGTTGTGTGTCGTTAAATGACAGGGACATGTTCTGAGAAATGTGTCGTCAGGCGATTTCGTCGTTGTATGAACATTGTAGAGTGCGCTTACACAAATCCAGATGACACAGCCTCCTGCACACATAGGCTGCATGGCACTAATCTTATGGGACCACCGTCACACGTGAGGTCCGTCCTTGACCGACACATCGTCTCGCAGCACGTGGCTGTAAGTACAGAATGCACAACCAGCTGCTTGCACCCTGCGAGTCCCTCCTTCAAGTTTAGGAAAGCACCGGGCTGAGTTTGGAGCTGAGCGGAGCCCAGCAAAGGGTTTGCATCTGCTCTGGGACCACAGCTTTCCAAGGGAACACTTCCCCAGGCCCCGTGCACTAGGGGGCTGTAGGGAGAACCTCTGACAGAGAGAGCCCCCCAGGGGAAGGAGGTTGTCCACATGCCCCTCCCTACCAGGTCTGAGCCCGGGTTCTCTCCCGGTCCCCCACACGCCAGGGCAGGGGCTTATCTTGCATGAGAGACTGGGCCTCTCCTAACAGTCAACCCCGACTTGCTGGCTTTGTAGATCAGGTCCCATCTCAGTGCCTTTATCAGCCAGGGATGCTGGGGGTTGGGACTCCTGCGCATGGGCTCCCCACCCTCCATCCAGCACCCAAGTGCTAGGAGGCACCCTGATCCCTCCGCTTCCCTCACCCCACACATCCAATCCATTCCTAAGGCCAACTGGCTCACCCTCCAAAAGGCCAAGAGGCTGACCTCTTCTCTCCATCTCTACTGCCACTACCTTGTCCCAGCTGCCATCATCTCCCTCCCGGATGACCGCAGTGGCCTCCTAACTAGTTTCTCTGCTCCCACCCTTGCCCCATCATTTTATCCTCCACTCACCATCCAGAGTGAACTTGCAAAAACCGATGGTGTCACTCCCCTGCTTAATGCCCTTCAAAAGCTCCCTGTTGCACTTGGACTAAAACCCTGACACCTGGTCCTGCCCTACGAGGCCCATAGGCTCGCTCTACCTTCCCCTCGAGCCATTTGGTCTCTCAGTCCCTACAAGCCTCCTTTCTGTCCCTTAAAACATGTCAAGTTCATTCCCACCCGGATGCCCTTGAACTGACTGTTCCCTCTCCCTCGGACACTCTTCCTCTGAGTCACTCAGTCCCCAGCTCATGGATCCTGATCTTGAGGAGCTCATAGTCGAGTAAGGAGACTGTTAACACAAATAATCGTATCTGGTGTCACAGCCGCTGTTACAAAGAGATGGGACACCCATGACTTAGTGAGTTGAGGATTTGGCAACAGTATTTACTCCTACCCCCCACCCCCCACCCACCCTGCATGGAGCTCACGGCCTCTTAAATAACCTTTGCAGCCCCCATTGCCCTGGCTCAGCTCTGCCACACTCGTCAGCAGGATTTGCTCTCCCCGCATCCTGTCACACTCCCTCCAGCTCTGGACAAGGCTCTTCCAGGTGGCTCCTTCCCTTCCCAGTCCCCCTCTGGCTCCTCCCCAAGATGTCCTTCCTCAAGGCTGACCTTCTTCGCTTCTCAGTTGCTAATTTGAGCAGCTGCTCTGGCTCCTCTCTCCAAGCCTCCTTTTCTGGCTCCTCCTCCACCTGCCTCTTAAAGGTTGGTGTTTCTGGGCTGTCTCCTCTTCTCCCTCCACACATTCTCCAGGGCAGTTTCACCCACACTCAGACTCATGATGACGCCTCACACCTACATCTCCAGCTGAGACCTCTCTCCTCGGCTCCAGATCCCAACAGCCAACTGCTTGCTGGACCTTTCCTCTTGCATATCCCACAGGGACCTCAAATTTAACGTTTCCCGACTGAACTGATCTTCCTCCTACATCCGTTGGGAATGTCACTCCAGAGACCCAATCATCCAAGGAGGAAACCTGGAGTCATCTGCAACACTTGCCTGTCCTCACCCCAGCACACCAGCTGGTCTCCTAAACAGCTCTCCCCTCTGTCTCCTTCTGTCCCTCCCCAGCCTTAGCACTTCTCACCTGGACCACTGCCACCACCTTCTCCCTGGGCTTCCCACCTCCCCCCAGCACTCCATCCAGTCCATTCCCTGCAGCGGCCAGCCAAGTCATCTTTCTAAACCCACATCTGGCCCTGGTTTTCTCCCATGCCTAAAAGTGATTGCCCATCACCCAGGGATAGGAACCAAACTCCTAGGCCTGACTGTCAATGCTCTTCATAAGCCAGCCCTGCCTACTTCTCCAGGCTTGTCTCCCAATTCTTCCCACTTTTCAACATTTCCTCCCTTGGCCTAGCTCAAACTATGGAATGTTGGAGCCAAAGTGATTTGACCAAGTGATTTGACCAAGAGCAGCTAATGAAAATCACTAACAGTTATTTAGGGTCTCCTTTGTGCCAGGGCCTAGACACATATTCACAATCAATCCTTCAACAGTCCCATGAGGCAGTTTACTATTATTATCCCCATTTTATAGATGAGGAAACTGAGATTCAGAAATTGCATAACCTTCCTAAGGACATTTAGTTGGTAATGCCACACTCAGGATTCAAACTCAGGTCGTCTGACCACTGAATATGCTGCCTCAAAGGAGTAGGCAGTGGAGCTAGGACTTAAATCAGATATCATCATTCATTCATTCAATAAACACTCATTAAGCGCCTACTATGTGTCAGGCACAGACTCCTGATCCAGGGCTCTCATTATGCCATTAAACTGCTCTGGGATTAAAGTCACGTTGATGATGATGAATAACATGAAACTGGGAATGAAGAGAAAAAGATAAAAATAAGAGGCTTTCAGAATAAAAATAGTCTGGCCCTTGTCCTCTTGACACCTCCAACCCATCCTCTCCACCAACAACCAGACCCGGCATGTTTCTCCCTGCTCAAAATACTTCAAAGCTTTCCAGGTATTATACTAAGCCTGGGAGCCATAAAGGAGGGAACTGATGATTTGTTTATGTTGAGAAAACACTAATTTCACCGTGGGGAAAATATCCATAGACAATGTGAGAAGGTAAACTGGGAAACAACGTTTGTAACTCATGTCACAGACAAAGGGCTAACTTTCGTAACATATAAAGAATTCTTACGAATCAAAGAGCAAAAATACCACAAACCTGATAGAAAAATATGTATGAACTGAAAGTTGACAGAAAAAAATATATAAAAGGTGCTCGGCCTCATTCATAGTAAGAGAAAGGCAAATTACTACTATAGGAGTATTTTTTACCCATTAGGTTGGCAAAACTAAAATATTTGATAACACATTCAGCTGGCAAGGATGTGGGGAAACAGGGACTTTCACACCTTGCTGCTGGGACTGTGAGTTTGTACAATTTCTACGGAGGGCCTATGGCAGGATCTGTAAGGCTGTAAATATACAGACCATTTAATCCAGCAACTGTGCTCTAGGTCTTTATTCCACCCCTGTGCTGACATAGGTACCAAATCATTTGTAAGCAACATCATCCATTGAAATATTGTTATAGCAAAATATTGTAAAGAATTTAAATATTGATTAAATAAATGACGACACGTCTACACAAAAGTATATTATGCAGCTCTTTATACACTGATACGGAACAGTCTCCAAGATGTATTACTGAATGAAAAAAGCAAGACAAACCAAGTGTTTAATATGCTACCATTTGTGGTGGTTTTTAAATATATCCACAAGTTCTTTGATATCCTTCCCTTCAAGAGGAGGAGCTGAGTTCTCCTCTCCTTAAATATGGATGAGATTTAGTAGCTCACTTTTAATAATAGCGTGTGGCAGAAGTGATGGTAGGTGATGTCTGAGATTAGGACAGAAAAGGCAGTGTAATGGCCAAAACAATCTTGAAAAAGAAGAACAATTTGGAAGACTCACACTTTCTGATCTGAAAACTCACTCAATACAACAGTAATCAAGACGATCTGGTACTGGCATAAGGTAGACATATAGATCAACGGAATAGAATTGAGAGTCCAGAAATTAACCAATGTATCTACAGTCAACTGACTTTTGACAAGAGTGCCAAGACCATTCAATTGAAAAAGAATAATCTTTTCAATAGATGGTGCTGGGATAACTGGATAGCCACATGTAAAAACATGAAGTGAGACCTTTACCTTACACCATATAAAAATTAACTCAAATGGATCAGAGACCTAAATATAAGAGCCAAAGCTATAAAACTCTTAAATGAGAACGTAGAGGTAAATTTTTGTGACTTTGGGTTTGTCAACAGAGTCTTACATATGACATAAAAAACACAAGCAACAAAAGAAAAGATAGATAAATTGGACTTTGTACAAATTGAAAACTTTTGGGCTTCAAAGGACACTATCAAGAAAGTGAAAAGACAGCCATAGAACAGAAGAAAATACTTGCAAATCATAGCTGATAAGCTTAAATCTAGAGTATATGAAGAACTCTTACAACTCAACAATAAAAAGAAAAGTAACCCAATGAAAAAATGGGCAAAAGATCTGAATAGATATTTCTCTAAAGAAGATATACAAATGGCCAAAAGGCACAGGAAAAGATGCTCAACACCACTAATCATAGGGAAATGCAAATCAAAACCACAATGAGACACCAGTTCACACCCAGTAGGATGGCTAAAATCTAAAGTCAGATAATAACAAATGCTGATGAGGCTGTGAAGAAACAGGAGCCCTCATACACTGCCGGTGGGAATGTACAATGGTGCAGCCACTTTGGAAAACAATCTGGTGTTTCCTCAAAATGTTAAATATAGAGTTGCCATTTAAGCTAGTAATTCCACTCCTAAGTATGTATCCAAGAGAAATGAAAATGTGTCCATACAAAAACTCGTACACAAATGTTCACAGCAGCATTATTCACAATGGCCAAAAGGCTGAAACAACCCAAGTGTCCATCAACTGATGAATAGATAAACAATATCCATACAATGCAATATTATTCGGCTCTAAAACAGAATGAAGTATGGATACATGCTACAAAATGAATGAACCTTGAAAACATTATGCTAAGTGAAAGAAGCCAGTCACAAAGACCACATATTGGATGATTCCATTTATGTGAAATGTCCAAAACACGCTAATACAGACAGACAGGAAGCAGATTAGTGGTAGCTTAGAGGCTGAAGTTTAGGGGGTGATAGCTAAAGGGTACTGAGGCCTCTTTTTGAGGTGATGAAAACATCCTAAAATTGATTGTAGTAATGCTTGCACAACTCCATGAATATGCTAAAAAGTATTGAATTGTATACTTTATATGAATGAATTATATGAATGATATCTCAAAAAAGCTGTTACCAAAAAAAGGCGAGTGGCCAGCGTAGCTTCTTCCGTTTTCTTTTCTCTCTCTCTCAGATCACTCTTTCTGAGGTCTCCCGTCAACACATGAGTGCACTTAGACGCGGATCCAACCAGCCCTAGTCAACCTTCAGATGACCACAATCCCCACGGAGGTCTAGGCTGCAACTTCATGAGAGACTTCGAACCAGAACTGTCTATCTAAGCTGCCCCCAAATTCCTGTGACTCAAAGAAACAGAGATAAGAAAAGTTTGTTGCTTTAAGCCACTAAGTTTGGGGTAATTTGTTGTGCAGCAATAAATAACTAATACGCCATTTATATAAAAGAAATATTGTTTGCTTTTGCTTGTGTATTTATGGGATTTCTTGGAGAGGATACTCAAGAAATGGTAACAGTGGTTGCCTCTGAGAGAACTCTGGGAGGATCATTGAGGGGTTAGGGGAAGAAAGGAGACTTACATCTGATTGCACACCCTTATTACCTTTTGAATTTTGTATCATGTGCACGTATTAACTTTTCCAAAAAGTAAATAAAAGCTTGGAAAATACTTAAACAATTTTTTAAAAGTCAACAACTGTTGGCTGCCTACAAATAAAGTCTGAATCCCCCACCACGCCTTAGAAGGCCTCCAAGATCTGGCTCCCCACTCTCTACTCTCACCCCTCCTTGCCCTAAGTGCTTGTAATCCCCAAACACACCAGGCTATTTCCCACCTCCATGCCTTTGATCATCCTGGTTCTGCCTGGTTGCCCTTCTCCCTCCTTCCCATCCTTTAAAACTCAGCTCAAATGCTGTTACTTTTTGGAAGACTTCCCTGGGTGTCCTTAACTGTATCAGAAGTCCCGTTCATGCCCCCAGAATACCCTGTGTGTGATTCAATCACTTCATAGTGTGATGATCTGATTTCTCTCTGGTATCTCCCATTACACTATGAGCTCCCTGGGAGCAAGGACACTTGCTCAGGGTTCCCAGAGCCTAGCACAGTGCCTGACACACAGAGGAGACCATTAGTGAAGGATTGATGTGAGAAAGAAAGGAAGGGAGTAGGGAGAGAGGGGGAAAGGCAAAAATGAAAGAAGGGAGGGAAGGAAAGTGGAAGAAAGGACAGAAGGAAGGAAGTGAGAGTTGAGAGAGGAAGAAAGAAAATGAGGGAGGGAGGAAAGAAATTCCCCCAATGTGCTCAGCAGTGTCATAAACGTACAAGACTTATCGGATGATTAAAATCCCAAACCAAATCTAAAACAAACCCCAGGGAAATGGGGAGGAGTGTGGATGCCCATTCTAAGCTGCAGGGACAAGAGCTCCTGTCATTGCTGCTCCTAGCCCAGGGAACCCCACCGATTAGGAAACACATCTGGAAGGCTGGAAGACGCCCACCTCTGGATCACCAGCCAGCCCAGCTGCTGCCTCCAGCTCAGTCCCCCCCAGCTCCCACTCCATCGCACACATTCTGTTCTCTGCTGTGACTCCAGCACCAGGGCAGTGCCTAGCACACAGTAGGCACTCAATATTGAATGAATTGTGGTCACAATCATCTCCTTTCTGTGGAAGGAGGAGTCTCACTTTGTCATTGTAACCTTGTCTCTTCCTTTCTCTGGGACTCAGTTTTTTCATCTATAAAATGAGGGAGTTGGGCCAGCTTATTGGTCACACCCTTTCCAGCTGACAGTTTATGACCCTCAAGGCCTTTGACCATCCCAGTAAGTCCAAACCCTTCCACCTGAGCATCAAGGGCTCCTCACAAGCTGTTCTTCACCTGGACTATGCCACAGGAATAACGGTGACCATTTATTGAGTGCTTACTGTACACTAGGAATCACACGCGGCATTTACACCCATCATTTTGCTTATTTCTTTCTACCACCTCTGAGGTAAACACTATAATAATCTCCATTTTATAGATAAGGAAACTGAGACTCAGAAAGGAAAACCCACTTATCCAAGGCCACACAGCTGGGAAGTGGCAGAGCGGGAATTTTAAATCCTCTGCTCTTAAACCTCTACCCCACGCTGCCCCCTCAAACCATCAACCAGGCTTCCAGCCTGAGTTTCTACTCCATCCAGGAACCTCCCTCTGGCTAAGCTCACCTGGCCCGCGGGTAAACATTGAGTACAGAGAGCTTACAGCTGTAACTTGTAATCTGTAAACTCATGTCCTGGGTTCCAGTTTAGTGGTAAGAACAGGTTCTAGATCCATTCATATTTGCATTGTTTCAGTTCCACCTTTCACCAGATGTGTGACCTTTGGGCAAGTCATTTTAACAGATAAAGATTAAATGACACAACGAATGTGAAAGTGCCTAGCATAGAAGCTGGCACATTGTATGTTCTCAGTAAATGGAAAGACCAGGTAAAGAATAGCAGAGGTGTCCTGAGAAACCCTGAAAAGCTGACCCTAACTCCATAAAGAGCCACCTGGATCTTCCCGCCTCTTTACTTAGCATTTGACAAAAACATCCTGCCACCATCCCCACCATTAATGCTGCTTTATAAATCCTTGGGCTTTAGATTCAGACAGACCAAGTTACAATCCTGTCTCCACTACTTGCCACTTGTATGACCTTGGACAAATGACTCTTTCCTCTTTGAGCCTCAGTGTTCTTATCTATAAAATATTAATAATGGTACCTACTCCATCGAATTGTTGTGAGGATTAAATAATACTATGCATGTAAATGGTTAGCACATGGTCGAGCATAGAGTAGAGGCTCAGAAAACGTTAACTATTTTTCCTGAATGATAATGACAGTCATAGTAGCTCCCAACTGCCTGCTGACTAATGTCCAAATTCCTTGACCCAGTATTCAGAGCATCGCGCTGTGGCCCATCATTCCCTCCTGGCCTCCCCTATGTGAATACCACTCAAGCCAGATGTGGCTTTCTCACGTCTGTGTCTCTGCCCGTGATCTTCCTCTCCATTCAGAATGCTCTCCCACACCTGTCCACACCCTGCCCAACTCAAGCCTCACCTCCCGGCTAAGCCAGCAGCCTCCTCAGTTGCCCTGGGTTTCCTCAGCACTTACAGGCCAGAGCATAACAGTGCTCAGACCATCCAGGGTGAGGCTTCTGTCTGCATTTGTCTTACCTACCCTCTTTCAGGGTTCATCCTTGATTTCCATTTTGGGGAACTGACCTTTCTCCATTATCAATCCATGTGTTGGCAGGGATGGGCATGTGGCCGAGGGCTTAGAAAAAGTTGCAATTATTAATTAAGAGGTAGACACTTGACCAAAGCTGAGCCAATGAGACTCAGCCCTGGAACTTTTACTGGAGCCATGGAGTAACAAGCATTCATAAGCTGAAGCAATGTAAATTCAGAGCCGCTAGTAGCCTTATTTATCACCTTCAAGAGAGAAGTAGACTTAAAAATGAGACCAAGAAATGGAGAGAAACATGTTCTTAATGAGCATCTGGATCCACGCATGCCTGCAGCAAGATACTCTTGAGTTTAAAGTTGTGTGAGACAAAAACCTTACCCTCTTTATTTTTATTTATTTAGGCCAGTTTGAGTTGCGTTTTAAGCCACTGAGAGATTGCTGATCAATATTGTGATCCAACTACATGGTAAGCTTCCTGAGAGCAGGAATTGTGTCTTACAGGCCTAAGATCCTTGGGGACAGGGAAGATCTCAGCCTTACAGCACAGGGACGATCATGGAGCAAGTGAGGAGTAAACAAAGGGATAAGTATCTCTTTGCATCTTCCCAGTGGTCCAGTGCAGTGTGCTTAGAAGACTCCAAAATACTTGAACAAAATTTCACTTGAACAAGAGCCATACAACAGACATTCGATTCTTATCTGATACAAACAAGGCCTTTTGCTTCTCTGCAGTTCCTCTGAGGATGACTGATTTCTCACTTTCTGGATGGAATGATCTTGGTGAAAGAGTTGTTCTAGGAGCCCCATGGGCTGAAAAAGATACTTTAAATCCACTAATCTAATTGATTAGTTTCCCACTGTATAGAGGAGAAAACTGAGATCTAAGATAAAAACAATCGCTTAACACTGCACGGTGAGTCACAAGCAGAGCCAGCCAAGATCCCCCATCCCATGACTCGTAGTGCAGTGCTCTGGCCCCTGTCCTGGTGTCACTTTATTAAGCAAAGTGAATCAGTCCCTTACCCTGAGAACTCAGAAATCTCTATGCAAAATGGAATAAACTGCTCCACTCTGCTCACTGGACCCCCTCAACCCTCAGCGGTGGGGCAGGAACACAAGGGAAAAAGCACTGGGCCAGGAGTCAAGACCTAGTTTACTCCCTTCTGGCTGTGTGACTGTGGGTAGGACCTTTTCCATAGTATCAGTCTCCTCTCTCTAAGATGGAGGGGGGGAAAGTGAGATTTGAAGGAGCTAATCGCTAAGACCCCTGAAATTCTATAATTACATGGGGATAGTTGGACAGTTCATCAAATCCCCAAGATTAAACCCACATGGATTACAGAGAATTGGAAGGCTAGAGGTCAGCATCCCATCTGCAGACTCAAAATCAAGGTTGAGGAATTAGGGATCCGAGCTGAGCATATATTCTTTCCAGCTTGCTTTTGGAAGAAGAACAGAATGGAGATATATAAAATCACCTTCTGGGTACCACTGGAAATATGGAGAGAAAACCCCACATCCTACAATTCTCCTTTCTCATCTTCTTCAAAGATCCTAAAAGACCCACATCTAAGTTGAACGGAGTGAGACGTATTTGAAACAAGCCCATTAGAATGTCTGCATCTGAATAAATGCTGCCTTCTTCAATGCCGCCCTTTTGGGAATTTGGGCATTTCTTCTAGTGGGCAGTAATCCCTCCCTGCATTTGTTAAAGTCCTCTTGGGGAAGGAAACCACCTCAGGATTTTGCCCTCACACCTTGGCTCTCATCCCAAGTGACAATTCTCAACATGATCACCCATCGTACTTTCTACACTTGGCTCAGTGACTTCCAGCCATTTCCAAAAATCATATTCCTCCTTCAAGAGATGGAGTTTCCTCTCAATGATGATGTTCAAGAGAATACACTCCATGCTCCGAAGACAATTCCCTACAATGTTTTGAGCGGTGGAATCATCAACAAATAATATAACACCTCCTCCTGGGGGTCTCTTTTGAAGGGGCCCACACTTGTTGAATGCCCTGAGGTGCTTATTTTGAAAAACCATCTCTGCTGCATGGTCATCACATTTTTCCTTCTCTTCCTCATCCTTTCAGAGCTCCAGACTTTTTCCTAGTTTCACTAGCCCTCCTTGCCCATCCCTACCATCCCCTGGCCCCACTTTCCTGAGCCAAACTCTCTTTCCTGCCTGCAATTAGGCAAATGTCCAAGTTGCTGAATCTTAAAAATCTGTCTTCGATTGAAAGGTGGGTGAGGGTAGAGACGCTAATGGATCCTTGAAAAGTGTCTCAGCAGTTCTCATTCCCAAAAGGCCTTTCTCTGGTTCTTAGGGCAAGATGTCTGTCTTAGCCAAACATTCAGAGGCTCCCAAGGACTCATTCCCCTTGGGCACCAGAACTCTTCCTGCATTGGGTGGGGGTCGGGGGTGGAGATCTGCCCTCTAGAGACTCATGTTGCCAGGTGCTGTCAACCACCCACATTTGAAACATTGAATAGACATTATAGACAGCCTCCTCCTACCCCCTCATGTTATCATAGCACTTTAAAGTTTACAAGTTCTTGGAATCCTCTCCACTGTTTTACAGATGAGGAAACCAAGTCTCAAAGAAGTAAAGTGGAACACTCAAGTTGATAATGTCAGCAAGTTAAAGGTCAAAGTCAGATTTCTTGATACCCCACCTCACACTTTGTTCAATACAACAGAAATTGTTCACACCTAGAATAACTCTTCGTTCATTTAACTATTTCCCCAAGACAGCCAACAGAGACTCTCAGAGACCCTCAAGAGACTCTAGCATAATGCTAACCCATCGATGCCCATATCCACAGACCCAAAGACCCAATCCTGCCCCAAGATGTCTCTCTCATAGAATCCCCTCCCCAGTGGCTGCTTAGGGACAGCCAAGGAGGTGTGTCTTTAGACAGAGGAGCAGAATCTAGCTCTGACTCCTCCAAGAAACGGAAGGAAGGAGGGCCCATCCCTAGCGCCTGTTCTAGGGGTCACGCCCCCGCCCCTCCCCTACCTGCCAAGAGCTGCATCCAGGCGCAGATCTTGTAGACCGTGGCGGTGTTGCAGAAGAAGAAAAGCGCAAAGCAGGTGATGCAGCCGAGGATCAGCACCATGGAGAGCAGCACGAAGAAGGCGGCCGCCTTGAAGGCGCCGGACGGGATGGTGCTGAAGTCGGTGAACGAGCCGCGGCAGGTGAGCTCGCGGCCCGCCAGCCCGCTGCCCACACAGTAGTGGAAGAGGCCGAAGTAGCCAGGCTTGGGGGTGCTCACGCTGTCGCCCACCCAGTAGGGCTGGATGAAGACCACCACGTTGATGATGGCGAAGCAGATGGTGAAGATGGCCCATAGCACGCCGATGGCCCGCGAGTTCCGCATGTAGTGCTCGTGGTAGAGCTTGGAGGCCTCCTGCGAGGGCAGCATGGTGCCCGGGGGCGGGGCCGGCGGCAGCGGCGGCGGCGGGGGCTGGCGGGGGCCGCCGGCCCGGGACAGACCGCCGGGCTGCCGGGCGGGAGCTGGGGACGCACGTGAGAAGCTGCCCTGAGCCGAGGAACTCGCGAGGGTGGGGCCTGGGGCGGAGCCGGGGGAACCTGGGGGCTGGTATGGGGGAGCTAGGAAGAGGTCATGAGAGTGTTGGGGTGGTGTCTATGGTGGGGACTGGCAAAGATCTCCAGTTGGTGAGCTAGGAAGGGGCCATGTGAAAGTTGGGGGGCTGGGATGAGGGGGCTGGGATAAGGATATGGGAGCTGGAAGGGGGGGGGGGGGGAGCTAGAAAGTGGTCATGGGAGAGTTAGGGAGGGGGCTTGGGGGCTGGTATTGGGGGAGTGAGAGGGGACCAGGGGGAGATGGAATTGGAGGCTGGAGACCGATGTTGGAGGATGAGCAGAGGGACTGTATAAGGGAGCACGGGAGGGAATGTAGGGGTTGGTATTAGGGATAGAAGGAGGTCTGCTATTAGGTGTCTATAAAGGGGCTATGGAGAGGGAAGTGGGCGCTTCTATGAGCGGGTAAGAAGAGAATATAAGAGGCGAGGGTACTGGGGGATTGGGAAGGTGATATGGGGGCTGGGACAGGGAGTGGGGGCTGGTACGAGGGTCTAAGAGGGAGAAGTAGAGAAATCAGGATGAGGGTAGAGGGGAGTCGGGAGCTAGGACTGCAGAGTCTGGACACGGGGCAGCGGGGTTGGGGGTCCCTCAGAAGCCAGGGCTGGATGTAAGCTGGGAGGAAGCCTAGGATTGGCGGGCCAGGGCTGGGGAAAGAGGGTTTCCAGGCCAAGGGGGCAAGGGACCGGGGCCGGCAGGCAGCCGGGCCGCGAAGAGTGGGCGGTGGGCAGGAGCTGTCTTCGGGGCGCTGGGGAGCGGCCGGGCCCGGGTAGGGCCGGGGGTAGGAGGGATGCTGCCCCGCGCCCAGGCCGGACGCGCGCGGAGGCTGCCGCCGCGGGGAGGGGATGGGGGAGACCAACCTGGGCCCGCTCGGGGGCAGCAGGTCCGAGACTGGCACGGCCTAGGCACCACGGCTCGACGCTCGTAGCAGCGGCTGCCTCGGCCCAGGCGGCGGCCTCGGCGCGGCCTCCATCTTGCTCGGGTTCTCCCCGGGGCGCGCTCCGGCGCCGAAGCGCGCGCTCTCGTGCACCCGCGCAGCCCGGCGGAGGCGCGCTCCCGCCGCGGGCGGGCGTGCGGGGCGGGGCGGGGCGGAACCGGGAGGGGCGCTTCTGGTTCTGGCAGTCTGAGAAAGCGCGGTCCCCGGCGTACCCCAGCTGGAGCAATAAGCTCCGTCCACAGTAGGGCCCTCTGGTTTGGGGGACCTCCTCCTTCCAGCCTGAGCTGTGGGGCTGTAGGTCTCCTGCAAAGCCCAGGGGAATGGGGGAGGGGCCAAACAGGGTATTATTTGATAGAGTTTGAGCTGATCTCTTGCTCCCAAATTACCTTCCCTACAGACTCTCACAGTGCCTCAAATTGCACCATTACGCTTCCAGTCCTTTGAGTCTTGGAGGCGTTGAAGGTTCCCAGAGTCTCCTAGGAAACTGCCAGCACCGTTGGGAGAAGGAACCCCATAAACTGTTAGCAGCCCACGTCCGCGGTGGGGATTTGTTGGCCGCCAGCACAAGGAGCGGGCCCCGGGGAACAGGACCCAGGGTGAGTATCGGGACGGAGACAAGGAGGCTGGGAACGTGTTCGTTTCCCTCCCTGCACTCTGCCCAGGGCCTGGCATGAAGTGCGCATATCATAAAGATGTTAAAGAACAAAGCGGCCAAGCCCAGGCTCAAGGTTGGGCCAGAACACCCGGGGCACTCCTAGGGAGCCAGTGTGGGTCATTTCTTTCCCTGCAGGGAAGTAGCTTTTGGCTTAGGATCTGCTTTTGGCTTAGGATCCTCCAAGATGATCTGGGTTGGTACCCAGACGAATTCTGTTACTTAGTGTCTCTGCGACCTTGCACTTGCTCTGTCTGAACCTCTGTTTCCCCATCTTCAAAGTGGGCAGATTAAGCCCCACTTCACAGGCAGTGGATGTGGGGGTCAAAAAATAATCTGTTAGTGGGTTCCAAACACTGGACTCCACACAGGGGTCAGGCTGATGTAATTTACATTTATCTGCAGAAAATATTCATGTAAGGTTGCCAACTTTTTTTTTCCAGGAGGGAGAAAGACTATTCTTTTTTTTCTGAGATTATGTGCTTCCTGCTTTCTGAGAGTAAAAATTGCTCTTTTTAAAGAAATGGTGATGATACTTAAGGGAAGCTTGGGTTTTTTTAGTGCCCTTCTTTGGCAAAATAAAAATTAGACAGTTATCTCCACCTCAGAGTTTTAAAAAATTTCATGGGTCCATGAAATCCCACGTGTTGGGGACCTCAGACCTATGGTGGTCATCTCACCTGAGCACAGAGTGCTCAATAAATTTGGTTTCCCCTTGCATCGGTTCCTTGCAGAACACATCCTGGCTGGCTCCTGAGACTCCTAAGATCCTAGAATCTGGAGCTGGAAGGGGCTGTGGAAAAAGTCTCCCTCTATACCTTCTCCCACCCGACAGATGGAGAAAAAAGGCCAAAGAGGGAGATTGACTTCTACAAAGAGGGCGATGGATCCTGCGGATCGGACTCATCAACCTGATTCGTGAATTTATTTGTCCATGCAATAAGAGTGTGATAGGCCCGTGTTATGTGCCAGGCACAGCAGTATGCTACGCCCTGGGGAGAAGATGGAGGGTGAAGAGATGTGGTCCCTGCTTTCCTGGAGCTCACAGTGTTGCGGGGTAAATAGGAGATGCTGGGAGGCGGGATCCGGCGAGTGGTCATCCTCAAAGAGCACCTCACAGTCTCCTGTGAGTGCTCCTGGTTTGCTTCTGTTCTGAACAGAACAAGTTACTGGAGCCGGAAGCTCCATCTTTTCTACTAACTCTGCCATGAATTATTGCCTTTTTTTCTATCCTGCGGAGCCAACCTAGGCAGTCCAGGTTAAAAACCGCAGAAGTCCACTTACTACTCTCTCTCAAGGTAGGACCTGGGATTTCTTGCTAAGATGGGCTTCCAGTTCCTCACCGATTGCTCTATTCTAGTTCTGCAGAGCAAAGACGCCCTGTAGAGATCTGCCTACTAACCACACCACTTCTGACATCAATACATTTTCTTTAAAGAAACTCTTTTCCCCCCTCACTCAATCCCTGGGTTTGGTGAGACTCACCCCCAACCGCCACCATACTCTTCTCCAGAGGGGGAAAATGATCAGGGCTGGACAATGAGAATACTCCGTTGTTCTAGACACAATGCTTGGTTCAGGGGTGGCTCCATAAGCTAACCAAACAGTTGAGAATGGTATCCAGGTCATTTGTTGCAGTTTACAATAAAGAGGTATTCTTTTCTACTGAGTTTGTTGAGCTGAGGGAATTATAAGCTTCAGCTACTGGGAGCCATCTTTGACACCTCAAGCTTGTCTGAGAATAAGGAGAGCATAGAGGGAAGCTACGAAATGGAGAGAGACAGTCCTGATGACATAGTTTGAGCACCTCGATCCATCCATGCCTGAAGATCTGCTTCTGGACTGTTCTGTTAGGTAAACCAACAAATTCAGATTTGCTTAAGCCAGTTTGAGTTGGCTTTTTGTCACTTTCAATAAAAATAGTCCCAAATAACTTACCTACATCCCCCAAAAGAGAGCAGGGCTGGTATATCTGATTATTTATATTGTAGAAGAATACCTGAATAGGTGAGCTATGCTGACATATTAGAACCAAAAGACCAGGATTTGAGACCCATCTCTGCCACTGATTAACTGTGTATGACCAGGACAATGGTGCTACTCCGCAGAGCCTCATTTTCTTCACTTATAAAATGGAGAAAAACATACGTCCTTCCTACAGATGTTGTGAGGATAAAAAGAGATGATGAATGGAAAAAAGCTTTGTAAACTGAAAAAGGCTTTATCAATGTAGGTGATTGTCGTTAAATTTTAATAAGTGGCTTGCCCAAGCAGTAGAAATAGCAGTCTTATTGGAAAGGCACTTGCAGAGCTGTGAGCAGCTGGGACAGAATGTCTTCTCATTTTAAAATAAAGACTAACCTTGGAATAATTACAGAAAGAAGGTGAGAACTCTCTACGGGAAGAAATTCTTTTTGACCCCAGGGAGTGGCCAGACCAGAATGGAACAGTTGTGAGATCAAGATGGGGAGTTGTGGGACCGAGATAGATCCTAAGGCAAGGATGATGCTGGACTGAGCCCCTGGATGAGAAGAGAAGGCCCCCTTCCAGCCAATATCCTAGTGAAGAAAGATTTGTAACCCACGGGGTACCCTTGTGCCTGAGTTAAGTGTTCAGTTACGTTGAGCAGTTATTAAACTCTTACAGCATTCTAGGTCTCCTGATCTTTGCTTTCATGTAGTGTCTCATTTAATCTTCACAATAACCCTATGAAACAGTGTTATGGGCTGAATTGTAGCCCCCACCCCCCCACCCCAATTCATATGTTGAAGTACTAAACTCCAGTACCTCAGAATGTGACTGTCTTTGGAGATAGGGCCTGTAAAGAGGTAACTAAAGTAAAATGTAGCCATATGGGTGTGCCTTAATCCAGCATGACTGATGTCCTTATAAGAAGATGTTATTACACAGACAACACACAGACCAAGGCATGACTATGGAGGACACAACGAGAAAATGGCCATAGGAGAGAGGCCTCAGAAGAAACCAAATTTGCCACAAGTTCATCTTAGACTTGCACCCTCCAGCACTGTGAGAAAAGAAATTTCTGTTGTTCAAGCCACCCTGTCTGTAGTATTTTATTATGGTAGCTCTAGCAAACTAATACAGGTAGGTACTACTGTATGCCCATTTCACAGATGAGGACACTGAGGTTAAATCACTGGCCCAAAGTCACACCTATAACAAGTGGAAGAGCTGTAATTTATCCCCAGGTAGCCTGCTCCAGAGCCCACATTCTTAATTACCATGTCACATGGATCATTCTATAGAGTGGATTCAGTTCTTCTCAACTACCTTTGTTTCCTTTTTGTGTCCATATCATTTGGTTATGAGCACAGGCACTGGCATCGGATCGTCTGTGTTGAGGTTTCTGCTCATAACTGCTCTTAAGCCTCAGTTTCCTCATCTGTAAGGTGGGGATGATGATAATAGTAACATCTCCCTCTGAGAGTTTTCAGGAAGGCTGAATGAGATATCGTGTATATAAAGTGCTGAGCACTGGGAAAACATTCAAGAACTTTTTGCTCTTACTATCGCAGGGCTAGAAAGTGGGAGTTCCAGGGTTCAAGCCTGGGGCTGGTTTGATCAAAGCCAGTGCGCATAACCCTTACAGTGACCTGTCCAACGTTCCTGAGCCCTGCAGAAAGGCACGGAGCTGTGGAGTCAGGAAAATGGTATTTGTATTCTAACCCCGATACCCAAGAGCTGTGCGTGTTTGAGTAAGTTATTCAAATTCTCTGAACCTCATTTTTCTTATCTATAAAATTGAACTAACAACTCCTTAACCTCACATGGTTTAAATGAAGTAAAATGTGTAAGATATTGGTCACACAGTAGATGCTTAGCAAACATTAGTAGAGAGGATTTCGTCTTTTGTAGGAGGTTAGGCTCTAAAGACAAATGCAATAGGGGAGGAATGTGGTGTAAATTACCCTTAAGAAAATCCCTTAATTGTCCATAAAGTACAATAAGCAAGGTTTCATCTATGCCACCCTACCCTGTAATTGTAGTGTACTAAAGTTACAGAAAACTGAGAGAGACTAAAGAAAGAAACAAAAGGAAACTCCATTTTCAGATGTAGAGACATTCAAACCATTCTGCCTTTAAAATACTATTAGTCCTTAGAAAATGGAGGATAGGTGGAAAATTCTAAAAGATCCATATTTACCTGTATAATTTATTCTTTACTTATCTGTAAAGTCTCCAAAACGTTAACACACAAAATAGATGAATTTGTGCTTGTGAGGATTAAAATAAATAGCATAGTCACCTCTTAAGGGATCAATCCTTAAATGTCTGTATGAAACTGTAATAGAAAATCTGTGGGGTTGGTCTGTCCAGATTTCCTTTTCCTTTTCTTCCGATAATAGTATCCAGCTTTTTTTAATTTTTATTTTTTAAAGATTGGCACCTGAGCTAACATCTTTTGCCAATCTTCTTTTTTTTTCCTTCTTCTCCCCAAAGCCCCCCAGTACATAGTTGTATATTCTAGTTGTAGGTCCTTCTAGTTCTGCTATGTGGGACACCACCTCAGCATGGCCTGATGAGCAGTGCTAGGTCCGCACCCAGGATCCAAATCAGCAAAACCCTGGGCTGCTGAAGCGGAGCATGCGAACTTAACCACTCAGCCATGGGGCCGGCCCCTGTATCCAGCTTCTTTTAGGGAACTGCCCCTTCTACCTCTCTGGGCAGGAGTGGATATGGGTCCCAGGCCAGCCCATCGTACTGCCTGTCTTAGCCAGCCCAGGCTGCTATTACAAGATACTGTAGACTATGTGGCTTAAACAACAAGCAAATTCCTTTCTCACAGTTCTGGAGGCTGGAGATCAGGGTGCCAGCATGGCAAGCTCTGGTGAGAGCTCTCTTCCTGATTTACAAATGGCCACCTTCTTGCTGAGACCTCACAGGGCAGAAAGAGAAAGAGACAGCTCTGGTCTCTTCCTCTTTTTATACAGACAGTAATCCCATCGTGGGGGCTCCACCATCATGACCTCATCTAAACCTAATTACCTCCCAAAGGCACCACCTCCTAATACCGTCACATTCAGGGTTAGGGTTTTACCATATGAATTTTGGGGTTACACGGACGTGCAGTCCACAACATTGTCCCACACATTGGCTTTAGTGATTTGTCCTCAAGGAAGAGTGGGGATAGAAAGAGAGACAGAGAGGCAGAGAGAGAGATACGCAGTTCTTCCTTCCTTGGATCATAGCTGTAAGGATGGTTGTAGGTGGTCGTCTTCACCATTCCGTGGCAAAGCCTGAGAGAATAAGGCCAACATGTGCTCAGAAGCTGGTTTGAGAGATGGAGAGATTCTTAATACTGTTCAAAACCCTATGGTCAAAGTTATACCTGTCTTTCCATGGTTTTCTGAAATCCTCCTTTTTTGTTGACAGTGGTTTGAATTAGCTTCCTGTCGCATATTCCTGAAAGAGTCCTAATGAATACCATATCTCTTGCCTCCCTCAATCTCACAGGTTATCTCTTGCTCTTTGGCTTGAGAATCAAGTTATTCTTTCCTTCAGCCACACAGCCAATAAGTATCAGTGGCACCTCATATTTAACAGGCCCTGGGCCAGGCAGTGGGGACACAAAGGTGAAGACCGGTCCCTGCCCTTGAGGAACTCATTGTCTAGTGGAGAAACAAGGAAACAGATGGAGCACAATTAGAATGACAGAGGGTCACTCAGTGATTGTGAGAACCACATGAAGGGGCTCACTGGAGCTGTGATCTTGAGTGAGTCACCTAAACTTTTGAAATCTTGGTGGCTTCATCTGTAAAGAGGCCATCATAAAAAATAAAGGATTAAATAAAATAGTGTGCTTTATACTTGAAGCAAACTAAAATGTGAAGAATTGTTCATGTAATAACAAGATGTCTGTGTAGCTGCACCATGCCTTTCCTTGTAAGCATCTGTATTATTTAGGACTCTTGGGTTGCAAATGACAAACACCCAGCAAAAACTGGCATGAGCAGAAATAGGTTCCAGCAGGATCCAGTTGCTCATGCAAGAGGATCATACGTCAATCTCTGCCCATAGACCCTGCTTTCCTGTCCATGGTTGGCTCCATGTCCACGTAAGATCTTCCCAAGCCATGGCTTTGCTGGCTTTGTGGTCAGAAGAAGTGGTCTCTGTGATACTCGTATTTTGGACTTTGTGGATTATCCCTTTGAGGCCTAGTACGTGGTCCATTTTTCGTAAATGTTCCCTGTGTGCTTTCAAAGAATGTGCATTCTCTATTAATGGAAGAAAGTTCTTTCTATGTTTATTAGCTCAGCCTGTTAATTGTGCTGTTCACGTTTTGTAGATCATTACTAATTTTTTTGTCTGCTTGATCCTGTAACCACAGGACCAGACACAGAATTTGCCACCCCAAAATATGCCTCTTTGGCATAAGGGCTATTTTGGGCTGATTATTATTGAGAAAAAAAAACACAGCAGACACAGGAAAAACTCTGAAATTTACGCTTTAAGGGAAAATTCACATTTATAAGAGAAATCTCCATTTGTGAGGGTGCCTCCCTCTCTGTGCCAGGAAGGGGAGGATGACTCTAATCTCTAGAAACTCTCATCAATAGAGAAGGCAATGTCTTAAATATGCGTAACAACTTTATCCTTAATTATTGTGCTTTTCCCCAGAAACCTCTCGTAACTGACCCCATCTTAGAAACAGTGTTAAAGCTATTTTTCAGGGGTGGCAAGCCAGCCAGAAGCACGTGCAGAATAGAAAATCTTGATCTGCCAATTGAAACTCGTCCTGCCGGCACTTCCACTTACCAGCCGGCCCTCCCTAACCCCTTAAACCTTACCCCATACTTTGCATGAGCAAGACTGATTTGCGAGCCTGGCCTCCTGTCCCCTTGCTGATTGATTGTGCAATAAAGCCTTTCTTCCCTCAAAGACCAATGCACCACAGTGTCAGCTTCTGTGCACATCAGGTGGTGAGCCCTTGTTCAGTAACAATCCATCAGTTTCTGAGAAAAGTGTGTTAAAATGTCCCATTATGATTGACTGCGAGGGGACCTGAGAGAACTTTATGAAGTGATGACTGTGCTCCCTATCTTGCCAGGAGTTTAGGTTACACAGCTGTATGCATTGTCAAAACTTGACAAATGTACTCTTAAGATTTGTGCATTTCATTGTATGCAAATTTATTTCAACAGAAAAAATTGCAGTCAACTTTAGGTAATGACGTTTCTAAGGGAAAAGGAACTGATTCTGCAATTTACTTTAAAAGGCATAGAAAATAAGATGGGTTAATAAATGCTCAGAAAGATGGATATGTGAAAAAGCAAATATAGAGTAAAATGTTGCTGGTGGAATCAGGCAGTAAGTATTTGGGTGTACACTGTAAGATTCTTTCAACTTGCGGTACAATTTGAAGTTTTTCACAAAAATATGTTGGGGAAAAATCTCCCATTATGATTGCTGTTTTGCCAATATCTCCTTGTGAGTCCATCAATTTTTGTACATACGTCGAGACTAAGTTATTAGATGCCTACCAGGATTATTTTGGCTAGTATTTCCCTGGTATCTATTCTTTTTCCTTTAATCTTTGTGTATCATTATGTTTTTGGAGTGTCTTTTGTAAAAATCAAAAAGCTTCACAAAAGGAATACAATATGAGAGTCTCTGTCTTTTTTTTTTTTTTTTTTAGGAAGATTAGTCCTGAGCTAACATCTGCTGCCAATCCTCCTCTTTTTTCTGAGGAAGACTGGCCCTGTGCTAACATCCGTGCCCATCTTCCTCCACTTTATATGTGGGATGCCTGCCACAGCATGGCTTGCCAAGCGGTGCCATGTCCACACCTGGGATCCAAACTGGCAAACCCTAGGCCGCCAAAGTGGAACATGTGCACTTAACCACTGCGCCACCAGGCCGGCCCCGAGTCTCTGTCTTATAATGGGTAAAAATTAATCAGTTTATGGGCTGGCCCAATGGTGTAATGGTTAGGTTTGTGCTCTCTGCTTTGGCAGCCCTGAGTTTGTGGTTTCAGATCCTGAGCAGTAAGCCATTGTATAGATGAACCATACTTTGTTTATCTACTCACCACTTGAGGGCCATTGGGGTCATTTGGATTGTTTCCACATTTTGACAATTATAAACAAGGCCGCTATAAACATTCATGGATAGGTTTTTGTATGAATATAAGAAGTCATTTCTCTAGGGTAAACATGTAGGAGTGAGATGGCTGAATCATATGGTAATATACGTCTAACTTTATAAGAAATTGCCAGTTTTCCAGCACGGCTGGACCATATTGTATCCCACCAGCAATGGGTAAGTGTTCTAGCTGCTCCACGTCGTCACTAGAATTTGGTATTGTCTTTTTGTCATTTTCTTCTTTTTTTAATTTGAGCCATTTGAGTGGGTATCTCATTGTGGTTTTAATTTACATTTCCATAGTGACTAATGACATTAAGCATATTTTTGTGTGCTTATTAACTTCATTGGTAAAATGTCTGTTTAAATCTTTTGCCCATTTTCTATTAGACTGTTGGTTAACTCATTATAAAATTTTGAGAGTTCTTCATATATTATGAATACAATTCCTTTATTATATGTATGTTTTCTAAATATATTTCCTCTTAATTTTTGGCTCATCCTTTCATTCTCTTAACAGTATTTTTTGAAGAGCAGAAGCTCTTAATTTTGATGAAGGCCAGCTTATCACTTTTTTATTTTATAGATTATATTTTTTATATAGTATCTAAGAAATTTTTGCCTGATCTAGGTAAAAAAAATTTTCCTCTATGTTTCCTTTGAGAAGTTTTATAATTTTAGCCTTTACATGTAAGTCTATAATCCATTTTGTGTTAATTTTTGTTTATGATGAGAGGTTAGGTTGAGATTTATCTTTTCTGTATGGATATCCAATTGTTCTGGCACTATTTGTTGAAAAGACTATGTTTTCTCCTTTGAATGGCATTTGTACCATTGTCAAAAACCAATAAATCATGGGGCCAGCCCCGTGGCCGAGTGGTTAAGTTTGCACACTCCACTTTGGCGGCCCAGGGTTTCGCTGGTTTGGATCCTGGGCACGGACATGGCACCACTCATTGGGCCATGCTGAGGTGGCATCCCACATGCCACAACTAGAAGGACCCACAACTTAAAATATACACCTATGTACCGGGGGGTTTGGGGGAGAAAAAGGAAAAATAAAATCTTTAAAAAAGATTCAGTAAATCACATTAAGATACCTCTTTACACCCACTAGGGTAGCTAAAATTAAAAAGACAGATAATAACAAGTGTTGACAAGGATGTGGAGAAATTGGAACTCTCATACATTGATGGTGGGAATGTAAAATGGAGTAGCTACTTTGAAAAACAATTTGGAAGATTCTCAAAATGCTAAACATAGTATTACCGTATGACCCAGCAATACATCTCCTAGCATAAGAGAACAGTAACTAGGCTACAACCTCAGATCTGGGGCATAGGAAGGCTATAAGAAGCAGAAGTGATTGCTCCTAGGAAACTTCAAAGACTAACAGATGCCGTAGAAACGAATTCCCACGTTGGTTCTAACCTGACCATCTGGAGTTTTACACACACATAGTTCAACTTGGTTTGGGTACAACTGCATGCTCTCCATATTTTCCAACCTCAACGTCTTCCAAAGAGAAATGAAAACATATATACATACAAAAACTTGTGCATGGGGGCCAGCCCTGTGGCCGAGTGGTTAAGTTCATGCACTCTGCTTCAGCGGCCCAGGGTTTCAGCGGTTCAGATCCCAGGTGCAGACATGGCTGCACTCATTAAGCCATGCTGAAGTGGTGTCCCCATAGCACAACTAGAAGGACCTACAACTAGAATATAAAACTATGTACTGCGGGGCTTTGGGGAGAAGAAGAAGAAGAAAAAAAATTGGCAACAATTGTTAGTTCAGGTGCCAATCTTAAAAAAATAAAAATTAGGGACTGGCCCCGTGGCCGAGTGGTTGGATTTGTGTGCTCCACTTCGGTAGCCCAGGGTTTCGTCAGTTCGAATCCCAGGCACAGACATGGCACTGCTTATCAAGCCATGCTGAGGCAGCATCCCACATGCCACAACTAGAAGGAGCCACAACTAAAAATGCACAATTATGTACCGGGGGCTTTGGGGAGAAAAAAGAAAAAATAAAATCTTTAAAAAAATTAATAAATAAAAATTAAAATTAAAAAAAACTTGTGCATGAATGTTCATAGCAGCATTATTCATAACAGCCAAAAAGTGAAAACAACCCAAATGTCCATCAACTGATGACTAGATACATAAAATGTGGTATAGCCATACTATGAAATATTATTCGGCCATAAAAGGAATGAAGTACTAATACATGCTACAACATGGATGGATCTTCAAAACAGTGTACTAAATGAAAGAAGCCAGTCACCAAAGACCACATATTGTATGATTCCTTTTATATGTAATGTCCAGAATAGGCAAATCTACAGAGACAGAAAGTAGATTGGTTATTGTCTAAGGCTAGAGGAGTGAGGGAGTGAGATGTGACTACTTATAAGTATAGAGTTTCTGTTGGAGATGATGAAAACATTCTTAACTTAGATTTGGATGATATTTGCACAACTCTGTGAATAGACTACAGCCATTGAATTGTATACTTTAAATAGATGAATTTTATGGCATGTGAATTATATAACAATAAAATACTTAAAAAATAAATTGGTCATATATGTTTCAATCTTTTTCTGCATTCTATTTTGTTCCATCAATCTGTGTCTATCCTTTTACCAATACCAGTTTACCTTGACTACTGTAGCTTTACAAAAGTCTTGAAATTGGGAGTACAAGTTGTCCAACTTTGTTCTTCCTTTTCAAAATTATTGTGAGTATTTTAGTTCCTTTGCTTTTCAACATAATTCTTAGAATCAGCTTGTTGATATCTACCAAAGTTCCAGCTGGAATTTTGAAATAAATTGATTGAATCTATAGATCTATTTAGGGATAATTGATGTCTTAACAATATTGAGTCTTCTAACCTGTGAACAAGGTATATCTTTGCCATTTGTCTCAGTTTTCTTTGATTTCTTTCATCAGTGTTTTGTAGTGTTCAGTATATCAATCTTGCACAACTTTTATTACATTTATACCTCTTTCATGTTTTTTTTCAGTGCTATTGGAAATGGTACTGTTTTTTACATTTTAATTTCTGATTGCTCACTGATATGATATAGAAATGCAATTGATTTTTATATATTGACCATATATCCAGTGATCTTGCTAAATTGCTTATTAGTTCTAGTAAATTTTTTGTAGAATTTTTGGAATTTCAGCAACCAATGAGTCAAAGATGAAATCAAAAGGGAAATATCTTGAAACAAATGAAAATGGAAGAACAACATACCAAAATTTGTGGGATTCAGCAAAAGCAGTCCTAAGGGAGGTTACAGGGTAAGTGGCTACATTAAAAATAAAGATCTAAAATAAAAAATCTAACTTTGCACTTCAAGGAACTAGAAAAACAAGAACAAACTAAGCCCAAGGTTGGCAGAAAGAAGGAGATAACAAAGATAAAATGGAAATAAATTAAATAGATAATAGAAAAACAATTAAAAAAATCAATGAAACTGAGAGTTGGTTTTTTGAAAAGATAAACAAAGTTGACAAACTATTAGTTAGATTTACCAAGAAAAAGAGAGAGAGGACTCAAATAAATAAAATTAGAAATGAGAGATGTTACAACTAATACCACAGAAGAACAAAGAATCATAAGAGACTATTATGAACAATTATATGCAAACAAATTGGACAACCTAGGAAAAATGGGTGAATTCCTAGAAACATTCAACCTGCCAGGACTGAATCATGAAGAGATAACAAATCTGAACAGACCTACAATGAATAAGGAGATTGAAATAGTAACCAAAGATGTCCCAACAAAGAAAAGTCCATGACCAGATGGCTTCATGGGTAAATTCCACCAAACATTTAGAGAAGAATTAATGCCAATTCTTCTCAAACTCTTCCAAAAAGTTGAAGAGGAGGGAACACTCCCAAACTCATTTTATGAGGCCAGCACTACCCGGAAACCAAAGCCAGATAAGGATACTACAGGAAAATAAATTACAGGCCAATAGCCCTGATGAATATAGATGTAAACATTCTAAATAAAATACCAGCAAACTGAGTTTAACAGCACATTTAAAGAATCACATAGCATGATCACATGGCTTTTATCCCTTGGATGCAAATCAATAAATATAATACACCACATTAACAGAATGAAAGATAAAAATCATGTGATCATCTCAATAGATGCAGAAAAAAGGATTTGACAAAATTCAACATCCTTTCATGACAAAATCTCTCAACAAATTGGGTATAGAAGGAATATACCTCAAGATAATAAGGCCATATATGACAAACCCAAAGCTAACATCAGACTCAATGGTGAAAGGTTGAAAGCTGTCCCCCTAAGATCAGAACAAGACAAGGGTGCCCACTCCCACTACTCCTGTTCCACGTAGTACTGGAAGTTATAGCCAGAGCAATCAGGCAAGAAAAATAAGTAAAAGCCATCCAAATCAGGAAAGAAGAAGTAAAATTTTCTCTGTTTGCTGATGACATGATGTTGTATACAGAAAAATCCTAAAACCCACCAAAAAACTGTTAGAACTAATAAACAAATTCAGTAAAGTTTCAGGATACAAAATAAACATATAAAAATTGGTTGAGGGGCCGTCCCCGTGGCCGAGTGGTTAAGTTTGTGCACTCCGCTGCAGCGTCCCAGGGGTTCACCAGTTCAAACGAATCCTGGGTGCGGACATGGCACCACTCATTGGGCCATGCTGAAGCGGCATCCCACATGCCACAACTAGAAGGACCCACAACTAAAATATACAACTATGTACCAGAGGGCTTTGGGGAGAAAAAGGAAAAAAATAAAATCTTTAAAAATTGTTTGAATTTCTATATTAACAATGAATTATCTGAAAAAGAAATAAATGATCCCATTTAGCATCAAAAGCAACAAAATACTTAAGAATAAATTTAATCAAGGAAGTGAAAGATCTATACACCAAAAACTGTAAGACATTGATGAAAGAAATTGAAGAAGACACATATGAATGGAAAGATATTTCATGTTCATGGATCAAAAGAGTTAATATCATTAAAATGTCCATACAACCCAAAGCCATTTATAGATTCAATGCAATCTCTATCAAAATTCTGGTGAGGATGCAGAGAAACAGGAACTCTCATTCATTGCTGGTGGGAACGCAAAATGGTACAGCCACTTTGGAAGACAATTTGGTAGTTTCACGCAAAATGAACCTGCTCTTACCATATAATCCAGCAATTGCACTCTTTGGTATTTACCCAAAGGCGCTGGAAACACATGTCCACACAAAAACATACACACAGATAATTATAGCAGCTTTATTCATAATTTCCAAAATTTGGAAGCAACCAAGATGTCCTTCAGTAGGGGAATACCTATATTAACTGGTACATTTAGACAACAGAATATTATGCAGTGCTAAAAAAGAGATGTGCTATCAGGCCATGAAAAGACATAGAGTAAACTTAAATGCATATTACTAGTAATGAAAGAAGCCCATCTGAAAAGTCTACACTCTGTATGACTCCAACTGTGTGACATTTGGAAAAGGCAAAACTATGGAGAAAGTGGATCATAGAAACATTCTACAAGGATAGGTTACATTTTCTCTGGCAGTGCCTGTGGATATCATCAATGCTAGACCAACTTAAAATTATTTCTCACAACTAGAAGGACCTGCAACTAAGATATACAACTATGTAAGGGGGGTTTGGGAAGATAAAGCAGAAAAAAAAAAAAAGAAGAAGATTGGCAACAGTTGTTAGTTCAGGTGCCAATCTTTAAAAAAAAAACAAAAATTATTTCTTTGCTTTGGATGCTCATCCTAAGGGGATGGAATGGATCCTGACCCTCTTTGCATCTTTGTTTTTATAGCAATGATTAAGGATTCTCAGGTTAACTGAGAACTGTTGACTCAACAATGACATCCAGAACCCAAGAACTTTCCATCTTTCCATTCTACAGTCCATCTGTAATATTCTTTTTTAAGTAAATACATTTTTTTCCACCTGACATGCTATACTTCATTATTTTTTTATTGAGATAACATTGGTTTATAACATTATATAAATTTCAGGTGGACATCATTATATTTCAACTTCTATATAGACTGCATCGTGTTCATCACCAAAAGTCTAGTCGCCATCTGTCACTGTACACATGTGCCTCTTTACCACTTTCACCCTCCCCCCACCCCCTTTCCCTCTGGTAACCCCCAATCTGTTCTCTGTATCTACGCATTTGCTTGTTTATCTTCCACACGTTGGTAAAGTCGTCCAGTAATTGACTTTCTCCATCTGACTTATTTCACTTAGCATCATACCCTCAAGGGCCATCCGTGTTGTTGCAAATGGCAAGATTTTGTCTTTTATATGACTGAGTAGTATTCTACTATATGTATATACCACATCTTATTTATTCGTTCATTGATGGGCACCTAGGTTGCTTCCAAGTCTTGGCTATTGAGAATAATGCTGCAATGAACATAGGGGTACATGTGTCTTTTTGAATTAGTGTTTTCAATTTTCTTTGGGTAAATACCCAAAAGTGGAATAGCTAGATCATATGGGATTTCTCCTTTTAATTTTTTGAGGAATCTCCATACTGTTTTTATCTGTAATATTCTTCCTCATGGTCACAAGATGGCTGTAGCAGACATGGCCATGCCCAGAGAAGAGGAAGGGGCATTTCTTCCCATGCATCTCTTTCTGTTAGGGAGGAGACCCTTTCCCAGAGTCCCTTTGAAAACTTTCCTTCAAATCCCACTGGTCAGGACTCAGTAACCTGCCTATATCCTATCCACAAAAGAGACCGGGAAAGCGAATCTGAGCATTCCCCAGTCTCTGTAGTGAGTGGTGGGCTCTTCCAATGGTGAAAAAGAACAGGTAGGAGTTGAAAATGGCCTTTTTGGTAGGCAACATTTCCAAACATTTCTATGAGTGTGGACCAGAATAAAAGATATTTTGTCGCCAACTCAATCCACCATAATGTGTAAAATTCAGTATTACTTCTTTTTTTTTTTTGAGGAAGATCAGGCCTGAGCTAACATCTGCAGCCAATCCTCCTCTTTTTGCTGAGGAAGACTGGCCCTGAGCTAACATCCATGCCCATCTTCCTCTACTTTATATGTGGGATGCGTACCACAGCATGGCTTGCCAAGCGGTCCCATGTCCACACCCAGGATCCAAACCGGCAAACCCCGGGACACTGAAGTGGAATGTGCGCGCTTAACCACTGCGCCACCAGCCAGTCCCAGTATTACTTCTATAATTAGAATGAAATAGGGCTAATTTATTTTTTCAAGTCTCTCCCAAGAATCCCTAGCCATTTTAACTAACCTCTTAGCCATCACCTCCAGCAAGAAATTCAGCCTATTTAGAAAGCCCAACTTATTTGAATGTCATTTTGTGAAACAAGAAAGAAACAAAGAAAACAACGTTTGTATTCCATGTGTTGGTTCTTTCCAGTACATTATTGTCTTTAATCCTTTCAATGACCCGATGACATAGATGCCAATGTCCCTATTTTACAGATGAGAAAACTGAGGCTTAGAGAACAGAGGTGCCTTACTCAAGGTCACACAGCCTGGAAACCCAGCACAACCAGGTCTGCCTGGCTCTAAAGTCCATGCACTTTTCTTTGGGCCATTCTTCCTCCTGTCTCTCCATCCCAGTTATTTGTAAAGATCAGACCTGAGGATCAAGAACATAATTTCCTGGACTTCAACTTGGCCTAAAACATTTATCTTTAAGTCAGAAATCATCAGAGGGGGGCTTGTTGTTAAGTAATCCATCAGACAGGCTCTTGATTAGCGGTAGAAATGAAATTTCACCAGACTCTCTGGGGATGCCACTTAGCAATATTAAATTGAGGGCGTAAATTAGTCTGGCCAGAGAGTTAATTCCCTCTCTGATTCAGGCAACTGCCTGAGAGAGACGTCCGCTGGGAACTCAGCCTCCTGGTTCAGATTTTCTGTAGACGAGATTCCAGAAGAACCAAACTTTCCCACAGCGCTTAAACTGCTCTTCCTCAGAACTCCACCCTCTGGATTTCCTGTTTACCCTCTGCCTTCCCCGCAAGGTGGTGAACAGCAAAGCTCAAAGATCTCCCCCGCCTTGCTCACCACTGACTTCCAGGCCCTGCACTGTGCCTGGCACATAGTGGCACTCCATACAAGCTTGTCTAATTCGTTATTGATTAACAAATCATTGAAAATACTAGCATTCGGTTGCCCTCAAATTGCGTTGAATTGTGTGTGCCAGGGTTTGCAAAACTCCCAGTGGTCTGGTTAGAACCAGTGAGGCAACGTGCCTCAATGGCGCCTGCTCCTTCAAGAGTTTCCCAAGGACTATCACTGCTGCTCCTTATGTGCTTTCTGTGTCCTGGGTCTGTGACTTAGTCACCGTTTCCTTCTGCTAGACTTCAGACTTCCTTCCTTCCAGCTGTCACGTGGGTGACCAACAAAGTCTTCTGAATGGCAGTACCTCCTTAGAACCAGGAAAGAGAGACCCTTGCTCTTGGCCCATGTTTTAGAGGGCTCCATATATACAAACACATGACATTTGGGGAAAGAACACACAAGCACTTCTGTTATTTGGGAGCTGGCACTCAGGCCTGGCACTGTTCAATCTATGACCCTAAACGTCCACTCTCGCAACTCAGGCAACGCTTGTCCGTATCTCTAGAGAAACGACAATGGCGTCCGAATGGTTTTTGGCGGGTTGTGCCACTCCTTGTGTTCAAGACAGACACTGTTTCAGAGAGTGGGGAGGATTTAAGTGGTGGAATCACTTGGATTAGAGAAAAGAAATCAATGTCTTTGTCAAATCCTTCCCCTCAGACAGCATGAGTGCAGTAGATTCTTGCACTACGAAACGTTGTTTCCCGGTGGTGCTGAAAGTATAGCATCTTGCTGCTTTCCGTGTTCCAATCTGTGGTTCTGGAAGTGCTCACAAATTAGTTCTATATTCACAAGAGTTACACGCGGAGGCTAGGGAACATTTTGCAATATTGACGATTACTCTTAACTTTGGATGCATGTTTGTCTGGATGTAGCAGGAGTGGTATGTGATACCAGCGCTTTACACAGGCAATGAGATGAACACTGGTGTTGCAGCTGGAGCTGCAAACGTTTTTACTTTTATTAAAATATTCAATGATATTTAATTAAATTTTCAAAAACTAATTTCAGATTTATCTAAAAAAATTTGGTTTTAAAATTTAATATTCATTCATTATAATCACTATTTTTGCCTTTTAACTTTAATGATTTTACATATTTTAGGAGAAAAATAACTTTTGGGAAAACATATGTGAACAATTTTTTCATTTTCATTTTAATATTTTATTTTTGCTTTAATTACATTACATACTGGATGAAAATATATTCAAGTTTTATACAGTTTGAATATAACTTTTAACTCTAGAATCATTACTTTCAATAGGACACAGATTATGTGAAAAACTTGAGTTAAACAAAATAATTAGTGGTGTTTCTGAAAGGACAGAAAGAAAAATAAATTCATTAGAATAAATACAAAATTATTTATAAATTATATATCATTTTATTATTCTTCAAAACATCACAAGTCTATGAAAAAAACACTCATACTAGTCATAATAATTAAATTCAGTCATCTTTAATACTGTATTGACTTTCAGTCATCTAAACTGTGGCTTTACACATATTTCTCAAATTCGACATCACAAAGGTGTAATGTCACGGTGGGAGGATACGTGTTTGATTTAACAGTTTGTTTTCCTGAGATAATCATTCAACACTCAAACACGTGCTACAGGGCCTCCATTTGTACTCTCGTCCCAGGTTCTGCAATGTTATGGGTAAAGCTTCTAGCTGGTCTCTGATTTGCCTCATCCCAAATCCATCCTCCACAAGGAAGCAGGACGCAAATTGTTTTTTCCATAAAGGTATCAGATCGTGTCACTCCCCTGCTGGGAACTCTCCAGCAGCTCCCCTTTGTCCCTAAAACAAAATCTGATTCCTGAGGGCTGCAAGCCCTTCACGACCTGGCCCCTGTCTGCCTCTCCTACCACTAATTTGCCCTCCTCACTCTCAGTCTCGTACCTCCAGCTCCCCACGAGCATCCCTTCTCCTCCTCAAACCCACCAAGTGCCCTCCTGCCTCAGGGCCTTTTCTCTTGCTGTTTCCCATTTGGAAGGCTCTTCACAAATCTTTATGCAGCTAGTTCTTTCTCATCCTTTGTTTAGATCTCAGCTCAAAAGTCGCCTCTTTTGAAAGGCTTTGCTTTCTTCTTCCCACGTCTACTGAGCAATTAATACATGCCTGGCACTGCACCAAGGGCTCTAGATCTGTTAACCTATTTAATACTTCCAACAGCCCAATGAGGTGGGTACTTTATGAGCTCAGAGAGATCAAGTGACTTCCTCAAGTTCACACAGCTGAGAAATGGTGGCACTGGGATTTGAACCCAGGCTCCAGAGCCCCATTCTTAATCCTAGGCTAGGTTTCTGTTCCAGTCACCCAAACTAAGATGGCGCGCTCCCTGCCCCAGTCATCATCACATTACCCTGTCTTATTTCCTCATCTTGTTTATCACTCTCTGAATTAACTTGTTCACTATGTTTCCTAGTGTGAAGATGGAGATTTTTATCTTCCTTGTTTACCACAATAACAGCAGAGCTGAGACAGGGCCTGGCACACAGTAGGAACTTGCAAATATTTATTATATAAGTTAATATACCTGTGGATTTGGCTTTTAAAAACAAAAATCTAGCCATGTTGGTTGACATTTTTTTAAACATTGATTTATTAGTTAAAAGTGTATACTGAGATATTAATGGGTGAAATTATATGATACCTAAGATTGTTACTGGCCACAAATACAGGTTCTTTACCTGCCACATGAGAGAGACCAAAATAAAAACAGGGACACCAGGCTTATGGCAAGGAAAGAGTTTTATTGAAAGGCAGCCAGACAAGGAGATGGGAGTTCATAAGAACTCAGATCCACCTCCTCAAAGGAAAAAAGATAGAGGTTTTTATTTGAGGTTTTAGGAATGGGAGGGGGAGCATGTGGCTTTGCAGGTCAGTGCTTTTACTCCAGCCTGTGTTTGGCCTTGTGAGGCTGCTTGAAGAAAGAGGGATGGCATGATAAGGGACTCCACAGTGGGTGTCCTTGGTTGTCTGCCTCCATGGTGGATGGTGGATTCTGGTTATCAGGAAGCTGTGGAGTTGGGATCTGGGAAGCTTCAGCTTCTTGCTATTCTCTGGATATCAGCTTCCCTGTAATAAAGCTTCAAAGGACCCGTAACTAGCCAAAATGTTAGCTTGAGGCCACCTGGGCTCTCACAATTTGTAACTTCCATTTGCCTTGTGAAGTTCAGGGATACAAAGGTTTAAAAAAATGATATTTACTTATGAATGTAACTTAGAGAAGCAGGGGAAAGGGATGGGTGCTTTTTAGTTTTAACCCCATATATACTGGGTTTAATATAGAGGAATTGATATTGTAGCCAGTATCAATTTCCCCCCTATTTTATGTTCATTCCTCAATCTTGAGGGATTCAGGACAATGACTGATTTAGCTACTTCCTGCTTAATCAGGGCATACATCTAGGTTAGAGGAATGAAACTGTTTAGCACTCATTTGGAATTTTGTTGTTGTTGTTCCCAGCTTCGGGTTGACATTTTGTATCATTAGAACTTTTGTACCTTGTTCAACAATTTGGAACAACATCTAAAGGCACATTAAGTATCTGACCAGAAGGATAAGAAGTATAGACAACCCAAATTTTAACAGTCCCTGAAAAATAGACTTATTCCTTTGGGGAATCCAAGAAAACAGTCCTGAAAATCAGTCTGGACCTGGTACCTCTAGGGTGACCTGCTGATAAGGGGTGAAGGTTGTTCTATCTCATTGAACCAATCTTTTAATAAGGTGCTGGTGCAGGTGGGCTCCCAAAATTAGGTGTGTATTGTGTAAAAAGCAACCAGGTATTTAATAAGTTGTATTTCTAGAGAAACAAAAAGGAAAAATAAGATTAATAGTTGGAGCAAATTATAAACCAGTTTCTGAGCCCAGAGGGCAGCCAATCAAGAAAATTTCTAGAAGTCAGGGTCAAAGCATCTTTTGCAGTTTGAAATGTCTCTGATGGTGTCATTGGCCACTCAGGTATCTTCCTGAGTGGCTTACACAGCAACAGGCATGAATCTTTCTTAAGTTTATATCAAGATGTCTAGCTTCAGTGCAGGGCTTCAGGAAAAAGAGTAGTTTCAGTTCTCAATGATTCCAAATGAAAATGATGGAAAAAATGGAAAGTGTTAGTTTGGAGATTTGTTATTTCAGATATTTCAGGAGAGTAGAAGAATTCAGGATCTAGTTCAGTTTACAGGTAGAAAACAAAACCTCAAAGACAATTGACAGAACTAAAATCCAACATCCACAAATGTGTATTATACAGTTTCTATTGAAACATACTTTTTCCCGCTAAAATCACCCTCATTTTTACCAAAGATAGCCAAATTAAGACCCACTGGCTTAAAAAAGAAATCTAGTTTCAATTAACTTAGCCCAATTATTTACATAAGTACAGGAAGAATAGCAATAGATGATATAGGCTCTTTTAAACCTGCTTTGCTGGAACTTTTTATAAGAACCTCAGATTGAACTTTAAAGGCCTCTTGAGGCCAGGAAAGCCAGCCCAAGAACTTGTCATCAGACTCTACCTGTAATACCTATAGATTTGGGTGAATTCCTCTCTTCTCAAGGTCCCCAAAATATCCTGGGGTTCTTTGCATCTGCCAGAGGGAGTTACCTTCTTTACTAACCTAATAAGGTTACTGGAAACCCTGTAAACAAGATATCAGGCCAATATTTCCAAGCAAGTTTATTTTATAAAGTCAAGCTTTGTTCCTCAAAAACTGTCTGTTCATGCCTGAGTCTGTATATTTTTCTCAAATGTGACATTCTAGTCAAAGCCTTGGTGAGATAACCAGTGTTTCCAATTGTGTCCTGCTATAAGAAGATCAGATTTTTATTGAACTTATGCAAATAACTATATAGTCATGAAAATAAGAATACTTACTCATCAGGAGTTTCCACATTTTGGAGGGATTAGATAGGGAGAAAAAGATAAATGCTTCAATTTTGCTTACAAATTGCTATAAATCATGGTTCCTTAAGAGAAAAGAGAAAAAAAGGCTTTCTTAAATCTGAAAAAACAAAACATCAAAAAAAATCAGGATTATTTCAAAGTCATAAAAACTATAACCATCTCTATCAATTTATTTAGTTTCATATGAGCAACTCTTGATCTTTGTTAGCAGTTTCATGAGGCCATCAGTTTTTTAGTGACACTTCTATAGTTTCTTACCCAGCTAAGTTTCATAACCCAAAAGTTTATAAGAAACCTGTATTCTAGAGCAAGTGTCAGAGTCCTTTCCATGAATCTCTCTGAAGATCAAACATATCTGCAAAAGTGTCAGAGTAAAGCAACTGTCTGTAAACAACAAAAGACCTAAAAGTGGCAACTGACAAAGAAACTTGGCTATTTCTGTAACATACAACACTTTGAGATAATAACCAGAATTATGGCTGACAATCAGAACAGATCAGAATTTTAGGAATGTTATATAATTTTTAAACATTTGTATCAATAACATTTACCCATATAATATCATAGGTGCCTATGAAATAATGTTTAGTTATCCATCCAGTCAAAGTGACAACAGGAACAGTCAGAGACAGACTTAAAACAGCCCAAAAAAACTTTCATAGTCTTTTTATCAAGAGAAGACAAAAAGTTCAACAAAAATTATCCTTTTAAGAGAGAAGACCAAATTTTAATTTTGTACTAGTTTACTTTTGACATTTAAATTCATTTACTTAATTGGATTTATTTTCATTTTAGCCATCTTGATCATGTATAAAACTCTTTTCTCAGGGTTTACTTCCACAAACCTTTTGTCCCTTACTAAACGTTCAGAATGTGTCCCATGTCTTATTCTTTTTTTTTCCCTAATACTTTAGGGTAAATTTATCTTTTTTAATAAAAGAAACAAAAATATCTCTATTTTTTATACCTTCTTTTCTGAAAACATACATTTTACTTTCCCTGTATACAAACTTTTTAGAAATATTTGCTTTCTCATAGAAAATTTATCAGCATGTACAAAACGTTTATCAATAAGCTTAAGCATCTTTTAGTTTCTCTGAGATAAGAAACCAAAGGCAGACAAATCTATGCTCAGTAATCAATTTCAATATTTTATCTTGTTTGGAAAATGACCTAGATAATAAATTTCTATCATTTAACTTAATTTAGCAAAACTCTAAAGTTTTAAGTTACCAAAAAAGATTTTGGAAGCTGTTTTTCAAGCGTATATACCATAAAACATAATTATTGCTCCCAAAAACTCTTACCCATTTTTATCTGGCTAAGTTATTTGTTTCCAGAAATTATGTTTAGATTAGTCTCAAAAACTTCGTGTGAGATTAAAGCGTTAGCCATTATCTTGAGGTGTTTTAAGTACATATACCATAACACATAATTATTATTTATAAGTTTCTCCAAAAACATTTAGCCTTTTTTTACATCTACTCAGTTAACCTGTCCTCAACAATTATATTTGGATCATCTACAGAAACCTCATGAGACATCAAACAAAATCAGCTATTATTCTAAGTTGTTACTCTTGCTGACAAATTTTGTAACCGAGATCACATGTCTGCATTGTATCCAATATTGATAACTCTGGAAACATATTTATTTTAATCAATCCAACAAACTTAAATAGGCTTTCGTTTACTAAAGATCATTTTAAATCATGTTAAATAACTGTGTCTTTTAGAAGTTTCTGCGTATTAATCAAAGACTGCATTTCGTTATGAGAGATTTTGAATCTTCTTTGTTAAGGGTGACCCTTAAGGTGTGATGTGGTAGAGAAGCCCAAGGTGACCTTGCCTACAAGCCAATCTATATGACCCAATGGATTTTATGGTGGTGATTAAGGCTGCCCCACTGAGAGAAGCCCAGGGCATCCTCGCCTACATGCCGATCTATATGACCAGATTCATACCTAAAGTTATAAGACCACACAATAACCAGACCCCATCTGCACTGAAACCATTTAATGACTTTTTACATCATCTTTTCTTTTTCCAGTAAAAATAAGTCACGTACCCATGCCTTATAAACTTAACCCTAACCCTCAACACATTGCAGCAGCAGCTCTGACTGCCCATGGGCCCTGTCCCCATGCTATTCCACGCTATTCTCTAAATAAAAGAGCACTACTGCCAGACCTTGAGAGTCCAAGAAATCTTTCTTTCGACTCTTTGGCTCGCCGACTCCGCATCATTTCGACTCATCCCAAACAGAAGTTCCCCAGAATGGCCATTACAATTCCAAATTATCTGAAAAGTTTACTTATTTTCACTTCTTTAATTTTAGATCAGGAATTTCGGGGGAGTGGAAGTGGGGAAGCTCAGCAAGAGAGGAGAGAGGAGCAGCAGATTTGGCTTCCGCTGCCAGCATGTTTAATTATTTAATTGTTTTCTTTTAAAGAGGCAGTAAAGTATTCCTGATTTCATTTAGAAGCCTCAAAAGATTAAAATAGGCTTCCTGTTGGTTGTTTAACTTTGTAGCTGGCTTTTTCCAATTGCATGTGGACTACACTAGTTTGGGTAAACTGAAATTGCCCCATGTTGGCCATTTTACAGTGAGATCTCCTTTAGCATGTTTAATTAACATTGCCTGAAGGGGATTTATATGCTCTTACAATATTGGGCAGGGGAAAGTTTCCCAATGAGACCTAATGTTTATCCCCACAACATAATCTACAATACAATCAGGCAAAAGAGATGCAGTCATTTTACATAAAGCCCATTTAAATATATTAAGTTTTACAAGACTTTATCTTAATTTTGTCAACTCTTATACCTCTAATTATAACTTCTGTTGGAATTCCATTCACAAGTTTCAGTCTTACAATATTGTGTAGGAGAAGCGTTTCCAGCCAGACATAATATCTATTTCCAAAAAAAAATTCAGGCAAAGTTGACAGAACCTCTTTATATGATATTAGCTTAAGCACTTTGATCTTTATAGTTTTATCAACCTTAGCAGCCTAACTGTTGCCCCAAACAATTGTTGGTCAGGTTTCTCATTATGATTTCTGCCTTCTGGCCTTTTAATTTTTTTCAAACTGGGGTGACTAGAACAGGTCTGTCTGGTCTTTAGTGTTGGGGGCCAGTAGGGGGTCCCTTTGGCCCATCCAACCTTAGGCAGTGTTTTATTAAAATCTTTGTTTTAACTTTATTCGTGTATTTTCTAATAATCCCTTTTCCTTTTAGTAGCTAGTTAAAGATTTCCACCCTGTTGGGAGGAGTCCTGTGACTCTTCCCTTTTTGATTTATCTTTGGGTTTTTTTCCTTTAATATTTGTCTTATTTAATCCACTGTCTTATTTACCTTCTTCCTATTATTACTATTTTTAAAAACTCCTTTAAAAATATCCACCTTGTTGGGGCCAGCCTGGTGGCACAGCAGTTAAGTTCTCATATTCCACTTTAGCAGTCCAGGGTTCTCCGGTTTGGATCCCTGGGTCCACAACACACGACTTATTAAGCCATGCTGTGGCAGGCATCCCACAAAATAAAACAGAGGAAGATAGGCACAGATATTAGCTCAGGGCCAACCTTCCTCAGCAAAAAAGAGGAGGATTGGCGTCAGATGTTAGGTCAGGGCTAATCTTCCTCAAAAAAAAAAAAAATTCCACTTTGTTGAAAAAATTCCCTTTATTTTTCCTCATCTTCATTTTATTCTTCTGTTAACTTAGTGTTTTCATTAGCATCTGTAAGACCATGAGAAGAAGCTGAGATCCCAAGTTTGATTAAATTCTTAAGACTAGTCATTGTATTTTCCTTTTAATTTGGTCTTTTCATAGGTACCAATAAAACAGCTGTTTATGATGTGAGCTCTCTAAAAATTTTTCCAACTTAAGGATTCATTGTTTGGCTATTTTCTCTCTGGAGTCTAAAGAGTACTGTGGCCATGTGGTGTTACAAAAGAAAATCATCCCTTTTTAGACATTGGCTTATGACTATAATTAGACCATCTACTCAGAATAAGCCCCAATGGGCTCTGCTTGGGGACAGACAGCATGTTCCCCATTCCGATACACAGAGATGGACAGACACACAGATCCAGACACAGAAATACCAGACACCAGTGAACCGGTTCCCAGATTTAGAGTAGAATGTCCTACAACAATTTCCCACTCCGAATGCATGCCCAGATGGCCCCTCCATGAATGGAAAAGACCCCAGATGGCCCTGCCATAAATGGAAGGACCCCAGATGGAGGAGAAGGGAGTTCACAGGCACCCCCAAGGCAACTTACCCTATTCCAGATTGAGTCTGTGGACTCACCAGAAGCAAAAACAAACAAACAAATCTACAGCCTGTTTCCTTGCCATGAGAAGATGTGCCTAGAGCCAGTGGTGCCTGGTCAGATGGAAAGTACTGGGGGCAGTCCCTAGAGAAAATCACCTAGGCAGTTGCTGGACTGCTTCCCAGGAAATCCCAGTCAGCCTGGGGCCATGGAGCCATAGGCAAGATTGTTACCAGCCAGAAACACAGGTTCTTTACCTGCCACACAAGAGAGAGACCAAAATAAAAACAGGAAGCCCAGGTTTATGACAAGGGAAGAATTTTATTGAAAGGGAGCCAGACAAGGAGATGGGAGTTTGCTAGAACTCATACCCACCTCCTCAAAGAAAAAAAGGAAGGGTTTTTATTTGAGGTTTTAGGGAGGGGAGGGGGAGCATGTGGCCTTGCAGGTCAGTGCTTTCCCTCCAGCCTGGCTTTGGCCTTTCGAGGCTGCTTGCAGGAAGGAAGGAGGATGATGAGATAAGAGAATCCACAGGTGGATGTCCTTGGTCATCTGCCTCTGTGGTGAGTGGTGGATTCTGGGGTCAGGAAGCTGAGGAGTGGGATCTGGGAAGCTTCAGCTTCTTGCTATTCTCTGGATATCAGTTTCCCTGTAATAAAGCTTCAAAGGACCCGTAACTAGCCAAAACAGGCCGCCTGGATTCTAATGATTTGTAACTTCCATTTGCCTTGTGAAGTTCAGGGATGCAAAGGTTTAAAAAACCGATATTTACATATAAATGTAACTTAGAGAAACAGGGGATGTGCTTTTGGTTTTAACTCCATACATGCTGGGTTTAATGTAGAGGAACTGACATCAGGGCCAGTATCAAGATTTCCTTTAAAGTACTGCAGTAAAAAAAAAAAGTGTGGTAAAAGAGGAAATAAGATTGGCAAAATATTGACCATTGTTCAGGCTGAGTGATAGATCCATGGGGGTCATTTTACTATTCTCTCTACTCTTGCACGTCTGAAAAACTCCTTAATAAAAACTTTTTTAAAAGTCAGCTAATCATCCTTAGGACAAGACAAATCTCAACCTTCAGGACACGAAAACTTGGTTGGTGTCTTGGGGTAGGAAAAAGGGAGAGAGTAAAACTAGACGCGGCCAATTTCTTCTGTCAATGGGGACAAATGTTAGGAGATTCCAGGGGAGGCAGTAACTAAATTCTCAACAAAAGAAGAAAGGACATCACAGGCAAGACGCCCATGGATCGGTGTTCTGAAGGATGAGTGGGAATTCATCAAGCAAACAATAAAGGCATTCTAGTCAAAGGGACAGTCTCTCCAAAAACACAAAAATTTCAAGTGCTTGACATATTGATTAAATTAGGATACTTTTCAGCTGAACTGGGTTAAACATTAAGGACAATTAATTAGATCTCATTGCAAGATGATGAGACGGACATGGCTCCGGAATTGGTTAAGTCAGCGACTCTGTAATATCATCAAGGACCCAGGTTCTCCCCGGTCTCTGCTCTGGCCTCTTCAGCATGCCCTCGGGCTAGCTGCCACCATGGGTGTCAGACAGCTGCTGCAGTCCAGGCATGACAACTTGCAAATGATGAAGAAATGGCATCTCTTTCTAACAACAAAGAAACCTTTCTCAGAAGCCCCCAGCAGACTTCCTCTTGTGCTCCATTGGCCAGGAATGTGTCATCTGCCCATGTCTGAATCATAAGTGAGCGAATAGGACCACCATGACTTGCTTGAAATGATCTTAATCCACTCTTGGTACTGTGTGTAGTGCCTGCCTCCCTTGAAGCACACAGCCTCTCAAGAAGTAGGCAGGGGCTACATTGGGAAGAGGCGTGATGGCAGGCAAAGGAGTCTAGTCTTTATCCAAAAACAGTGGGGATCCAGTGCAGTTTTCAAAAAGGAAGTGATCTGATCGAATCTGTATTTTTTAAAAGGATCACTCTGGTGTCTGAATGGAGAACGGCCTGGGGAATAAGGAGTCAGGCATCAAGTCAGAAAGACCAGAGGGGTTGCAGTTTTCCAGAAGAGCGGTGATGGATTAAACATCTTCTATCTGCCCCTGCAGATCCATTCTCCACTCTTTTCTACCTGCTGTCTGCAACCCTCGGAGACTGACTTACATGGTCCACAGTAGAGGCTCCCATGTCCTCTGCTTTCCAGTGGTGTTTGGGCAACGGGCAGAACTGAGAGTAAAGTAGAGGGAAGAATGAGAATGAGGTTGGGGCATTTACTCCCCTAGTTCCCTCCTATGAGGTCACCTAGGGCTGACTGGGTCCCTTGACAGAGGTCCGATCAAGGCAACCCACTCTAAATAACCCCCTGTTTTGCTCATCCTCTTGGCTAAAGGGTTAGTTACAGCTTCCTGTCACTAGCCTCAGGCACTGCTTTATCCCTTGTCTTTTCCCTACACCATGGCCACACTTTCGTATCTAATCTCTTTATTAGATCTTCCTCCATTCATACAAATTTGAAGTGCCATTCATCTCCTGCCAGGACCGTGACTGATACAGGTGACAAGGGACCACGGTGTCAGGGGACTCTTGGACAACCTGCAGAACAGGTGAGGGGACTTCTTAGCCATTTGCTTCCTTCATCGTGTAGCAGACAGACTGGATAAGCTGTCACCAGAATATCCTAGTGCTGCCGGCTTGGGACATTCCACTCCCCTAGACTAGTTTCTGTTAGTTACAAGAGGCAGTAACAAAAGCATGAAATACTCTTCAGTATTTATCTTTTAGTAAAATTTTTTGTTTGATTGTCTCTTCATAATATTTTTGTTAGAAAACAGAGGAAGCTTGCACCTCAGTGGCCCAAAGGAGAAAGCGAAGTGCTAATTGGGTGCCCTCCCTGTCATTCATCTTGGGATATAAGAGGAAGCAGCCACTTCAAAGGGGAGAAGAAGGGCGCTGATGTAGTCCGCAGAGTATGGTGGGGAAGATCCTTTCTTCTACACTTCTTGTTAAGGGGTTAAATTATGTCCCTCCAAAAAAGATATGCTGAAGTCCTAATCCCCGGTACCTGAGAAGGTGAACTGACTTGGAAATAGGATCTTTACAGAAGCAATCAAGTTAAAACGATGAGGTCACTGAAATAATAAAACTCCTAGAAGAAAACATAGGCATTAAGCTCCTTGACATCGGTCTTGGTGATGATTTTTTTGGATTTAAAACAAAGCAAAAATCAACAAGTGAAACTACGTCAAACCCAAAAGCTTCTACACAGCAAAGGAAATCATCCGCAAAATGACAAGGCAACCTACCGAATGGGAGAAAATATCTGCAAATCATCTATCTGATAAGGGATTAATATCCAAAATGTATAAAAACTCCTACAACAAATAACAAAAATACCCAAACAATCCAATTTAAAAATGGGCAGAGGTTCTGAATGGACATTTTTCCAAAGAAGGCACACAGATGTCCAGTAAGTATATAAAAGGTGCTCAACATCACTCGTCATCAGGGAAATGCAAATCAAAAAAACAGTGAGACATCATCTCACACCCATCAGGATGGCTATTATCCAAAAGACAAGAATTAATAAGTATTGGTGGGGATGTGGAGAAAAGGGAACCCTTGTGCACTGTTGATGAGAATGTAAATTGCTGTGGCCAGTATGGACAACAGTACGGAGGTTCCTCAAAAGATTAAAAGTAGAACAACCATGTGATCCAGCAATTCCACTTCTAGGTCTATATCCGAAGAAAATGAAAACAGTAACTCAAAAAGATATATGCACCCCCATGTTCATGGCAGCATTATTTACAATAGCCAAGACATAGATGCAACCTAAGTGCCCATCGATGGATAAAGGGATAAAGAAGATGTAGTATATATACACAATGAAATATTATTCAGCCATTAAAAAGAATGAAATCTTGCCATTTGTGACAACATGGATCAACTTTGAGGGCATTATCGTAAATGAACTAAGTCAGACAGAGAAAGACAAATGCGGTATGATCTCACTTACCTGTGGAATCTAAAAAAGAAAAAGAAAAAGAAAAAACAAAACTCACAGATAAAGAGAACAGAATGGTAGTTGCCAGAAGTGGGGGGTAGGGGTGAGTGAAATGAGTGAAGGTAGTCAAAAGGTATAAACTTCCAGTGATAAAGTAAATATCAAATAGTTATGTTGTATACCTGAAACTAATATAAGGTTATATGTCAATTATATCTCAATTCAAAAAATGATGAGGTCATTAGGGTGGGTCCTAGTCCAATATGTCTCATGTCCTTGTTAAAAGGGGAAATTTGACACAGAGACAGACATGCACAGAGGGAAGACCATGTGAAATGGAGGGTTGGAGTGAGGCATCCACAAGATCAGGAAAACCAAAGATTGCTGACAAACCACCAGAAGCTGGAAGAGGCAAAGAAGGAGGCTTCTCCTACAGGTTTCAGAGGGAGCATGACCCTGTGACACTTTGATGTTGGACCTGCAGCTTCCTGAATTTTGAGACAATAAATGTATGTTGTTCTGAGCCACTGAGTTTGGGGTACTTTGTTATGGCAGCCCTACATGGCAGTGGTGTCGAAATCTCAGCTCAGACTCTGAGATAATTCAGAGAACACATCCTCATCAACAGACAGCTGAGACTCCAGTGGGGGTGACATCTGATTATTACTTAATGGTCACCTTGAGTAGAAAATAAAGAACGTACATTGAAAAAAAACCTTCCTTTTATTCTTTTTCTTTAAACTCCTTAGTAGGATGCAGGTAAGTGATGGAGCCAGAATTTAAATGTTGGTCTGACTCCAGAGGCAGTGCTACTAACTACAGTAATGTGCACTCATTGCCTGTGAATTGGTTAATTTATGCCCAAATGGGATTTTTTAAAAAATCAACTTTATTAAGCTTCTTCAACCAGATAAAGGATATCTATAAAAAACCTACAGCTAACACTATACTTAGTGGTGAAAGATTGAATGCTTTCCCTGTAAGTTTGAGAATAAAGAAAGGTGTCCATTCTCACCACTCCTGCTCAGTATTGCACAGAAAATCGTAACCAGTGCAATAAACCAAGAAAAATAAATAAAAGGCATACAGATTGGAAAAAAATAAATAAAACAGTCTTTAGTTGCAGACAATATGGTTATAAACATAAAACAAAGTCCCAAAGAATCTACAAAAAGCTACTAGAATTAATAAGATGCAAAAGAGTACCTACTGTATGACTTCACCATTTACTCTGATATTATATGTAAATTTTTCCCAGATATTCTTTATCAGATTAAAGAATTCCCTTTATTTCTAGCTTGGTGGGCATTCTTATCCTGAACAGATATTGAATTTTATGAGACTTCTGATCATGAACAGTTACTGAGTTTTATGTTTGCTTTCTTTGCATCTCTTGAGATGATCATACGATTTTTCTCTTTTTTCTGTTAATGTGGTGAATTACATTGATTGATTTGTGGATGTTAAGTCATTATCATATTCCTAGATTTAACCCCACATGATCATGATCTATTAGCTTTTTTGTATATATCACTGGATTTTATTTGTTAATTTTTTGTCTGGGACTTTTGCATCTATGTTCATTTCTGATTAGCCTTTAACTTTTTTGATTGGGACCGTAAAGTCTTTGTCAGAAAAATGTAGTATCTTTTATTAGTCTCTTAAGATGGAAGCTTAGACCGTTTGTTTTCAGCATTTCTTCTTTGGTAATATGAGCGTTTAAAGCTAGATATTTCCCTTTAAGCAGGCTTTAGCTTCATCACAGAGGTTTTGCTAAGTCATATATTCTTTTAATCGTGAGAGTAACATTTTATTTTTTTATATTTTTATTTAATTAACTTTTTATTGAGGTAATATTGGTTTATAACATTATATAAATTTCAGGTGTACATGATTATGTTTGGACTTCTGTGTAGACAACATCATGTTCACCACTGAAAGTCCGGTTGTCATCCTTCACCACACAAATGTACCCTTTCACCCCTTTCGCCCTCTCCCCTCCTCCCTTCCCCTCTATTAACCACCAATCTATTCTCTGTGCCTATGTATTTGTTCGTTGCGTTGCTGGGGGGTTTTTTTTTTCTGCTTTTTCTCCCCAAATCCCCCCAGTACGTAGTTGCATATTTTTTTATTTGTAGGTCCTTCTAGTTGTGGAAGTGTTGCTGTTTTTTATCTTCAACATATGAGTGAAATTATACAGTATTTAGCTTTCTCCATCTGACCTATTTTGCTTAGCATAATACCCTTAAGATCCATCTATGTTGTCAAAAATGGCAAGATTTCGCCTTTTTATGGCTTAACAGTATTCCATTGTGTGTGTGTATATCTATATCTATATCTAATCTTCTTTATCCATTCATCTGTTTTTCGGCACTTAGGTTGCTTCCATGTCTTGGCTACTGTGAATAATTCTGCAATGGACATAGGGGTACACATACCTCTTTGAATTAGTGTTTTCATTTTCTTTGGATAAATGTGCAGAGTGGAATAGCTGGATCATATGGTAGTTCTGTTTTTCATTTTTTGAGGCACCTCCATACTGTTTTCCATAGTGGCTGCACCAGCAGTGCATGAGGGAAGGTTCCCTTTTCTCCAAATCTTCTCCAGTATTCATTATTTCTTGTCTTTTTAGTAACAGCCATTCTGACAGGTGTGAGGTAATATCACATTGTGGTTTTGACTTGCATCTCCCTAACAATTATTGATGTGAAACATCTTTTCATGTGTCTGTTGGCCATGTGTAAATCTTCTCCGGAAAAAATGTCTTTTCAGATCCTCTGCCCATTTTTTGATGGAGTTTATTGCTTTTTTTTGTTGAGGTGTATGAGTTCTTTATATTTTTTGGATATTAACCCTTTATCGGATATAGGATTTGCAAGTATCTACCTCAATTCGTAGGTTATCTTTTTGTTTTGGTGATGGGTTCCTTTGCCTTTTTAGCTTGATGTAGTCCCATTTGTTTATTTTTTTCTTTGGTTTCTCTTGCTTGAGGACACATTACATTCAAAAAGATACTGGTAAGACTGATGTCAAAGAGCACATTCCCTACATTTTCTTCTAAGAGTTTTATGGTTTCAGCACTTACATTTAAGCCTTTAATCCATTTTGAATTAATTTTTGTGTCTGGTGTAAGATAATGGTCTATTTTCGTTCTTTTGCATGTGGCTGGCCAGTTTTCCCAACACCATTTATTGAAGAGACTTTCCCTTGTCCATTACATGTTCTTGGCTCCTTTGTTGAAAATTAGCTGTCTGTAGATGTGTGGATTACTTTTGGGTCTCGATTCTATTCCACTGATCTGTGTGTCTGTTTTTGTGCCAGTACCACTCTGTTTTGATTACTGAGCTTTCTGGTATATTTTGAAATGATTCCTCCAGCTTTGTTCTTTTGCCTCAGGACTGCTTTGGCTATTTGGGGTCTTTTGTTGTTCCAGATAAATTTTACTATTTTTGGTTCTATTTCCATGAAAAATATCATTGGGACTTTGATAGGGATTGTGTTGAATCTGTAGATTGCCTTAGGGAGTATAAACATTTAAATTATATTAATTATTCTAACCCATGAGCACAAAATATCTTTCAATTTCTTTGTGTCTTCTTCACTGTCTTTCAACAATGTTTTATGGTTCTCAGTGTACAAATTTTTCATCTCCTTGGTTAAATTTATTCCTAGGTATTTTATTCTTTTTTTTTTTTTTTTTTTTTTTTGTATTTGTTAATACATTTTTTTTTTTTTTTTTTTTTTTTTTTTTTTTTTTTTGCAATTGTAAATAGAATTGTATTCTTGATTTCTCTTTTGGCTATTTCATTGTTAGTGTATAGAAATGCAACTGATTTTCGTATGTTAATTTTTTACCCTGCAAGTTTACTGTATTTGTGTATTATTTCTAATAGTTTTTTGGTAGGTTCTCCATGGTTTTCTATATATAAAATCATGTCATCTGCAAATAGTGACAGTTTTACTTCTTCTTTTTCAATTTGGATCCCTTTTATTTCTTTTTCTTGCCTAATTACTCAGGCTAACACTTGCAATACTATATGAAACATGAGTGGTAAAAGTGGGTATCTTGCTTGTTACTGTTCTTAGAGGGATAGCTTTCTGTTTTTCACCATTGAGTATGATGTTAAGCTTGGGTTTGATAGATATGGCCTTTTGTGTTGGGGTACTTTCCTTCTATATCCATTTTATTCAGAGTTTTAAAATCAGAAATGGATACTGTATCTCGTCAAATGTTTTTTCTGCATCTATTGAGACGATCATGTGATTTTTATTCTTCATTTTGTTAATATAGTATACTATGTTGATTGATTTGCAGATGTTGAGCCATCCTTGCATCTCTAGAATAAATCCCACTTAATCATGGTATATGATCCTTTCAATGTATTTTTTTTATTAAGGTTATGAAAGTTAACATGCTTGTGAAATTACAGTTGTACATCATTATTAGTCATGTTGTAGGTACACCACTTCACCCCTAGTGCCCTCCCCCCACCCCTCTTTCCCCTGGCAACCACCGATCAGTTCTTTTTGTCCATATGTTAACTACCACCTATGAGTGGAGTCATACAGAGTTCGTCATTCCCTGTCTGGCTTATTTCACTCAACATAATACCCTGAAGGTCTATCCATGTTGTTGTGAATGGGACGACTTTGTCCTTTTTTATGGCTGAGTAGTATTCCATTGTATATATATACCACATCTTCTTTATCAAATCATCAGTTGCTGGGCACTTAGGTTGGTTGCATGACTTGGCTATTGTGAATAATGCTGCGATGAACATAGCGGTGCATGGGACTTTTGGAATTGCTGATTTCAGGTTCTTAGGATAGATACCCAGTAGTGGGATGGCTGGGTCATAAGATATTTCTATTCTTAACTTTTTGAGGAATCTCCATACTGTTTTCCATAGTGGCTGCACCAGTTTGCATTCCCACCAACAGTGTATGAGGGTTCCCTTCTCTCCACAGCCTCTCCAACATTTGTCACTCTTGGTTTTGGATATTTTTGCCATTCTAACAGGTGTAAGGTGATATCTTAGTGTAGTTTTGATTTGCATTTCCCTGATGATTAGTGAAGATGAGCATCTTTTCATGTGTCTATTGGCCATCCGTATATCTTCTTTGGAGAAATGTCTGTTCATGTCCCCTGCCCATTTTGTAATTGGGTTGTTTGATTTTTTATTGTTGAGTTGTGTGAGTTCTTTGTATATTATGGAGATTAACCCTTTGTCGGATAAACAACTTGTGAATATTTTTTCCCAATTAGTGGGCTGTTTTTTGGTGTCAATCCTGTTTTCCCTTGCCTTGAAGAAGCTCTTTAGTCTGATGAAGTCCCATTTGTTTATTCTTTCTATTGTTTCCCTCATGTGAGGGGTTATGGTGTCCGAAAAGATTCTTTTGAAGCTGATGTCAGAGAGCGCACTGCTGATATTCTCTTCTAGAAGACATTGTTTCAGGCCTAATCTTTAAGTCTTTGATCCATTTTGAGTTTATTTTGGTGAATGGTGAAAAAGAATGGTCAATTTTCAATCTTTTACATGTGGCTGTCCAGTTTTCCCAGCACCGTTTGTTGAAGAGACTTTCTTTTCTCCATTGTAGGCCCTCAGCTCCTTTGTCGAAGATTAGCTGTCCATAGATGTGTGGTTTTATTTCTGGGCTTTCAATTCTGTTCCACTGATCTGTGCACCTGTTTTTGTATCAGTACCATGCTGTTTTGATCACTGTAGCTTTGTAGTATGTTTTGAAGTCAGGGATTGTGATGCCTCCAGCTTTGTTCTTCTTTTTCAGAATTGCTTTAGCAATTCGGGGTCTTTTGTTGCCCCATATGACTTTTAGGATTCTTTGTTCAATTTCTGTAAAGAATGACATTGGAATTCTGATTGGGAGAGCATTGAAAAAATATGGAACGCTTCATGAATTTGTGTGTCATCCTTGCACAGAGGCCATGCTAATCTCTGTACTGTTCCAATTTTAGTATATGTGCTGCCGAAGTGAGCACCTGTCAATGTATTTTTGTATTTGATTTGCTAATATTTTTTTGAGGATTTTTGCATCTATGTTCATCAGTGATATTGGCCTGTAATTTTCTTTTTTTGTTTCTTCCTTGTCTGTGTTTTTTTTTTTTTTAAAGATTGGCGCCTGAGCTAACAACTGTTGCCAATCTTCTTCTTCTTCTTTCTCTTCCTCTTCCTCTTCCTCTTCTTCTCCTTCTCCTCCTCCTCCTTCTCCTCCTCCTCCTTCTTCTTCTCCTTCTTCTTTTTCACTCATCTCTCCAAAGCCCCCCAGTACATACTTGTAGATTCTACTTGTGCATGTCTCTGGTTGTGCTATGTGGGATGTCTACTCAGCATGGCCTTATGAGCAGTGCCATGTCTGCACCCGGGATTCAAACCAGCAAAACCCTGGACCACTGAAGCAGAGCATGCAAACTTAACCTCTCGGCCATAGGGCTGGCCCCTTTCCTTGTCTGGTTTTGGCATCACAGTAATGTTAGCTTTGAAGAATGAGTTAGGAAGTGTCCCCTCCTCTTCAATTTTTTGGAAGAGTTTGAGAAGGATAGGTATTAAATTTTCTTTGAATGTTTGGTAGAATTCACCAGGGAAGCCATCTGGTCCTGGAATTTTGTTTTTCAGGAGGTTTTTGATTACTGTTTCACTCTCCTTACTGGTGATCTGTCTATTCAGAGTCTCTATTTCTTCTTGATTCAGTTTTGGAAGCTTATACAATTCTATGAATCTATCCGTCTTCTATATTATCCAATTTGTTGGAGTATAGCTTTTCATAGTATTATCTTATAATTCTTTGTATTTCTGTGGTATCCATTGTAATTTCTCCTCTTTCACTTCTGATTTTATTTATTTGAGCTGTCTCTCTTTTTTCATAGTGAGGCTACCCAAAGTTTTGTCAATTTTATCTTTTCAAAGAATCAGCTCTTAATTTCATTGATCTTTTCTATTGTCTTTTTAGTCTCTATTTCTTTTATTTCTGCTCTGATTTTTATTATTTCCTTCCTTCTACTGATTTTGGGCTGTGTTCTTTTTCTAGTTCCTTTAGGTGTAATGTTAGATTTTTTCATTTGAGATTTTTCTTGTTTCTTGAGGTAAGCTTCTATTGCTATAAACTCTTAGAACAGTTTTTGTTGTATCCCATAGATTTTGATATGTCATATTTTCATTTTCATTTGTCTCCAGATATTTTTTGGTTTTCCTTTGATTTATTCATTGACCCAATAGTTGTTCAGTAGCATTTTGTTTAATCTCCACTTATTTATGACTTTTCCACTTTTCTTCTTGTAGTTGATTTCTCATTTCATACCATTGTGATTGGAAAAGATGCTTGATATTATTTCAATCTTCTTAAATTTATTGAGACTTCTTTTGTGGCCTAATATGTGATCTATCCTGGGGAATGTTCCATGTGCATTCAAAAAGAGTGTGTATTCTGCAGTTTGGGGTTGGAATGCTCTGTATATATATGTTAAGTCCACTAGTCTAATGTGTCACGTGAGGCCAATGTTTCCTTATTGACCTGTCTGGATGATCTATCCACTGATGTAAGTGGAGTGTTAAAGTCTCCTACTATTATTGTGTTACTGTCCATTTCTCCTTTTATCTCTGTTAATATTTGCTTTATGTATTTAGGTGCCACTAAGTTTGGCACACAGATATTTACAAGTGTTATATTCTCTTGTTGGATTGTTCCTTTTATCATTATGTAATGCCCTTCCTTGTCTCTTGTTACAATGTTTGTTTTAAAGTCTATTTTGGAGGCCGGTCTGGTGACTTTGGTGGCCCAGGGTTGGCTGGTTCAGATCCCAGGCATGGACCTACGCACAGCTCATCAAGCCATGCTGTGGTGGCGTCCCATATACAAAGTAGAGGAAGACTGGCATGGATATTAGCTCAGGGACCATCTTCCTCAAACAAAAGGAAGAAGATTGGCAACAGATGTTAGCTCAGGGCCACTCTTCCTCACAAAAAATTAAAAAATAAAAAATAAATAAAGTCTATTTTGTCTGATAAAAATATTGTTACTCCAGCTTTCTTTTCATTTCCATTTGCATGGAATGTCCTTTTCTATCCCTCCACTTTCAGCTTCTGAGTGTCTTTAGGTCTGAAGTGTGCATCTCTTGTATGCTGCATATATACAAGCCTTGTTTTTTCATCCATCCAGCCACCATATGTCTTTTGATTGGAGCATTTAGTCCATTTTCATTCAAAGTAACTATTGATAAGTGTGTACTTATTGCCATTGTGTTACCTTTTTTTGGATGTTTTTGTAGTTCTTCTCCATTCCTTTCTTCTTTTCTTGCTCTCTTCCCATGTGATTTGATGGCTTTGTTTAGTCTTATGTTTGCATTCTTTTCTCCTTATTTTTTGTATATTTATTATAGGTTTTTGGTTTGTGGTTACCTATTTAATTAGCAATCTATATTGTGTTGATGATCTCTTAAGTTCAACATCTTACTAAAAACCCTACACTTTTACTTTCCTCCCCACCACATTTTGTTTTTTTTGTTTTTTTGTTTTTTTTTATTAATGTTATGATAGATTACAACCTTGTGAGATTTCAGTTGTACATTTTTGTTAGTCATGTTGTGGGTACACCACTTCCCCCTCTGTGCCCTCCCCCCACCCCCCCTTTTCCCTGGTAACCACCGATCAGATCTCCTTGTCAATATATTAACTTCCACCTATGAGTGGAGTCATATAGAGTTCGTCTTTCTCTGACTGGCTTATTTCGCTTAACATAATACCCTCGAGGTCCATCCACGTTGTTGTGAATGGGCCAATTTTGTCTTTTTTTATGGCTGAGTAGTATTCCATTGTGTATATATACCACATCTTCTTTATCCAATCATCAGTTTCTGGGCATGTAGGCTGGTTCCACGTCTTGGCTATTGTAAATAATGCTGCGATGAACATAGGGGTGCAACGGACTCTTGAGATTTCTGATATCAGGTTCTTAGGATAGATACCCAGTAATGGGATGGCTGGGTCATAGGGTATTTCTATTTTTAACTTTTTGAGAAATCTCCATACTGTTTTCCATAGTGGCTGTACCAGTTTGCATTCCCACCAACAGTGTATGAGGGTTCCTTTTTCTCCACAACCTCTCCAACATTTGTCGCTCTTGGTTTTGGATGTTTTTGCCAATCTAACGGGTGTAAGGTGATATCTCAGTGTAGTTTTGATTTGCATTTCCTGATGATTAGCGATGATGAACATCTTTTCATGTGTCTATTGGCCATATTCATATCTTCTTTTGAGAAATGTCTGTTCATGTCCTCTGCCCATTTTTTGATCGGGTTGTTTGTTTTTTTGTTGTTAAGCAGTGTGAGTTCTTTGTATATTATGGAGATTAACCCTTTGTTGGATAAGTGGCTTGTGAATATTTTTTCCCAATTAGTGAGCTGTTTTTTTGTTTCAATCCTGTTTTCCCTTGCCTTGAAGAAGCTCTTTAGTCTGATGAAGTCCCATTTGTTTATTCATTCTATTGTTTCCCTCAACTGAGGAGTTACAGTGTCCGAAAAGATTCTTTTGAAACTGATGTCAAAGAGTGTACTGCCTATATTCTCTTCCAAAAGACTTATTGTCTCAGGCCTAATCTTTAGGTCTTTGATCCATTTTGAGTTTATTTTGGTGTGTGGTGAAAAAGACTGGTCAATTTTCAATCTTTTGCATGTGGCTGTCCAGTTTTCCCAGCACCGTTTGTTGAAGAGACTTTCTTTTCTCCATTGTAGGCCCTCTGCTCCTTTGTCGAAGATTAGCTGTCCATAGATGTGTGGTTTTATCTCTGGGCTTTCAATTCTGTTCCATTGATCTGTGGACCTGTTTTTGTACCAGTACCATGCTGTTTTGATCACTGTAGCTTTGTAGTATGTTTTGAAATCGGGGATTGTGATTCCGCCGGCTTTGTTTTTCTTGCTCAGGATTGCTTTAGCAATTCGCGGTCTTTTGTTGCCCCATATGAATTTTAGGATTGTTTGTTCAATATCTGTGAAGAATGTTCTTGGGATTCTGATTGGGATAGCATTGAATCTGTATATTGCTTTAGGTAGTATGGACATTTTAACTATGTTTATTCTTCCAATCCATGTGCAAGGAATGTCTTTCCATCTCTTTATGTCATCGTCAATTTCTTTCAAGAAAGTCTTGTAGTTTTCATTGTATAGATCCTTCACTTCCTTGGTTAAGTTTATCCCAAGGTATTTTATTCTTTTCGTTGTGATTGTGAATGGGATTGAGTTCTTGAGTTCTTTTTCTGTTAGTTCATTGTTAGTGTATAGAAATGCTACTGATTTATGCACGTTAATTTTATACCCTGCTACTTTGCTGTAGTTGTTGATTATTTCTAATAGTTTTTCTGTGGATTCTTTGGGGTTTTCTATATATAAGATCATGTTGTCTGCAAACAACAAGAGTTTTACTTCTTCGTTACCTATTTGGATTCCTTTTATTTCTTTTTCCTGCCGAATTGCTCTGGCCAGCACCTCCAGTACTATGTTGAATAGGAGTGGTGAAAGTGGGCACCCTTGTCTTGTTCCTGCCCTCAGAGGGATGGCTTTCAGTTTTTGTCCATTGAGTATGATGTTGGCTGTGGGTCTATCATATATGGCCTTTATTATGTTGAGGTACTTTCCTTCTATACCCATTTTACTGAGGGTTTTTATCATAAATGGGTGTTGGATCTTGTCGAATGCTTTCTCTGCATCTATTGAGATGATCATGTGGTTTTTGTTTTTCATTTTGTTGATGTAGTGTATCACGTTGATTGACTTGCGGATGTTGAACCATCCCCGTGTCCCTGGTATAAATCCCACTTGATCATGGTGTATAATCTTTTTGATGTATTGCTGTAATCGGTTTGCCAAAATTTTGTTGAGGATTTTTGCATCTATGTTCATCAGTGATATCGGCCTGTAGTTCTCCTTCTTTGTGTTGTTCTTGTCAGGTTTGGGGATCAGGGTGATGTTGGCTTCATAGAATGTGTTAGGGAGTTCTCCATCTTTCTCAATTTTCTGGAACAGTTTGAGGAGAATAGGTATTAAGTCTTCTTTGAATGTTTGGTAGAATTCTCCAGAGAAGCCGTCTGGTCCTGGACTCTTATTTTTGGGGAGGTTTTTGATTACCGTTTCTATTTCCTTACTTGTGATTGGCCTATTCAGATTCTCCATTTCTTCCTGATTCAGTTTGGGGAGATTGTAGGAGTCTAGGAATTTGTCCATTTCTTCCAGGTTGTTCAATTTGTTGGCATATAGTTTTTCATAGTATTCTCTTATGATATCTTGTATTTCATTGGTATCTGTTGTGATTTCTCCTCTGTCATTCCTAATTTTATTAATTTGCGATTTCTCTCTTCTTTTCTTGGTGAGTCTGGCTAGGGGTTTGTCAATTTTGTTAATTCTTTCGAAGAACCAACTCTTTGTTTCATTGATCCTTTCTATTGTCTTTTTTGTTTCAATATCGTTTATTTCTGCTCTTATTTTTATTATTTCCCTCCTTCTACTGACTCTGGGCTTTGTTTGTTCTTCTTTTTCTAGTTCTATTAGGTGTCGTTTGAGGTTGCTTATGTGAGCTTTTTCTTGTTTAGTGAGGCGAGCCTGTATTGCGATGAATTTCCCTCTTAGGACTGCTTTTGCTGCATCCCAAATGATTTGGTATGTCGTGTTCTCATTTTCATTAGTCTCCAGATAAAATTTGATTTCTTCTTTAATTTCTTCAATGATCCATTGTTTGTTGAGAAGCGTGTTGTTTAGTCTCTACATTTTTGCACCTTTCTCTGCTTTTTTCTTGTAGTTGATCCACCACATTTTGTTTTTGACATCATATTTTACCTGTTTTTTTTTCCTGAGGAAGATTCACACTGAGCTAACATCCATGCCAATCTTCCTGTTTTTTAGTATGTTGGCCACCAGCACAGCATGGTTGCTAACAGAGCTGGGTAGGTCCGCACCTGGGAACCAAACCCAGGCTGCTGAAGCAGAATCTGCCAAACTTAACCACTGGGCCACTGGGGCTGGCCTGATACTTTACCTCTTTTATTTCTTTGTATCCTTTAATCTCTTATCATAGATATAGGTGATTTTAGTACTTTTGTCTTTTAATCTTCACATTAGATTTATAGGTGGTTGGTCCACTACATTTACTATGTATTTGCCTTTACCCATGATATTTTTCTTTGATAATTTTCTTATTCTTATTTGTGGCCTTTCCATTTCCACTTAGATAAGTACCTTTAATGTTTCTTGTAAGTCAGTTTAGTGGTGATGAACTCCTTTAGTCTTTGCTTGTCTGGAAAACTTTGTTTCTCCTTCTATTCTGAATGATGATGGAACCCATTCTGGCTGGGTAAAATATTCTTGGTTGTAGGTTTTTTCCTTTCAGCACTTTGAAAACATCATGCCACTCCCTTCTAGCCTGTAAAGTTTCTGCTGAAACATTAGCTGATAACCTTATGGGGTTTTCTTTGTATGTAACTTGTTTCTTTTCTCTTGCAGATTTTAGGATTCTCTCTTTATCTTTAATTCTTGACATTTTAATTATAATGTGTCTTGATGTGGGCCTCTTTGAGATCATCTTTTTTTATACTTTCTGTGCTTCCTGTACCTAGACATCTGTTTCCTTCCCCAGATAAGGGAAGTTTTCAGCTATTATTTCTTCAAATAAATTCTCTGCCCTGTTCTGAGAGTTGTCTCTCTCTTCTCCTTCTGGGACACCTATAGTAACAGCTGTTAGTGCATTTGATGTTGTCCCAGAGGTCCCTTAGACTGTCCTCATTCTTTTTAGTTCTTTTTTCTTTTTCTATTCAGCTTGGGTGATTTCCTCTACTCTTTCATCCAGATTTCTGATCTGTTCTCCTGTGTCATCTACTCTGCTGTTGATTCCCTCTAGTGAATTTTTCACTTCCGTTATTGTATTCTTCAGTTCTGATTGGGTCTTTTTTATATTTTCTAAGTGTTTGTTGAACTTCTCCCTGTGTTCATCTATTCTTCTCCCCAGTTCAGGGAGCATCCTTATGACCATTAGTTTGTACTCTTTATTAGGTAGATTGTTTCTCTCTCTTTCATTTAGTTCTTTTTCTGAGGATGTGTCCTGTTTGTTTATTGGGAACATATTCCTTCCTCTCCTCATTTTGCCTACTTCTCTGTGCTTATTTCTATGTATTAGGTAGATCAGCTACATCTGCCAATCTTGGAAATGTGGCCTTATGTAGGGTACCCCTTATATGGCCCAGCATGCTCCCCTCCCGTCACCTGTACCAAATGCCCCAGGGGTGTCTCCTGTGTGGGCTGTGCATGCCATTTTATTGTGGCAGGGCTGCAATTGCTGTGGGCACTGGGGTAGTCTGGGCTGACCCCCAGAGTGCCTGGTTGTGAGGCCTGGCCACATGTGGCTGCTATGGGAACTTTATTGAGTGGGGCAAGCCCCTGGCACAGCTGGCTGAAAGGTCTGGTAGCCCATTACTGCAGTTTCACTGGTAAGCGAGTCAGGCCTGCAGTGTGGCTTATTGCTAGGCCAAGGAGCACAGAACTGCTGCAGGCCCCTGGTGTGGCTGGCTGCACAGCCCTGAAGTGCTCAGCTGCCTTGCATGGGTTGGTGCTCAGGACAGCTTCTGGTGAGGCTAGCTGCACAGCATGTGACTGTTGCCAGCTCACTTTTGGGCGTGGCAGGCCTCTGGCGCAAACTGGTTACATGACTCTGTGGTGCACAGCTGCCTCAGGTGCACTCATGGGTGGAGCAGCCCACAAGCATGGTAGTGCACAACCATTTCAGTTGTTCATAGGCAGGGAAGATCCCCTGTGTGGCTGTTTGTGAGGCCCAGTGGCACCCATCTGATACAGGCTTGCTGGTGGGTGGGGCTGGTCCCTGGGGTGAGCTGCCTGCCCTGCTTGGCTGCACCTGATTGCTTTGGGTGCTTTAGTGGGGAGGACAGACCCCTGTAGTAAGAGGCTGGAGGAAGGACTCCAATGGTGCTTGTCAGTGTCTGTGTCAGCACAGCTGAACTAGGTCACAATAATTGCTGCCATCAGTGTCTCAGTCCCCGGGGAGTGGGTGCAGCCATCTCTTGCTTCTCCAGCAAGTTCTCTAAGCTTAGTAAGTGAGTCTTTTTTTTTTAACCAATGGACTATGCCCTTTTCTATCTGGTGTTTTTGTGCTGGTTTCCTGGTAAGTGAGCCTGTGTGTGGGCCCTTTAAGAGCAGGTTTTCCTTTCCCTGAAGTCCTGTGGTTTTCCTGGGCTTATTCCCCATTGGTTTTCAAAGCCAGGTATTTTGGGATCTCATTTCTGTTGTGCTGGATCTAAGGGCTGGGGTGCCTAATGTGGAGCTCAGATCCCCCACCCCTCCAAGAGAAAACTCCCTCCCTTTGAGATCACTCCTGACTGTGAAGTGCCGGCTCTGTGTGGTTTTTTTCTCCCTGGGGCTGTATCTCTGCCTCTTCCACTCGTGTCTGTGTTGTCCCTGGTTGTGGGGGTTCTCTCTATCCAGTTTCCAGGTCTCTCTCAGAGGAAATTGTCCCACAGGTCGCTGTAGGTTTGTAGTGTCTGTGGGAAGAGGTAAGTCAGGATCCTCCTATGCCGCCATCTTCTAAACTCTGTGACTGAGGTCTTTGGGATGAGCAGAGTACAGTCTCAAGCAGGTCAAAAATGGCTTGAGAGACACTGAAATTTATATAATGTTATAAACCAAAGTTACCTCAGTAAAAAACATTAATTAAGGGGCCAGCCCCATGGCCTAGCAGTTAAGTTTGGCATGCTCCACTTCAGCGGGCTGGGTTTGCAATTTCAGATCACAGGTGCCGACCTATACCACTCATCAGCCATGCTGTGGCAGCATCCCACATACAAAACAGAGGAAGACTGGCACAAATGTTAGCTCAGGACAAATCTTCCTCAAGCACAAAGAGGAAGATTGACAACAGATGTTGGCTCTGGGCAAATCTTCCTCAGCAAAAAAAAAAAAGTCACTAAAAAAATTAATTCAATAAAATAAATAAAATGTTACTCATATTTTTATTCAATTTAAAATAATTTTTAATTACCATTGTGATTTATTCTTTGACTTATAGATTACTTATTTAATTTTCAAACATTTAGGGATTTTCAATTACTGTTCTATTACTGTTACTAGAACAATTAGTGTTCTATTATTGTTATATTCTAATTGTTGTTGATTTCTAGTTTAATTCTGATCTGAATAACATAATTCCACACAATCTATTCCAAAAAATAGAACAATTGGAAACCAAAATTAACAAAAATACCGTTTACAATAGCTCCCCAAAATGAAATGCCTAGGTATATTTCTAACAAAACATACCATATACTGAAAATTACAAAATACTGATGAAAGAAATGAAAGAAGATCTTTTAGAAAATGGAGACACATACTGTGTCCATGGATTGGAACACTCAATAAGGTAAAGATGCCAGTTTTCTCCAAACTGACCTATAGATTTAATAGAGATAAGCCAATTCTAAAATACATATAGAAAGGCAAAGGAACTAAAATGGTGAAAACTATAGTGTAAAGAAAAATAAAGTTGGAATCACAGTACCAAATTTTATAGTAATCAAGACAGTGTGAGGGGCTGGCCCGGTGGTGCAGCAATTAAGTTCGCACTTAATTAAGTTCCGCTTCTTGGTGGCCCGGGGTTCACGGGTTCGGATCCCGGGTGCGGACATGGCACCACTTGGCAAAAGCCATGCTTTGGCAGGCGTCCCACGTATAAAGTAGAGGAAGATGGGCATGGATGTTGGCTCAGGGCCAGCCTTCCTCAGCAAAGAGAGGAGGATTGGCAGCAGTTAACTCAGGGCTAATCTTCCTCAAAACAAAACAAAAGACAGTGTGATATTGGCAAAGGGACAGACACATAAATCAATGGAATAGAATGGGGAATTCAGAAACAGACCACACAAATGTGGCCAAAATGTGCAAAGGTAAGTCAATGGTGCTGGAACAACTTTTCAACAAGTGGTGTTGGAACAATTGGTCATCCATTTATAAAACAAAACAAAACAAAACAAAACCCAACTCAACCTAAACTTCACACCTTATACCAAAAATTAACTCAATTTGAATAGTGATGTGTCATTGTAGGTTCATCAATAGTAACAAACGTCCCACTCTGGTGGGGGATGTTGATAACGGGGGAGGCTGTGCATGTGTGGGGGTCGGGGGTGCATGGGGAATCTCTGTACCTTCTGCTCAATTTTGCTATGACACTAAAACTGCTGTAAAAAACAGCCTGGTTTTTTCCCAGTGTTTATGCATGGCTTGATTATGCATGGTTCTCTTTGGTTTTGGACTTGCAGTATCGGGTCAACACACTGTTCCCCAGAGTTACTTAGGTCTCATTCTTCCTCCCCCCTTCAGTGTGGTTATGTCCTTTATTTGTAAACAGTTAGAGTCAGTTGTCACAGTCTGCATTCCATCTTGGTTTCCCCTCAAATTGGGGCTGAGTTGTCAAATTTACATACAGTAAAATTCACTCTTTGTCGTGTACGGTTCTACATTTTGACAGTGTATAGCATCACCATAGTACCATGCACCGTTCCATCAGCCTCCAGGTTCTCTTGTGCTGCCCTTCCTCCCTCCCCTAACCCCTGATAACCACCAGGATTTGCTTTCCATCCCTGGAATTTTGTCTGTTTCACAATGTCATGTAAGTGGATTCATACAATACGTAGCCTTTAGGTCTAGCTTCTTTCACTTAGCAAAACGCATTTAAGATTCATTCATGTTGTTGTGTACATTAATAGCTCATTCCTTTTCATTGCTGAGTAGTATTCCATTGTTGAGTAGTACTCATTGTACAGAGACACCACATTTTATTTATCCATTCACTTACTGAGGACAGCCAGGCTGTTTCCAATTTTTGGCTAATGTGAGTAAAGCTATATATAAATATATATGTACAGGTTTTTGGCGGTATGTAAGTTTTCAGTTTGCTTGGGTGAATACCTAGGAGTGGGATTTCTCAACTTTATGGCAAGTGAATGTTTAACTTTATAAGAAACTGCCGCTCTTTTTGGAAGTGGCTGTACCATTTTGCATTCCTACCAGGAGGTTTCAGAGTCCCACTTGTTCTTAATACTTACCAGCACTTGGTTTTAATTTGCATTTCCCTAATGACTAATGATGCTGAACAGTTTTTCATATGTGTACTGGCATCCACATATCTTCTTTGGTGAAGTGTTTTTTCAGATATTTTATCTGGTATTATTTTCCCCCATCATTGAGTTTCAAGAGTTCTACAGATAGTCTGGAAACACATCCTTTATCAGATTCACATTTGCAAATATTTTCTTCCATTTTGTGGCTTGTCTTTTGATTCTTCTAATAATGTCTTTTTCCATGCAAAATTTTAAATTTTGATAAAGTCCAGTTTATATTTTGTCTTTCATGAATCTTGCTTTTGTTGTCATATCTAAAAACTCTTTGCCATACCCAAAGTCATGCAGATATCCTCCTATGTTTTCTTCTAGAAGTTTGACAGCTTGAAATTTTACGTTTTTGTCTATGATACATTTTTTCAATTATTTTATTGAAATCTAAAGCTTTATAACATTGTGTAATTTCAGGCATGTAATATTATTTGGCAATTTCTGTATAGTCTGCATCATGCTCACCACCAGTAGTCTAATTCTTATCTGTCACCATACATAAGTGCCCCCTTACCTCTTTGCCCACCTCGCCCCCAGCTCTCTTCCCTTCTGGTAACTGCCAATCTATTCTCTTTATCCGTGTGTTTGTTTATCTTCCACATATCAGTGAAATCATGTTATGTTTCTTTCTCTGTCTGGCTTATTTCACTTATCATATCCTCGAGCTCCATCCATGTTGTTGCAAATGAGATAATTTTGACTTTTTTATGGCTAAGTAGTATTCCTTTGTATGCATATATCAGATCTTCCTTATCCATTCATCCGTAGCAGGGTGCTTGTGTTGCTTCTACATCTTGGCTATTGTGAATAATGCTGTAGTAAACATAGGGGTGCATAAATCTCATTGGATTGTTGATTTCAAGTTCTTTGGATAAATACCCAGTAGTGGGATAGCTGGGTTGTATGGCATTTCTATTTTTAATTTTTTGAAAAATCTCCATACTGTTTTCCATACCATGTGCACCAGTTTACATTCCCCCAGCAGTGGATGAGAATTCCCTTTTCTCCACATCCTCTCCAACATATATTATTTTTTGTCTTGGTAATTATAGCCATTCTGACAGGTTTTAGCTCAGGGACAATCTTCCTCATGAAAGAAAGAAAGAAAGACAGAAAGAAAGAGAGAGAGAGAGACAGGGAGAGGGAGAGAAAGAGAGAGAGGGAGAGGGAGAGAGACAGAGAGAGAAAGAGAGAAAGAAAGAGAGAAGGAGAGAAAGAGAGAGAGAGAGGGAGAGAAAGAGAGAGAGAGAGAGAGAGAAAGAAAGAAAGAAAGAAAGAAAGAAAGAAAGAAAGAAAGAAAGAAAGAAAGAAAGAAAGAAAGAAAGAAAGAAAGAAAGAAAGAAGGAAATGCAACTGGTTTTTGTAAGTTGATTTTGTACCCAGCAAATTTGCTGTAGTTGTTGATTATTTCTAATAGTTTTCTGATGGATTCTTTAGAGTTTTCTATATATAGAACCATGCCATCTGCAAACAGCAGGAGTTTCATTTCTTCCTTCCAGTTTGGATTCCTTTTATTTCTTTTTCTTGCCTAATTGCTCTGGCCAAAACCTGCAGTATTATGTTGAATAGGAGTGGTGAAAGTGGGCACTCTTGCCTTGTTCCTGTTCCCAGAGGGATGGCTTTTAATTTTTCACCATTAAGTATGATGTTGGCTGTGGGTTTGTCCTATATGGCCTCTATTATGTTGACGTACTTTCCTTTATACCGATTTTATTGGAAGTTTTTATCATAAATGGATGTTGGATCTTGTCAAATGCTTTTTCTGCATCTATTGAGATAATCATGTGATTTTTATTCCTCATTTTGTTGATTTGGTGTATCACATTGATTGATTTGTGGATGTTTAACCCTCCCTGTGTCCGTGTTATAAATCCCACTTGATCATGGTGTATGATACTTTTAAGGTATTGTTGTATTCAGTTTGCCAATATTTTGTTGAGGATTTTTGAATCTGTGTTCATCAGCAATTCTGGCCTGTAATTTTCCATCTTTGTGCTGTCCTTGCCTGGTTTTGGTATCAGGGTAGTCTTGGCCTCATCAAACGAGTTAGGAAGTGCTCCATCTTCTTCAATTTTTTGGAATAGTTTGAGAAGGATAAGTATTAAGTCTTTATGAATGTTTGGTAGAATTCTCCAGAGAAGCCATCTAGTTCTGGACTTTTGTTTTTTGGGAGGTTTTTGATTACTCTTTTGATCGCTTTATTTGTGATTGGTCTGTGCAGATTCTCTATTTCTTCTTGGTTCATTTTAGGGAGGTTTTATGAGTCTAAGAACTTATCCATTTCTTCTAGGTTGTCCAATTTGTGAGCATATAGTTTTTCATAGTATTCTCTTATAAGCCTTTGTATTTCTCCAGTATCCATTGTAATTTCTCCTCTCTTGTTTATTTACTTGAGACTTCTCTCTTTTATCTTAGTGAGTCTGGCTAAGAGTTTGCCAATTTTGTTTATCTTCTCAAAACTCTTTGTTTCATTGATCCTTTCTCCTGTTTTTTTGGTCTCTATTTTCATTTATTTCTGCTCTAATTTTTATTACTTCCCTGCTTCTGCTGACTTTGGGCTTTGTTTGTTCTTCCTTTTCTACTTCTGTTAGGTGTAGCCTAAGATTGCTTATTTGAGATTTTTCTTGTTTGTTGAGGTGGGCCTGTATTACTTTGAATTTCTCAGCCCAGCCTACCCGAGTGCCCATGGCAATCGCAACCTCACCACAACAAAACGGGACATGCAGCCCACACAGGGGACATCCCTGGAGCATTTGGCACAGGTGACGAGAGGGGAGTATACTGCTGGGCACCACAAGGCATCTCCTACATAAGGCCACATTTCCAAGATTGGCAGACATAGATGGTCTACCTAATACATAGAAATAAGCACAGACTAATAGGCAAAATGAGGAGACAAAGGAATGTTTCCAAATAAAAGAACAGGACAAATCCTCAGAAAAAGAACTAAATGAAAGAGAGAGAAACAATCTACCCGATAAAGAGTACACACCAATGGAATTAAGGATGCTCCCTGAACCGGGGAGAAGAATAGACGAACACAGCAAGAACTTCAACAAAGAATTAGAAAATATAAAAAAGACCAAATCAGAACTGAAGAATACAATAATGGAAATGTTTAATGGTTACTGTGAGATTTGTATAAAAGATCTTAGATGAGAAAGTCCATTTTCTGATAGCCTCTTATCTCCATTTGCCATAGCAAGTTCCATCCCTTTCTTCTTCCCCTTCTGAGTTATTGTTGTTACAAATTATTCTGTTTTGTGTTGTGAGGTTGTGACTAAGCTGAAGTGTTTATAGTTACTTTTGATGCTTTCCTTTTCTTTATCTTTTAAGTTATAATTAAATATATGCTATCCTGTTCTGAAAGAGAGCTGTAGTTTTCTGATTTGGTCTATTTGTCTACTTGCTCAAAGCTTTGTAGACTTTGGCCTTTTTGTGTCAGGTATGTGGGCATCCTTAATAATTTCTTATGGCGGGGGGGGGGGTCTAGTGGCCATGAACTCCCTCAGCTCTTGTTTACCTGGGAAAGTTTTTACCTCTCCTTCATATCTGAATGATATTTTCACTGGATAGAGTATTGGCTGAAAGTTTGCTTTTTGTTTTTTTTTTTTTTAGGAAAATCAGCCCTGAGCTAACATCTGCTGCCAATCCTCCTCTTTTAGCTGAAGAAGATTGGCTCTGAGCTAACATCTGTGCCCATCTTCCTCTATGTTTTATATGTGGGACATATGCCACAGTATGGCATGATAAGCAATGCATAGGTCTCAGGATCCGAAACAGCGAACCCTGGGCTGCCAAAGCGGAGCACACAAACTTAATCACTGTGCCACCAGGCCAGCCCCTGATGGTTTTTGTCTTTCAGTATTTTGAATATATCATTCCATTCTCTCCTAGCCTGTGAGGTTGCTGCTGAGAAATCTGCTGAAGGCCCAATAGAAGCTCCTTTGTAGGTTATTCTCTGCTGCCTTGCTGCCCTTAATATTTTTTCTTTGTCATTGACTTTTGCCAGTTTTACTATTATATGCAGTGGAGAAGATCTTTTAGCACTGATGTAATTAGGAGTTCTATTGGCTTCATGTATTTGTAGGTCTGGTTCTTTCTCCAGGTTTGGGACATTCTCAGCTGTTATTTCTTTGAACGAGTTCTCTGCTCCTTTCTTCCTCTTTTCTCTCTCTGGAATACCTATAATTCTTAGGTTGCTTTTCCTAATTGAGTTGGATATTTCTCAAAGAATTCCTTCATTTTTTAAAAATCTTAGTTCTCTCTCCTCCTCTACATGAAGCATTTCTATATTTCTATTCTCCAAATCATTAATTCTTTCCTCCATAATGTCAGCTCTAGTTTTTAAGGATTCTAGATGATTTTTGTCATTAATTGTGTTCCTCATATCCAGAATTTCTGCTTGCCTTTTTTTTAAATAGTTTTAATCTCTTTGGTGAAGTATTCCTTCTTCTCATTAATTTCATTGCTGAGCTCATTGAACTGTCTCTCTGAGTTTTTTTGTAACTCATTGAGTTTCTTTATGACAGCTATGTTGAATTTTCTGTCATTCAGATTGTAAATTTCTGTGACTTTAGGGTTGGTTTCTGGAGATTTGTTATTTTCCTTCTGCTCTGAATTGTTGTTGTAGTTTCTCATGGTGTTTGATGAACTAATTTTTTCCAGTGCACTTGTGATAGTATCAGGTCGTAGATTCCACCTGCTACCCCTGGGGGAAAGCAGGAGCTGTGTTTCTGATCCCACCTTGTATGCTGGAAGTTGTGCAGGTATCGTGGGTGCTCCCACTGGCCGGGAGAGTGTTCGCATGCAGGCTCAGGGCTGCTGCTACACCAAGGTGCATTCCCACTTGTGGGGCTGCAGTGATACAATGGGCCCTCGTGCTGGCTGGAAAAGTGATCACATGCATGCCTATGTCTGCCACCACCTCTTCTTGCAGTCACACCAGCCACTGTGCTTGGTGGGTGGGGCTTCTTTGCAGGGTCCAAGCCTGGGCTGCTCCTTGGGACTGCAGCAACAGCTTGGATTCTCCCACCAGCTGGCAAAATGTTTGCTCCTGGGTCCTGGGCTGCTGCCGCCCCTTCCCACAGTCGCACTGAGGAATGTTCCCATTTTTGGGTCCAAAGTGGTACTATGGGTGCTTGCGCCAGCTGCAAAAGCTTTTGGGCACCTGCACAGGGCTTCTGGGGAAGGGTACAAGAGTGCTTACCTATCTCCACCACTTCCCAGGGAGCCAGCCCATCAACCTTCAGATGTATAGCTGTGTGGGTCTCTCAGATGTCCTGTTGTGCTGTGTGATTACCCTCCACAGGTCAATGAATGTCCATATAGTTGTAGTTCAAAGAGGGAGAGACAAAGGGAAATAGCTCACTCTAAGTTGCTTACATCATTCCTCAATAGTCTGATTTTTTTAAAAAAGAAAAAAATTAACTCAAAGTGATATAGACCTAAAAGTAAAATGTAAAACCATAAAAGAGAAGAAAACAAGAGAAAATCTTTGTGATCTATAGTTAGGAAAAGTGTTCTTAGAGATGACATCAAAAGCAATATCCATAAAAGGAAAAAACTGATAAATTGGACTTTATCAAAATAAAAAACTTTCCTCTGCAAAAGACACTGTTAAGAAAATAAAAAAATAAGCCACAGACTGGAAGAACACATTTGCAAGTCATTTACAGGATTTTTATCTTGTATCCAAAATAGATAAAGAGATATTAAAACTCAACAGTAAGAATACAAACGGAATTTAAAAGTGGACAAAAGACTTAGTTACCCCACCAAAGAAGATATGCAGATGGCAAATAAGTACATGAAAATATATTTGACCTCTTAGTCATTAGGGAAATGCAAATTAAAACCATGACAATATACCACTGCACATCTCTTAAGATTGCTAACACAAAGATTGTAGGTAATACCAACTTCCGGAAATGATGCAGGGCAATTGGAATTCTCATGTGTTGCTGGTGGAAATACAAAATGGTACAGCCATTCTGGAAAAACAGTTTGGTGCTTTCTTATGAAATTAAACACATCCTTACCATACAACCCAACAGTCCCACTCCAGAGTATTTATCCTAGAGAAATGAAATCTTACGGTCACAAAAAGAACTGTACACAAATGTTTATAGAAACTCCAATTCAAAGTCACCATAAACTGGAAACAACCCAGTGTCCATCAACAGGAGCATGGGTTTAAAAATTATGGTACATCCATTCAAAGAAATATTACTCAACCATAAAAACAGACCAAACTACAGATACATGCAACAAAATGGATGAATCTCAAAAATATTATGACAAGTGAAATAAGGCAGACATGAAAGATTACATCCTGTATGATTCCATTTACATGACATTTTCAAAAAGACAAAACTATAGGGATGGACACTAGATCAGGTTGCCAGGGATGAGAGGCAGGTGGAGGCTGTGACTATGATGGGATAGCAGGAGGGAGTTTTTTTAGAGATGTTGGTGATAGAATTGTTCTGTATCTTGATTCTCATGGTTACATGAATCTATACAAGGGTTAAAACTCATACCTGTACACACTTAAAAAATCAATTTTTCAGTATGTAAATTTTTAAAAACTTACTCTGGTCAGAAAATACACATTATACAATTTTTAATCTTTTGAAATTTGCAGAGACTTGCTTTATGGCCCAGGATGCAGGCTACTTTGGTAATGTTCCCAGTGCACATGAAGAATCTGTATTCTTCCAGTTTTTGGTTGTGTTCTATAAAAGTCAGTTAAGTCAAGTTGGAAAACAATATTGTACAACTCTTCTATATCTTTACTGATTTATTTTTGTCTGCTTATTCTATCAGATGCTGAGAGAATTGCGTTAAAATTTCTACCTATGATTGTGGATTTGTCTGTGTCTCTTTTTAGTCTGGTCAACTTTTATTTAACATATTTTGAACTTATTAGTTGCACACAAGCTAAGGGTTGATTTGCATTCTTATTGAATTGACTCTTTTATTATTAGGAAATATCCCTCTTTATCTTTTGTAATACTTCTTGCTTTAAAATACCCACACCAGCTTTCTTTTGTTAGTGTTTACATGATGTATCTTTTTACATGATGTAACCTTTTACTTTCAACTTTTCACTTGGAATGTGTCTTTTATGAACAGCATATAATCAAGGTTTTTCAGGTTAATTTCCCTCTTCCGCCACCACCCCATCACCACCCATTTCCGATTTCCATCACCATAGATCAGTTTTGTCTGTCCTTGGGTTTCATGTAAGTGGAACCATACAGAAAGCACCTTTTACGTCCTCCCTCTTTCACTTAACATAATGGGTTTTTAATATGTTGATGAGTGGATCAATGATTCATTCATTTTTACTGCTAAGTGATAGTCCGTTGTATGAATATACCATGGTTCATTTTTATTTTTATTTTTATTTTTTGAGGAAGATTAGCCCTGAGCTAACATCTGCTGCCAATCCTCCTCTTTTTGCTGAGGAAGACTGGCCCTGAGCTAACATCATGCCCATCTTCCTCCACCTTATATGTGGGATGCCTGCCACAGCATGACCTGCCAAGTGGTGCCATGTCCGCACCCAGGATCCGAATTGCCGAACCCCGGGCCGCTGAAGGGGAATGTGTGCACTTAACCGCTGCACCACCAGGCCGGCCCCTACCATGGTTTATTTCTCCATTCTCCTTTTTATTTCCAGTTTGGGGCTATTTGAATGAAATTGCTATAAATATATTTATATAAGTGTTTGTATGGACGTGTGCTTTTATTTCTCTTGTATAAACAGCCAGGAGTAAAATTGCTAGGTTGTTGGGTATATATACGTTTAACCTTATAAACAGCTCTCCAAAGTGTTTATACCATTTAACATTCCCCCAGCAGTGTGTGAGTTCCAGTTGTGCACTTGTTTGGCAACATTTGGTGTTGCTTATCTTTTTTATTTTTACCATTCCGGTAGGTGTGAAATGGTATCTCATTGTGGTTTTACTTTGCAGTTTGCTGATGATTAAAAATGTTAAGAATCTTTTCAAATGTATTGGCCCTTTATATATCTTCTTTTGTGATGTGTGTCCTCCAAGCTTTTGCCCAGTTTTTGGGGGTTGTTCATTTTTTAATTGTTGACTTGTCAGAATACTTTATATATTATGGTTACAAATACATTGTCAGATATATGATTTTCAAATTTTTTCGCAGTCTGTGGCTTGTCTTTCATGTTTGTAATGCTATATTTTGATGAGCAGAAATTTTTAGCTTTGCTGACGTCTAATTTATCAATTTTTCTTTATAGCTAGTGCTTATGTATTCCATCTGAGAAATCTTTACCTACCTCAGTTCCCTATATATTCTCCTATATTTTTTTCCAGAAGCTTTGTGGTTCTGAATTGTATGTTAAGATCTATGAACCACCTCAAATTCAGTTTTGCATATAGAGTGAAATAGGGTTGAGGTTATTGTTTTTCCTATATAGATGACCAGTTGTTTTAGCGACATTTGTTAAAAAGACTTACTTTTACTAGTTAAATTAACTTGACTCCTTGGCAGAAAATTCAGTTCACTGTATGCGTGTTGATCTATTTCTAGACTCTGTTGTGTTCCATTGAGTTATTACTCTATCCTTATACCAGTGCCAGACTGTTTTGATCTCTATAGCTTCATACTGTTTTGAAATCAGTATAAATCTGTCCAGTTTTTTCAAAATTGTTTTGATTATTTCAGGTCCTTTGCATTTCCATATAAACTTTGGAATGAGTTTATCTATATCTTTTAAAATGCCCGGTGGAATTTGGTAGGAATTGGTTAAATTTGTAAATCAGTGTAAGGAGAATGGACATCTTCCAATCTGTAAACATAGAATATCTCTTCCTTAATTTGGATCCTCTTTAATTTCTCAGCAATATTTTTGTTGTTTCCAGTATAGAGAGCTTGAATTTCTTGTTAGATTTTTTCCTACAGACGATTGACATTTAATACAATCACCCCTACAACTGGTTTGAAGAATGCTGTCGTGCTAACGTGTCTTCTATTTGCCCCATATGTTCTTTTTCTTTTATTCTTCTTTCTCACTTTCACTAATCACTCACTTTTTACTATTCCACTTTTTTTTTCTATTTTCTATTAGCTTTTTAGTTGTACTACGATCTTATGTTATTCTTTTAATGTTTAATCCAGGGATTACAATATGACCCTTGATTGATTACTTCTACTTTAAATGTGTGCCTTTCGCTTCTCTGAACAATGCAAGAAGCTTCACATAGCTTAACTCATTTAACTGCTCTCTCACTCTTCATGCTACTTTTGTCACATACTTTACTTTTACACAGGTTACAGATCCCACAAGATATTGTTATTATTGCTGTTGTTTTAAACAGTGAATATTTGTTTCTTTTTATCCACATATTTACCTTTTCGCCTGCTCTTCCTTCCTTTCTGTAGTTTCATGCTTCCTTCTGTGATCACTTTCCTTCAGCCTGAAGAACTCCTTTTAACATTTCTTATGGCTCAAGACTGCTGGCAATTAATTCTCTCAGAAATTTTTTTGTCAAAAAAATCTTTATTTTGTCCTCATTTTTTAAACAATTTTATTGAGACGTAATTCACATACCATACAATTCACTCACGTTAAGTGTACAGTGTGGTGCTGTTCAGCGTATTGACAGAGTTGTGCAACACGATCAATTTTAGAAGATTTTCATCATCCTAAAAAAGAAACTCTCTTTAGGGGCCGGCCCAGTGGCGAAGCAGTTAAGTTCGCATGCCCCACTTCAGCAGCCCAGGGTTCGCCGGTGTGGACCTACTCACCCAGGGCACTTATCAAGCCATGCTGTGGCAGGCGTCCTACATATAAAGGAGAGAAAGATGGGCAAAGACGTTAACTCAGGGACAATCTTCCTCAGCAAAAGGAGGAGGATTGGCGGCGAATGTTAGCTCAGGGCTAATCTTTCTGAAAAAATACGTTTAAAGGGGCTGGCCCTGTGGCCAAGTGGTTAAGTTCACGCCTTCTGCTGCAGGCGGCCCAGTGTTTCGTCAGTTCAAATCCTGGGCATGGACACGACACTGCTCATCAAACCACGTTGAGGCGGCGTCCCACATGCCACAACTAGAAGGACCCACAACTAAGAATATACAACTATGTACCGGGGGGCTTTGGGGAGAAAAAGGAAAAAAATAAAATCTTTTAAAAAAATACATTTAAGAAATAAAGAAAGCCTCTTTAGCTGTCACTTCTCAATCCTCTCATCCCTTGTCCCCCAGCCTTTGGCACCCATTAGCCTACTTTCTGACTCTAAAGATTTGCCTATTCTGGACATTTTCTATCCATGAAATCATATGATACGTGGTCTTTTGTGAGTGGCTTTTTTAACTTAGCACAATGTTTTCAAGATTCGTAGATACAGTAGCATGTATCAATACTTCATTTCATATATGTATATATAAATATAGTCTTAAATTCTTATTGAGGTATAACATCCTTATAGTAAATTGAACAAATCTTGAGTGTACACCTTGATGATTTTTTTCACAGATATTTAACCATGTAACCACCACTGAGATCAAGATACAAAACATTTCCAATACCTCAGAAGGTTCCCTTATGCCCTTTCCCAATCAATAACCCTCTAATCCAGAGAAAACCCCTACTCTGATCCAAACCATCACAGATTAGTTTGCATTTTTATAACAGCTTTACTAAGATATAATTCACATACCATACAATCACCCATTTAAAGTGAACAAGTTAAAGCTTTTTATTATATTCACAGAGTCATACAACCATCAACACCATCAATTTTAGAACTTTTTCATTGCCCCCCCCAAAAGTTATACACTGTCACTTCCACTGTACTCTGTCGGTTACAGAGACCCGCCCTCATCCAATGTGGTGGGCACTACACAAACACACGAATGCCAAGAGGTGAGGATTATTGGAAACCATCTTGGAGTCTTGCTATCAAAATCCACTATATGGCTCCCAATTATTCACATTCCGTCCATAAGCAAAACACACTCTTCCACACCCAAGGCCCTTCAAAATCTCAGCACATTACAGCATCAACTCAAAGTCCACAATCCTGTCACCTAAATCAGGCCCATGTGTGGATGGCTATCCCTTGATAACAGTTCCTCTTAATCTGAAGATCTGTGAACTAAAGAGATAAGTTAACAGCTACTCACACATAAAAACACACAACCCCAATAACAACAGGCATCAGATAACTGCTATAGACACTCCTGTTCAAGAAAGGGAGAAAGAGGGCCAGCCTGGTGGTGCAGTGGTTAAGCATGCATGTTCCGCTTCTCGGAGGCCTGGGGTTCGCTGGTTCGGATCCCAGGTGCAGACATGGCACCACTTGGCAAAAGCCATGCTGTGGTAGGCTTCCCACATATAAAGTAGAGGAAGATGGGCATGGATGTTAGCTCGGGGCCAGTCTTCCTCAACAAAAAGAGGAGGATTGGCAGTAGTTAGCTCGGGGCTAATCTTTCTCAAAAAAAAAAGGGGGAGAAAGAGAGGCATACAGGAGTCTACAGCAAATTCCAGAAAGGCCTCTGCTGATAGTTCCTTGAATGAGACTCAAGGCCTAGGAATTAATTCTCCATGGTTCTTGGCTCTGCCAAAGGGGTCTTGGTTCCTTTTCAAAGAAACGTAGTTTGTGTTTTCAACTGAGTACTTTCCTCTATCTTCTTCCTGTCTGTAGAAATTTGAGGGTCTAGATATCTTTTTAATTTTGTACTATCTGTCCCTTTCAGCCCACACTGGCAGTATTTCTGCCGCTACAATTCTCTTAAAAACTTTGTGGGTCTCTTATGAATCTTATTGGTGTTCCCTCTATTAGACATAAGCCTCAGACATAAATGTCTTCAAGATAAGTCTTTCTCTAATTTGGACTTCTCCTGAGATGGCTCAAGGACAAAATCCTTAAGCTTCTTAGAAGCTATTGTTTGGAAGATTCTCTAAGTAACTGCCTTGGGTCTTTCTGAGATCCTAACAAAATATTTTACATTCACACTCTTGGCTTCATCTTTAGACTGTTTTTTTCCTAAGAGTGCCCTGGATTTGATCTTTTCCCAAAAAACATTTCTTAATTTTAGAATCATTTGTCATCTGGAGAAACTGTGAATTTTCAAACCCAACAATTCTTGGCTCTTTTTTTTTAAACAATCCTTCCTGTGGTTTATTTCTCTCCTCTCACATTTTACTTTAAGAAAGAGGAAACCAGGTGGTTCCTTTATCACTCTGCCTGGAAATCTTTTTAGTTAGATTACCCAGTCCATTGGGTATATTTTTTGCCTTCCACATTACCACAGGCAACAATATTGATAAACTTTCTGCCTCTGCGTAATAAGGATTTCCTTTCCTCCACTTTCCAACGAGATTGTCTTCACCAGAAGCTTCCGGAAAGTCCAGTGGACTGCTTCTCATAGTTCCTTTGAGGCCCTTTAGACTCTCCTCAAAGTCCTTCCAGCTTCAACTCACTGCTTACATTGTAAGTTTGTGTTGAGGCATCACCCCACTTTTGGCACCAAAGTCTATACTGCTTATCTATTTATGTGTAATTAACTAACCAAAAACTTTGTGGCTTAAAACAACAACAAACATTTATTGTAACACGTATAATAAAACCAAGAGGGAAGGATTATTAAAAGCCATTTTGGAAGCTGGCTATCACGGGCATGGTCCTTCCACTTAGTGTTTCAGCAGAAAGCCCCAGGCGTTCAAGTCCAAACATTATGGCTGGACTCGAAACCCAAAGTCTCGCTAGCACCACACAGCCTCTGAAATCTCTGCTTATCTCTCCAGTCTCCAAGCAGCTGTTCTCTGCTAGGCCTTCCAGAATCTTGCCCCATGAATTCTCAGTTGAGAAATTTGCAGGACCCAAGAAGACCTTTTAGGAAGGTTTTCCTAGGGCTCCTTCTCTGAGGCTTTCTTCTCTCTGATACCCAGCCACTTGATAGCCTCAAACTCCATTCTTAGTTTCCTCTGCTCATTCTATGCTTGGGTTCTATGCTATGCCCCACAGTTTGAAAAGTGTCCTCAGGAAGAGAGCCAGTGTGAATGTGGGGCTCGCCTTATGGGCTTCTCTACTGTCAAGAACCATTGCCCGCATTAGCTGCTGTCCAGTGCTGCAGCTCTTCTATAAATTGCCTAGACTTACAGTTATGAATGGTGAGAAGCTAAGACTGATACCATCCACTCCACCACAGATGAGTCAGAACTTCAAAATAGGAGTTCTGAAATGTTGGTATAGCATCTTCTGTCAGTACATCACCTGTACCCCTAAGCACTCTTTGTTCATATTCACTCCAACAGCTTCCTACCAAAAGCCCAGGGGCTTTCTCTGGAGTCAGAAGCATGCCTTGTGTCTGTTCAGAAGGCTGATATGTCAGGGAGTTAGTGCTCTTGAAGCAGCCTTCATCCCATTCTGTTGTGGTCTCCCAGAGGTCCCCAGAAGAATTGAGCCTGTTTTCCACAGCAATCACTTGCTTGTCAATGCATTCTGAAATGGCATTCTTCCTTTAGCTCACTTCCCCACTCCTCTATAGGTACTTTTGGGGATCACTTCCTCATTTTAACTACTTTCACACACACCCTTGTCTCATGGGCTGCTTCTGGGGGAACCAAAGCTACGGCAGTTAGTCCTGGAAATAGTCCCAGGAAACAGAACGTCAGGATAGTGTTAGTGAACTGTATGGCAACAAACACCCCACTGCTGGTGTGACAGGAATGGTGATAACCCCCGGCATGCTGTAGCATCATGATGGCGCTTATGTGTAAGGAATTGAGATGAAGTACTGGTGGAAGGCAATGCACTAGCCTAGGCAACAGCTCTAGGACTTGAAAGATATGGGGACAATTGTAATTATAAGGGTTGAGACATTATTTGACTTATCCACTTCTATAGGAACTCCGAAGAAAGAAAATAACTAGCACCAGTCAGACAACTTTTAAGATGTGTAAAACCCAGGAGGCCTTCATCGTGGTGCCTAAACAGACCCTCACCTTCTGCAGCTAGAGGCCAGACTGTGCTGAAAACCAGGCCCAAGATTTTATTCTTAGGGTGGAGGAATTAAAAGGAAGCTGAATTCATAGCTCTGGCAAATCTCCTTCCCTAAAATCAAGATCCCTATAGGAAAGAGGTAGGACCTCGATGCTGGAGATGTAGACATTTTGGTAGATGCATGCTCTGGTCTCTATGTTTATGTCCCTCCAAAATGTATATGTTGAAATCCTAACCCTCAATGTGCCGGTATTAGGAAGTGGGGCCTTTGGGAGCTAATTAAGTCATGAGAGTGGAACCCTCATAAATGGGATTAGTGTCCTTATAAAAGAGACCTCAGAGACCTGCCTTGCCCCTTCCACCACGTAAGGACACAGAGAAAAGACAGCCATCTTTGAACCAGGGAGCAGATCCTCATCAGATATTGAATCTTCTAGCACCTTGATCTTGGCCTTCCCAACCTCCAGAAATATTAGAAATAAATTTCTCTCATTTATAAGCTACCCAGTCTATGGTATTTTTGTTATACCAGCTCAAATGGACTAAGACGATGCATTTCAGAGTCTTAAGTCTCAAATTCTCTGGAACCTTCTGAGCCAGCAGTGGCCACCCTGCTTACACAGGCAAGCAGCTTCCATTGCCTGGACACCGTGAAAAGACCTCACCTGAGGCAGACCCTAATAACAGGATCCTCGTCCTCCTCCCAGTCTGCCCCTCATTGCTTCTCTCCTCATTGTTTCTCAATCAACAACTACAGGGGTCAAGTCTCAGCATGGCCTAAGGAGGGAAGTACTTGCCTGCGCTTTGAGAGGTAAAGGGCTTATTCATAAAACAGCTACAGAACCTGGCTAATGTGTACCAGCAGGAACCAGGAGAACATACTTGAGAATGGATCTTGGGGGTACCAAACCAGGAAAAGATGACTGTTAAAAATATAGAAGAGAGATTATAAGTATGGGCGCACACTCTCATGACTTAGGATTCAACATCCAGATAATGATCCTGGAAACCCATCCCAGTGCTCTTGGAATGACTCCTGAAAGCTTGAGACAATAGCCATCTACAGTCAATGAGGTAGACGTACGAAGCTGCTGTGGCAGAGGATTGGGGTCAAAAGGCTCAGAGAAATAGTTGTGTTAGAGGACAGAGTAATTAGGCAAACTGGTCAGTGATCACGTTGCTGGGTTGGAAGAGCTAAACCTCATGGGATGACCGTTTAGAGGTCAACAGAGCTGAGTTCCACACCCTACTTTCTAGCTTTGTAACTTTGGACAAGTGACTCAAATTTTCTGAATTTCTGCTTCCCCACCTGTAAAATTAATATAATAGTACCACCTCAAAAAGTTGAGAGGATTCACTGAGATAAAGCATGAAGAGTACTTAGCCCATAGTGGATCCTCAAAAAAGAAAATGTTTTGGGTGTCTGTTTTTTAGAAAGTTCTCTAGTTATGTTACAAGGTTTTATTTCGTGATCAATCACTGCCTTCAAACATTCCTGTCAAATCTCTCTTTCCTGTCCCATGATGCATCCAGGGCAGATCCCACAGCCTGTTGATCTCTTTCAGGTGTTCTCATGTATAAACCATGATATTAATGACACTATGGCATTGTTGTTGATTTTCTTAGGTGTGATACTGGTATTGTGACTGTATAGGGTGATGTCTTTATTCTTAGGAGGCGAGGGCTCAAGCAGTTGGGGATGAAGTGTCATGCCTACAACTTACTTTCAAATGGTTCAGAAAATAAAAGTAGAGGTAGAGATAAAGCCAACGTGACAAAATGCTACCATTATCGCGTTTAGGTGGAGAGTATGCTAACATTTTTGTATTGTTTCAACTCACCTTATGTTTGAAATTTTTCCAAATAAAAGGTTGGGGAAAACTTAGATGCTCGAAAAAGTCCCATTCAGTCTAGAACGGTTTAAATCCTCAAGTTATTCCAGCTTAGGGCGCCTATGCTCCCTTCCCAACTATCACAGCCAGATATTCTTTCTCTCCTCCTGCTCCTTCTGCTTTGAACTCCCCAAGGGTTGGGGTGGGGAGGAGGGATTAAGGACAACACCCGAAAGGACTGTAGAAGTCTCCTCATAGATGCTGAAGGCCCTTGCATGAACCAAATGCTGGTTCTCCTGGGGACATGTATAGTTCTTTTGGAGGTCAGGCAGAGACCGCACCCCCCCCCTTACCGACACACACCTTCCCCTCAGCTCGGATCCCTGACTGACCACACCCATGGCCTCTTGATGCTAGAATGTGCTTCCCTGGCAGAGAACACTTTTGGGCCAAGGACCCAGAAGAGGACTCAAGCTAAGGCCACCTTCTGCGCTGTCCGTGTCGCCCACAGGGAGCCTCTTTCATTACCATGTGCACAGTGTATCGTGATGCAGGCTGCCCCACTACAATCTCCCCTTGTTGCTCTTTTTTTTCTTTGCTCATATAGGCCAGAGAATAAACCAGCAAGTCTGCTACATAAGAAGATACCCAACAAAGAATGGGATACCCATCTCCCCTTCTTGCCAGAAACCCAATCTCTATGAGTGGTTCTCTTTGGACACCCCACTTAGCTTGGAGTATGTGTGAAGGGAATGGAGTAGCCACCTATGGAGTATGGCTCACAGATCCAGCCAGTCTAGGGAGACCTGGAGGTTACGAGAAGGCAGCCCACCATGGGCAACACAGACCAGAGACTGAAGACCAGAATGAATGAGAATGGCTGAGTGGATGCCGCAGTGGGTGGTTGTCTCCCCTCCCGACACACACACGCTTAGGCACCCTGGCATAAGCCTTCTGGAGCTCTGACACAACCCTAGGTGAGGGAGAATGGGGGAGGAGTCCTGAATCGAAAGAGGTGTCATTTCACCTGTGTAATAGAATGGGAACTTTTACTAGAAATTACATTCAGTCATTTCTTTGAGAACATCTTTGCTATTCATTGACAAAACAAGAACTCTCCGCTTACAGCAGCACCTGCTGAGGAGGGAGCAAAACTGGATGCTGTATTTCACAACAGCTGGCTCCAACCCCTTGCTGCTGAAAATGCGATACGTGAACCAGGAGCAACAGCATCGCTGGAGAGTGTATGAGAAATGAGGAAGCTCGGGTCCCACCCCAGACCTTCTGAATCAAAATCTGCATTTTAACAAGATCCCCCAGGTGATTCATGCACAATCAGCTTTAAGAATTACTGGTCTAACCAAAGCCAAAGCTGACTAAAGACTGTGAGTTCTAGGCTAGACCCTCCTCAGACCTAACTGAAAACTCCTTCCCGAGCAATGAACAGTGGGTTGTTTTAACCAATTGCTGATGGATTTCTAGGCTCATCTGGTGCCATCCAGAGTGTGGGATCAATCCCTACTCAGCATAACCATGACAACCTCCCCCACTTTCTGGCACAGAAGATTCCTGAGTTCACTCCTTCAGGGAGCAGTCAGTGCGTGTCTTCACTGGTGGGTACCTCCCACCCACGCAAATCATAAATGCAGCACTTATTTTGTTGATCACAGCAATGAACTTCGTTTTCCATTAATATTTGCCTTTACAAAACTTGGCCACCACTGCCCGAAATACCTGTTCAGGGCAGTCTGCCGCCTAACCAACTTCTCAAGGGTCTTCATGATGAGAAAAATAACTGGAGGAATGGTTGTAAGGTGGGAATACAAAGTGAGTTTGTAGGAATGAGTTGAGTGAAGAGTAATCAAAGAAGAGAATGGCCTAGAAAAAGTGAACTGAACTCTGAGCACCTGTCAGGAGAAAGCACATCCCCATTTGAGCTAAAATAATTGAGATTCAGATGATTCTGGGTGTGTTTGACATAGTCCTGTGCCTGGAAAACCAATAATCTTGGCTTGCTCTTTTTACTACAGTAGCACTATTTTTAGCCCACTAAATACTGAATGAGCCAGGCAATCTCCAGTGGGGATGTTAATGGGCGTTGCTTCTCCAGTGTCAGTGTGCACCAGAATCACCCTGGGAGCCTGGGCCTCACCCCCAGGGCTCTGATTAGTTGACCGGGGGTGGTGTCCAGGAATGTGTAATTTAAACAAACTCTCCAATCAGTTTATTACAAGCATCCCTATTTCAGGAAAAAAATTAGTTTTCACTCATCAATCATGCATTAAATTCTCCCCATAGTAAGTTCATTGAGAGGGAGGAGAGAGAGTCTTAAAGATCCTTGTATCTCAGCTCAGCACAAGACTTGTCACAGAGCATAACTCTCGGAGAATGTTCGATGAGTCAATGAGCCAAAGACTCCGCTCAATGAGCCCTAACACTGCGGAGTGGTCACCACGATAACACAGCACCAAGGGTAAGCAAGTGGACTCAAGCCCGTCTGCCTGGATGAAGAGTTCTGCTACCTTAGCCATGGGCCCTTATTTCACCCTCTCTGTGCCTTGGTTTCCTCAAATGCAAAATGGAGTCAGTTAAACTGAGGAGTAAGAGTTATCACATGAAAACATTACAAATAGCGCCTAGCACACAGCGCATTCTAGATACAAGTGAAAGGTGTTAGCATTGTGAGTACTATGTTGATAGCTTTAGCAGCCACCATATATTGGATGCCTATTATGTTTCAGGCCCCCTGCTAAATGCTTCACACACATTAATCACATCTCGTCCTACCAACCCTATGAGGCAGAGATTATTGTGCCTGTTGACCTGCTCATGGAAACAGACTCAGGAAAAACAACTTGTCCACGGTCACATATTGATGTAGCCAGATACCTGCCTGATGGGCTATGCCGTAGCAGGAGTTTCCAAAGTGGGGTCCCTGGATCAGCAACATCAGCATCACTGGAAACTTAGAATTTTCAGGCCCCACTCCAGACCAACAGAACCAGAAACTCTGAGGGTGTAGCCAGCGCTCTTTGTTTTAGCAAGCCCTGTAGTGTCTGACTGAGTTCTGATACAAGCTCAAGGCTGAGAACCCTTGTGGCTAGAGGACTGTGGGCAATCTGGCCAAACCAAATCTTCTACAGTCCCCAACATTTGGGAGGCCCATCAGGCTTTTCAGTATCTAAACTAGAAAACAAAATTAAGCAAATGAACTTAACGTATATCAAGTTGGAGACATCAACTTGAACAGAGAAGAATTATTTTATATGACTTTAAAACTTGGAGTTTTAATGAGGAATCCTTAGTGGGCTGTATCTTAAGAAAAAAAGAACTATGAAGCAAACAAAAGCTGGATTCAGTAATCATATCATTAGTAATAATCTTGGTATTGCTATTTTAGAACTGTTGAAAACAAGACAACAGACCCAAAATGGAGTTGCCTATGCTAAGCCCTACATCACAAAACCGAGACTTAATCATGATTTTGGCTATCCCAGAATTGGAATCTTAAACCAGTCCATCAGGAATCACCAATCCGCACTAGTTGAGTAATCTGCCTGATAGACACCTGCCATGCCCTAAAGGAAAGTAACCTTGCAATAACCAATCCGCTTTTTTGCCTAGTATAACTTCCTTGTTCCTGCTCCCCTTGTCTATAAAAGCCTTTTATTTTGTCCAGTTCCTTAGAGCTCCTTTCGATCTGCTATGTTAGATGCTGCTCATTTCATGTATCATTGAATAAATCATTCAATAAAGCCAATAAGATCTTTACATTTTACTCAGTTGAATTTTGTTTTTTAACACTTTGCTGGCAGTAACGGAATCCAAAGGTGACTTCTGACATCCTCTGAGACAATGACAAACACAGTTGCTGGTACCCACTGAACTCTGAGTTCTCTGTCTTTCTTGCCGTTTCTGAGAGCCGTGGCTAAGTTCCTGTTGGATCCCAGCTCCGCTCTCTGTGTTGAGCTCCTGATCTAATCGGCTTTCCAGTCCAGGGTTAGTCTAGACTGAGAGAAGCCTCTAACAGAGCTCATGTGCTAGCCTCTGGTTAGTCCAAGTTTCCAGTCCAGGGTTTAGGGTCACTTTGAGCTGCCAGACGGTTCCACTCGGAACCTGAGTCCCTAGCCCTTGGTTAGTCCGCAGTCCCGATTTATTGGGCTCTGCTGGTTCATTCCAGAGTTCTGTGTTGAGAAATACTGGTTTTGTTGGTATGTACCTTAGGCCTCTCTTGGCCAGTTCACAGAACCATCTCTTTGGCTACTGCTGGTGTCCACAGTTCCTTTTCCTTGGTCACTGTTGATTTCTGCTAATGTGCGCAAGGTAAAGGAATAATAGATCTATTGTTAATGGGAATCTCAGAAGCCAAACCCGCAAAATTTGTGGGAAGAGGTCAAGTACTTAAAAGCTGCTAGGGCTCTTGCCAGCTAGTTCTAAGACTCTTATGCTAGGATAAGTTGGTCACAGAACAGGTTAGAGTGACACTCGGTTACTTACCACCTTCAAGAACATTTCCATACAACAAGGTACACTGTAAAACACCACACAGTTCCCAACCCGGTGGCACATCTCTCTTACTTTGGCTCCAAGAGACCCAAGGCTTGCAGAAGAAATGGGATCCTCAAGTTTCAAAGAACTGAGGGCACCACCTTCCAGCACACCTGCTTATTTTATATCTAAGAGCTGTGGTCCTAGAAGCTGTGAATATCTACAAAAATGACCAAATCCTACTAAGGCGACCTTGAGTTACAACGGCCATTATGGGGGATGCTCTAATTAGACAAGATCATTCATTTAAAAAAAGTGTACTTGAAAGCAAGGGCTCCCAAATCACGCTAACAGACTGGGATATCTGTTTTAATTGGCATGCAGAAGCCTCCAAAAGGCTTCGAGATTCAAAAATAGCTTCAATGAAAGATTCAGCGCAACAGGCTAATAAAAAACTAAAGAATAAAAGGCACCTACAAAAAAAGTATAAGACTGACATGACTCCTACTATTCCCCTTGATCTTCCTTTACCTGAGTATTCAGTCTACTGATCCTCTATCTGAATTGCCTTTTCACTCTGAAAAGACTGCAAGGTAAACAGAAGTCAACCCGGTTAGTCACTGTACAGCTGCAAAGCTCCAAGGCCAGATCCCTAAAACGCCCGGGCATCCTGTGCTGCACCCTCCTAAGCGGTTTATCACCAAAACGCTGGCCCAGAATTCACTGTCTTATTTGCAATCAACCAGGACACTGGAAAAAAAGATTGTCCTTGAAGGTTTTGTCAAATCCGTCCACACAAACTTGAACACCCCCATATCTACCCTCAAAGGAGGCCCCCCATATGGACCCCTGCCAGGGTTGATGGGACTCTGAGGGAGTCTCTGGTAAACTGCTAACAATTATTTCCTACAGCCAAAGAGAAACTAAAATTAAAATTAATGGAAAACCTTGTCAAATTCTGGTAGATACTGGGAGACTACACCCTCTGCTTTAAACCTCACTCGCTCTGGAGGTTGCAGATGGGATCCTGGGCAAACTGGCAGAAGCCTGCAAAGGGTGAGAATTCTTATCAGTGTCAGCTCTTCTGGATCTCTGTAGTGCCCGGTTGAGAAAAGAAGGTAAAATTTCACATTGTCTCCTCCTTTCCAAATCCAAACTCTTGTGAATTTGCTTTTGGGTTCCCCGTTGGTTATTGATTCTCTCTTTTCCAAGGACAGCCATTGCCTTCTTGTCTCATTTTGTGTCCTGAGAACTTGGCTTGGATTTCTGGCTGCCTGGGGTATGCAGGTTGTCAGTTCTTGCATCTGCAGACAGCTCAACCATGAGGTTGGGGGCCTAAAAATATGGCTGACCAAAAATGCGGGTTGCAGTTAGGGTCCTACCAACTGTTGCCAGCTGTTAGGGGAATTGTCTAAGTCCTTCTCTCTTTTGACTATCTTTGGAAGTGGGTCTGGATCTTGGGAGGGTAGTATCTTTTGCACCCTCTTTGGAGATGCCTCTCGCATCCATGAGATTGTTCAATACTGCCAGGAATATTTACTTTGTCCTGGTTGAAATTTGACAAGACATTCAAAAAGATTTTTTTTTAATGTAGCTCTATGGTTAGAAGTTGACCAAATGGGAAGCTGGTATTCAGAGCCTGACAGAAACTTTTTTTTAGGTCTTAACCCCCAAGCTAAAAGGAAAGTAGGTACCCAGACAAAGAAAAAAAAATTCCAAAGACAAACAGCTCTAATTCTAGAAAATAGGAATCTTTTGATTTGCACCTTAATTGAAGATCTTCTCCCATATGTAAAGAAGCAAATTGAAGATAATGTAATTGGATGGTTGGGTCAGCCCCTCGAGGCCATTCAGGTTGCAATGCAATTCTCTGAGGAATTAAAAACAGCTGTTTTTGTCTTACAACTCAAGTCTTCACAGGAACAGAAAAAGCCCGCCTGTCCTCTCTACCAACCCCCGAAAACTCCCCTACTCATCTCAGAAGATTTGCAGGCATTGTAAAAATTATGAGTTTAGAAAACAAAAGTCTTTCTTGGAGGAATTTGCATTCTTTCTCTGACATTTGAGATGTAAATATTCTAACCAGTCTTCTCTAGGTACTGAGGGCCATCTCTTTGAGACGCAAACTTTGGGGAGGTAATTCTTATGAGAAGGGAGAAAAAAAGGGGAAATGCTACTTAGGTACTAGGCAAATGAAAAATGTTAAAAGCATTCTTCACAAATATTACTAAAATGTTTAAGCCATCTGAATAGGTAAACTTAACTTATTCCGTCTGTCAAAACACAATTTGAATCCAACTCTTCTGTTATAAAATAATGAGTTTTGCATTATGATACCAATCTCATTGCCAAAATTTTAAAACAAAAGCTATAAGATCTCTGTTTGCATCTGTGTGCTTATGTATGTCTATATATGTCTATTAGAGATGTGTGATTTTTTCTACCTCTGGATGCTATTGCCAAAATTAACTTGTAAAAAGCTCTATTTAATTGGCTTAAAGAAACGTAAATGTTTATATAAATCAAGTATACTCTGAGAAATACAGAAAACTAACCCAAATGTTTTTCAAGTTCATGTGATCTAGGATAATCTTTGGGGGAAAAAAGCTAGTTTAAATGTGTTGGTTTAATTAAGACAGTCATGTCTTTTGAGTTATCACCACTAAATATACAGCAGAGATACAACTTCTATTCTGCCCAGGGTTACTGAAAGTCAAGCTCACATCGGAATTTGCAAGCGAGAAGGATAACAAGACAACGGTTAGCTGTTAAATGTCTCATGAAATTCTCATGAGTAATTGAAACATAATTGTTAAGAACAAATAAATTTAAAAGATGTAAGTAAAAGTTTACAAGTGAACTTTTCAATAATAATTGTGCTTTACGGTATGTCTACTTAAAAATACTTTCCAAAATCTTTTTGGTAACTTGAAACCTCAAAGTTATATTGAGATAAGTTAAATCATGGATGTTCACTGGGTATCTAGATCATTTAGAAATTAGATAAAATAATGAAATGTTAACTGCTGAACATAAGTTTATCCACTTTTGGCTTCCTTTTACAGAGGAACTTTAGAAAGATACCTGGGTCTATTAGTAAACATGTTTTGTGCCACATTGTAAAAATTACTATGAGGAAGAATACACTTCTAGAAATTATGAGATGTATTTATAAATTTGGTATCCCCAAAATACTAGTGCAACAGACTGTCCACAGATTGCTTACTTCTTAGTTTTCACTAGGAATTAAGGATTCTAAAGGTTAAGAATTCTAATAAATATATGTAATTAAAACTTATAGAAATAATAAGGGTAACATCTCTATGCAAGGAAAGTAGAATGTGTTTTTGGTGAGAAAAGGTACGGGGCATGGGATGTGTTTTGTTAAAGGAAAAAGAGAGTAATTTGCCCTAAAGTAAAACAACTGGTTGTTCCAGAATGAGAAAGAAGACAAAAACACATTGGACAAAACCTGAATGCATATAAAAAAGTTGTCGAAGTTTTCTAGAAAAGGAAACTTTGGGAAAGAATTTTACGTGTGTTCAAGCTGGCTAAGATTGGAATGGATTTAAGTTTAAAAAAAATGAGTTTTAAACTGGTGCAGCCACTATGGAAAACAGTATGGAGATTCCTCAAAAGATTAAGGATAGATCTACCATATGATCCAGCTATTCCACTGCTGGGTACTTATCAAAAGAACATGAAAACACAAATACATAAAGACATATGCACCCCTACATTCATTGCAGCATTATTCACAATAACCAAGACTTGGAAGCAACCTAGGTGTCCATCAAGGGATGAATGGATAAAGAAGATGTGGTATGTATTGTAGAGGGGGAAGACATTTCCTCTACCTTCTCTGGGTTCGTCTGGCCGGAGAACGAATTAAATTCACATGAGACAGAATAGCAGGAGAAAATTAAACAAAGCTTTATGAGGACCATGGCCTGAGGCCTTTCTTCCCGAAGGAAGAAAGGGCACCAAAGAAGTGGGGTGCACACAGTGGTTATATACCCCCAAACAGGATGTTTCATGTATGATTGAAATATCCCTCCCACAATAGTCGCAAGATTGCTCTGTCGGGCACAGAGCTTGATGGACACAGCAGGTAGCGGCTCCGCTATCTCGGCGGGCGCAGCAGGAGGCAAGTCTATTGTCTCGAGCTGGGTGGTCACAGGTGAGCGCAGCAATCAGTTCCTAGCCTAAGGAAAGATGCTTAATCCTTAAGGAGATGCCAACGTTCGTTCGGAGGAGGAGGGAAGTTGCACCTTTATCTCAAGGGCCTTTGTTCTTGCCATAGTAAATGTTTTAAAGCAGATATACAATGTGTGCTCAATGACCACAGTCAGGCCCTTTTGGAAAAAATAGCAAAGTCACACCAAATTAGGTTTACACCAAATGGCTTCCTCACGTACTCCAATATATCTTATTGCTTGCCATTTCTATTTGTCAATGTATAGATGGGAGACGCTCAGGCAAGCTGAGCAACTCACCAAAATGGCTGAAACCCCCACAGCTGAAATATCATATCCAGCTGAAGACAAAGGAGGATGTTGGGGGTGGGGGGAGTCAGTTACAGGGGGTCACCAGACAAGCACAATAAACAAATGCAGATTTAAGTCCTTGCCTTCCCCATTGATTAAGAGTTTCTAGAGATAAGGTCATCTCCCCTTCTTCCTGGTAGAGAGGGAGATATCTTTACAGATGGAGTTTTTCTTTACAATGTAAATGTCTCTTAACAAAAGGGTAAGCAAGTTCTACTTTTCAGTTGCTTTTCTGTCTGCAAAGAAAACAGCCTCAAATAATCATCATGCCAAAGACACATATCTTGGGGTGGCCAATTCCAGGCCCCCACAGTATACACAATGGAATACTACTCAGCCATAAGAAATGATGAAATCTAGCCATTTGTGACAACATGGATGGATTTGAGGGCATTATGCTAAGTGAAATAAGTCAGCGGGAGAAAGTCAAATACTGTATGACCTCACTCATAAGTAGAAGATAGAAACAATGACAAACACATAAAAGCAGAGATTGGATTGGTGGTTACCAGAGGGGAGAGGGCAAAAGGAGTGATCAGGCACACGTGTGTGGTGATGGACCATAAGTAGTCTTTGGGTGGTGAACAGGTTGTAATCTACACATAAATCAAAATATATAATGACGTACGCTTGAAATTTATATAATGTCATAAACCACTGTTACTGCAATAAAAAAAGAATTTTTAAAAAATGAGTTTTAATATCAAAGGTACATTGGTGCTGTAGGGGAGGAGGACATTTCCTCTCCCCAAATGGGGGTTCGTCTGGCTGGAGAACAAATTAAAATCACATGAGACAGAATAGCAAGAGAAAATTAAACAAAGCTTTATGAGGAACCGTGGCCCGGGGCCTTTCTTCCCAAAGGAAGAAAGGGCACCAAAGAAGTGGGGTGCACACAGTGGTTATATACCCCCAAACGGGGTGTTTCACATGTGATTGAAATGTCCCTGCCACAATAGTCACAAGATTGCCCTGTCGGCACAGCGCTTGATGGACACAGCAGGTAATGGTCTGCTATCTCGGTGGGCGTAGCAGGAGGCAAGTCTATGTCTGGAGCTGGGTGGTCACAGGTGAGCGCAGCAATCAGTTCCTAGCCTAAGGAAAGATGCTTAATCCTTAAGAAATGCCAGAGTTGGGAGGGGGAGGGAAGTCAGTTACAGGAGGTTACCAGACTAGCACAATAAAATGCAGATTTTAAGTCCTTGCCTTTGGCATTGATTAAGAGTTTCTAGAGAGAAGGTCATCTCCTTTCTTCTTCCTGGTACAGAGAGGGAGGCACCTTTTACAGATAGAGATTTACCTTACAAATGTAAACGTGTCCTAACAAAGGGCAAGTTCCATTCCTCAGAGCCTCCTTCCCTGTCCCAGTTTATCAAAAGCAATCAACCTCAAATAATCCTGATGCCAAAGAGACATATCTTGGGGTGGCCAATTCCAGGTCCCCACAGTGCAAAATTAGAATTTGGTTTTCTCTCTGTTAAAAGGACAAACTTTCCTTAGATTATTAGTCTGCTCTTAGTAAGAAATTGTAAACAAAGGTTTTTCTTTACCTTTTAAGTAATCTGCCTGGAAGGCAAAGATTTTGTGTCTTACCAAAATAATTCACTGTGCTTTACATTGTCTTTATCAGGTCCTTGATTACTTACGAAAACCCGGTCTTGTCAATATCAAAAGAGCTAAGTGTTGTTTGGGGTTTTTTTTTCATTGCAAGTATGCAACTTTCTGTATTTGCCTTAGAGGTCTTTAATTGTCACTTTGGTTAAATGGATATTTTTTAAAAATTTCCCCCAAATCAAATTCTAAATAAAGTTTTTTTGACCTCGAACTAACGTTGGGGTTTTCCAGACGGTCCTTGGAGCATCTCAAAAGATTTGTTCTCTCCTTATAAAAAAGAGAAAAGTTAAACTAATTAGGCTTATTTGATATGTAAAGTTACATAATAAGCATTGTCAAATAAGAAGTGATGTTACCGAACCTGAAGTGAGTTCGCTCACCCGTTGTGCAGCAAGCCAATCTCTGACACCAGAGGTGGTGGAAGAAAGTAGGAATTTTATTTTTTTGCACAGCGCTGAGCAAGGAGAGAGGGCAGCTAACGCTCAAATCCCAAACTCCCCGAAAAGCTAAAAGGAAGGGTTTTTATTTGGGGCTTTAGGTAGGGGAGGGGGAGCATATGGCTTTGCTGGTCGGAGCTTTCTCACCAGCCTGTCTTTGGCCTTGAGACACTTGCAGAGAGGAGGGAGCTCATGACCTTGCTGGTCAGCAGCTTTCCCACCAGCCCGTATCTCTTTGCGGGAGGAGATGGTCCAGATGCTTGTCCTTGACGGTGTCTGTCTCCATGGAGCATAGTGGATTCTGGAGCCAGGAAGCCAGAGAGTAAGCAGGGAATGAGTGTTTTGGTTTTAACCCCAAATATGCTGGGTTTAATGTGGGGAAACTGATATCAGGGTCGATATCAGTGATGTTTAACCTTCTTAGTTTATATACGTATATGTTATTAACATGCATTCCAGAAATTGTATAAATGTCTAAAAATCTGATATGTCCTGCTATAATGTTGTGAGTCATAGTTCCAGTTATCTTAAAATGTTGTGTGTCACAGAAACAACCAAATTTTCTTGTCAATTCCATTATAATCAGCTCTCATCATGTCTTTAACCATGGGCATCTTTAAGCCTTTTATCATTTACAGACAGTTATTGTCTCACTCTGATGCTTTTGCAAAAGTGAGATACATGGAAATGACCCTAACAAGTACACATGACCATTGACAGCACTGTCACATTACAAAGTGTGGAAAGTCGGATGCATATTTCACAACTGAAGAAGCCTGCACCTGACATCTGGGCCTGTGTAAATGCCGGAGGCCTCAAAATCAAATTGACTAGGAAGAGAAGTAGCTGATACTGAGGAACAGTAGCCCCCCTTATCTGCAGGAATACATTCCAAGACCCCAAGTGGATGCCTGAAACCATGGAGAGTACCAAACCCTGTATATACTAGGTTTTCTCTATACATACATACCTATGATAACATTTAATTTATAAATTAGGCACGGTAAGACAGTAACAACAATAACTAACAATAGAACAATTATAACAATATACTATATTAAGAGTTACCGTAGATATTAGAAACCTCAGCATGCGATTTTTTTCCTTCCTTATTAAGTCAAGAACTTTCACCTTCTCACTTAAAGGAAGCACTTAACAGCTTCTCTGTGGCATATCTGAATTGCCAGCATCACTACTCTTGCACTTTGGGACCATTATTAAGTAAAATAAGGGCTATTTGAACACAAGCATTGCAATGCCATGGTGGGTGATCTGATAAGTGAGCTGGATACAAGTGACTAATGAGAGGGTAGTGTATACAGCGTGGATGTGTTGGACAAAGAGATGATTCACGTCGCAGGCAGAACAGAGCAGGACAGGGCAAGATGTCATCGTGTGACTCAGAAGGGTGCACAATTTAAAACTTATGAATTGCTTATTTCTGGAATTTCCCATATAATATTTTTGGACCGTGGTTGACTGTGAGTAACCGAAACCATAGAAAACAAAACCACGGATAAGGGGAAGTGCTGTAGAGCGCTTCCTCCCAAGACATCAGATCAAAAATGTTTCTTTCTGTTCTTCCTTCCCTCTCTGATCATCCTTTTCCTAATTCTTACACCATGAAGGTCTTTTTGGTTCTTTTGTCCACCTTTTCCCTTGCCCTGGTCTGGAACAATAATGCCATTGTTTACATTTCTCAAGCCATTACAAAGGAAGGTAATCCAACCTCCAACCAACTGTTGGATTTGCTATGATGCTGACGATCCTGTGGTTCTTTCTGCCCATCACAAAACTCTCCCTGATTTCCAACGCCTCCGTGTCTCCGGAACAAGCTCACTGGATTAACATTTCAGGGGAAGTGGAAATGCAGTTATACGAAACACATGAACAGGCCAACTGGGTTAATGAAGTATCCCCCTCTTTGGGATCATTTCTTGACTTACTTGATTCTACCTGGTTTAGCTCATGGGGACCCTGGCTCAAGGGTGCTCTCCTTACCCTAACATTGTTTTGTTGCTAATAATTATTATTGTCTCTGTAATATGCTGTGTACTCTCAAAATTTTTAAATACACGTGGGCAGCCATTGAGCAGCCGACAGATGGTCTCTCTCCAACTGGAAGGACAAAAAAGGAAGGAGGAACACAACCAGCTCCAAGAATACACGCCCGACATCTCTCGTGAAAACCACACTGAGACCTAAACAGGCAACGGTAACTGAGGTTCACACTAAAACCAAGATTTTTGATCAAACCTTTTGAATGGTCAAGAGGGTAATCAAACCTGGGACTGTTGAAATAAATTTCTAGGCCCAAGTCGCAGCCACTTCTGCCTGGGGCGCCGCATCGACAAACCAAAACTCAGATAACTTTCTGTCCCTGTAAATGTTCTGCTTGACCAGAAAAGCAGTGTATCTGGTCAGGCAATCCCCAAACGCCAAGCCAATTCTGGGCTCTCTACTGACTTTCTTGTTCCTTGTTCCTTCTTCATTTTCTAATTTTCTCTTCCTTGTTCCTTATTCCTTATTCCTTATCCTATAAAAGTTTCCTGCCTTCTGGCCCATTTTGCAGTTCTCTGGACCCTTGGGAACAGAGACTGCTGCTGAATGAAGTGTTATGTTGTTTGTAACACCTAAATTGTCTCCCTTAATCACTTTTTAACAGTAGTCATCTGTTAGAGACCAACACTGAAGTATTCACAGAAGAAATAACGAAATTTGTTTTAAAATAATTCTGCTGGATGGAGATTGATTAAACAAGATACACTGGCATGTGTTGATTATTGTTGAAACTGGCTAATGGATAAGCGAGGGTTCGTTATGCTATTCTGTCCACTTCTGTGAATGTTTGAAATATTCCACTAAGAATAAAAGAAAAATACGGGGCTTTTCGATCACAGAATTTCAAGCCAGTCGTAACTCCCGGCTTTTTCCTCAACAAAATGGGTTGAAGATACTGGCATTATAATCACAGGGACGTTATGAGGAGCAGTGCAAGTAAAGTGCCTTATGAATGCTGTTTTATTGCTAGTTCACACTACTACTATGGTTGCCACACCAATTAGTCATCTCCAACTGTACCCTCCTCCTCGCCCTGTTAATGGTTCATTCCGCTCTTCCTCTGGTTCCGTCCTCCCAGTTCCCGCACTGTCTCCCCACCCCCCGGCAGCCCCAGTGGTTTAGCCCGGCTTCCCCGGGGGAAACCCCTTGGGGCGGAGCTCGAGGTGTCTGCAGGCGGCAGCGGCCCCCTTGCCGGAAACCACTTGGATTGCTCCGCGTCGCGGGTGGGCCGGTAATCGTGGGGCGGGGCGCGAGTCCCGCGCTCCGATTGGCCAGAGCCGAAGTAAACATCCGGCAGAGTGGGGCGGGGCCGGAAGTGGAAGGGGAAGGCGGTGGCTCAGGCGGTTCGGGAGGTTCCAGGCTTGGGGTCGATGTCTCCAGGTGCCATGGGCCGGGCTGCGGCGCGCTGAGGGGGCCGCGGGGCTGGGCCATGGCCGGCGCTCGAGCCGCCGCCGCCGCCTCAGCGGGGGCCTCGGCGTCTTCGGGCAACCCGCCGCCGCAGGAGCCGGGGCTCGGGGAGCTGCTGGAGGAGTTCTCCCGGACTCAGTACCGGGCCAAGGACTGCAGCGGCACGGGCGGCTCTAAGGTGAGTCCGGAGTCGCGTGAGCAGAAGGATAAGGTCCCTGGCTTGAGGAGTTAACAGAGGAAAGGCTGAGGTCAGGGGTCAGAAGAAAGACAGGGAAGTTCCCCTGGACCCGGAGAGGAAGGGTCCGGTTTAAAAACCAAGGAGGAACTGGGGTCAGAATGAGCAAAGGAAGGAGCCCTTTTGGTTTAAGATAAGGGCTTTAGGAGGTCAAGGATCAGAGCTCAGGGACCAGGTTCAGAGATTAGAGAGGAGGAACTGAGGAGGGTTATTCTCCTGCATCAGGTTTAGGGTCAAAAGTCCCCAGTGTCTAGATAAAAAAAGACTAGGGGATTTCTCCTTGTCACAGGTTAGAATGAAGGGGCTCGAGTAGTGGGGGCAGAATGGAGCGAGGAGATGAACCGAGTGTGTTGCCTCCTTATAAAGTCTCTGCATGACTTTACACCTAGGTCCATCCCTTTCCTTCCCCTGTTAGAACAGGACAGCCTCAGTTTGCTGATTGCCAGACCTGGAAGGCTTCCAGTCTGGACAGGCCATTCCCACCCTGGGCACTGTCTGGCAGTCCAGTGGGAATCTTGCTGAGCCTGCCATCTCTCATTCTGCACATGGTTTTGGCAGGCTTAACATTAGATTTTCCAGTGGGATTCTGTTTCAACCTGGGCCATGAAACTCTTGTTTGGCTCCAGAAGTTACCTATGCTGGGACATTCCGCAGTTGGCATCTGCTAGTCTCTAGAGTAACCCAGCAAAGACTTCAGTAATGTTGGGACTACCTCACTCTCCAAACAACCAAGTAATTATCAGAACTTAGCCTGAGGACTACCTGCTGTAGCATCATCTGAGGTTGCTTATTAAAAATAAAGATTCTTTGGTCCCACCCAGTCCTACTAAGTCAGAATTTCTGAGGGTGGGAACCTGGAATTTGCATTTTTTAAACAGACTTCTTAATAATACTCCTGTACCTTCAAATTTAAGGATTCCTAGTTTAAGCTACTGTGAGTTTTTTCCTCCCCATTGGTCTTTTGAGTGGCTGTAGTGGTCAGTTTTGCCGGACGACTCTTCCATCTTACGTGCCCCTGAAGATCACACTTGTCACAAGTTGTACCTGACTTTCACTACAGTTGGCCTTGAAGGCTCTCTGAGACTCCTGATCTCTTGCAAGCTTCTCAAGATGTTACAGGTCTTATGCCTTTTTTCTAGTGGACCTTTCCCTAAACTGTGAACAAAACGAGCAATTTTAGGGGGAGCTTTTCCTTCTGTTTCATAAGCAAATGGCAAGTAAGGCGAAAACTGTCTGCAGCTTTGACTCATTACACTAACTAGAGCTGCTAGGTACTGGTCTGTGGCTGGAGAATGGGGAAGAATCTGGAGCCAAGGGAAGATAATTATTGCTAGTTAAAGTAACCTGGAGCAAGTTCTTAATATTTTATGGATTATGGACCCCTTTGAGAATCTAATGACAGCTGTAATTCTCTGCTTCAAATGCTTAACACATAATTTCACTGCAATGTTGAGGGGTTCTGAGTCCCTCCAAAAGTGTATGGGTTAATGAACTACACATTTAGGGCCTGTGACCCAGCAATTTGTCTCTTCTTGGGATTGAATAGTAGTCACAGAGGCACATGTCAGTTCCAGTGACTTCTCCAGGTCAAAAACTGCCTAATTCTCACACTCAGAACCACAGAATCTTCTTGATGCTCAAATCTCCTCCTCTGTGCAGGTTGAGCGCATTGAAAAGAGATGTCTGGAGCTGTTTGGCCGAGACTACTGTTACAGCGTGATACAAAATGTGAATGGGGATATCTGCGGCCACTACCCCCAGCACATCGTGTTCCTGGAGTATGAGAGCTCTGAGAAGGAGAAAGACACGTGAGCATCATGTGACCAGAGTAGTGCATGTCTGGGGAGGCCTTGATAGCTCATCCCCAGGGCAAGAAGACTACAGCTGGGCAGGAAGCTGGGCGGAGGCAGACTCACTTTCCCCACGTGTTAAGTCTTATTGGCACCTTTACTTACTTCAGGGTTTGATAAGTTAGATTGGCAAGGTAGCATGGCATAGAATGAGGCATTGTGAGTCACAGCCCTGGACCTCTATTTCACTCCCACCTTAGAACTCATTGTCCTAAGACAGCTGACTTCACCCCTTGCCTCTCTGAACCTCAGTTTCCTTTTTTTCTTTTCTTTTCTCTTTTTTTTTTTTGGTGAGGAACATTGACCCTGAGCTAACGTCCATTTTCAATCTTTTTTTTTTTTTTTTGCTTGAGGAAGATTGTTGCTGAGCTAACATCTGTGCCAGTCTTCCTCTATTTTGTATGTGGGACACTCCCACAGTATGGCTTGATCAGCAATGTGTAGGTCTGTGCCCGGGATCCAAACACATGAAGCCTGGTCTGCCAAAGCAGAGTGTGTGAACTTAACCACTGTGCCACCAGGCTGGCCCTTCAGTGTCCCTTTTTAAGAGAGTGTAGGTGGGAGGTATGCTGTGTCGACATGCTTAAGAGCCTAAGTCTGGAGTCAGACTGCTTGAGTTTACATGCTGGCTGCCCCACTTGCTGGCTGTGTAACTAACTTGGGCAGGTTATTTAACCTCTTTGTCTTTTAGTTTTCTCATCAGTAAGTCTCTACCTCTGTTTAGAAAAGTGGCTAGTGCAGTCCCTGATGATAAATGGGGCTATTGTAAGCCTGATATGTTTGTTGTAAGAATTAGAAATCGCAGGGGCTGGCCCACGGCCGAGTGATTAAGTACACACGCTCAGCTTCAGCGGCCCAGGGTTTCACCAGTTCGGATCCTGGGTGCGGACATGGCACCGCTCATCAGGCCATGCTGAGGCGCGTCCCACATGCCACAGCCAGAGGCACTCACAACTGGAATATACAACTCTGTACTGGGGGGCTTTGGGGAGAAGAAAAAGAGAAGATTGGCAACAGCTGTTAGCTCAGGTGCCAATCGTTGAAAAATAAAAAAGAAACCACAGCTTCCATTTATTGAGAGCCTCCCAAGGCCTGAGTGCTTTCTGTGGGGTAACCGTTCATATCAGAGCGGACATAAAGCGCCTGGCGCAGGATGCCGCCGATGAGTAGTCAGCAACTGGTAGCAGTCGTGTGACACTAATAAATTATCACAGCATCGAGGTTCCAGGAAATGCTTTATTGATCTCTAAGTTTGTTCCCCAGTCTCCCTGCTTGCTGCTGATTTTCAGGGCATCCCAGGAGCTGTTGTCAACAGTATCTGTGAAAGCCTGCCCTGTGGATGCAGTACTGTGATGAGAGCTACAGTAGAGTCGTGCTGCAGAGTGCAGCAGGCCCTCACTGAAAGCATGCGCATCAGGAACCCAGGGACTGGGTAGAGGTCCAGAATCTCAGGCTCCGGAACCACTGAATCAAAATCACAGTGTAATAAGATGCCCCCGCGATTCGGATGCACATTAAGGTTTGAGAAGCTGCTGTCCGCAAACCAGGAGAATGCTTGATTCTGCCTGCTTTTGAATGTTTGGCAAGATCTCCTGCTAGAGATTCTTTGGAGCTGGAACTGGAAGAATGAGTAGGAGTTTCCCTGAAATGTCCTTAGGGACCAACTTGTATAGAGACTTGATTGTCAGGCCAAGGAGTGTGGACTTGTGGGTGTTACAGGTTTTATGGTGCCAGCATCCCCTGAGCACTCATTAAAATCGCAGGTTCTAGGGCCTCTCCTAGGCCCTCTGATCAGAATTTCCAGAATTTCCATTCCCAGAGAGCTCCTTAGATGAGTCGTACCTATGCTATAGTCTGAGAACATCTGCTCCCGGCCACAGGGAGCCACAGAGGGCTTTCAAGCAGAGGAACAACCAGGTCGGAGGAGTTTAAGGACTGAGCTTTAGTTTCCTCACCTGTGAAATGGGAGTGTCTGTAAGTGTGCCCATCTCACAAGGTTGTGGTGAGGTTTGCTGAGAAAAATGAATGTGTTAGAAAAACAGGGGCTGGCCCCATGTTGTGGTGGTTAAGTCCAGCGAGTTCTGCTTCCACAGCCCAGGTTCGCAGACATACACCACTCCTCAAGCCACACTGTGGCGGCAACCCACATAGAAAATAGAGGAAGTTTGGCACAGATGTTAGCTTAGGGCCAGTCTTCCTCAAGCAAAAAAAGAGGAAGATTGGCAACAGGTGTTAGCTCAGGGCAACTTTTCCTCACCAAAAATAATAAAAATTTAAACTATCATTATAAAGAAAAAAAATGGATTGTATATAGATCACAGAAATTGTATCCTTTCCTGGGTTGTATAACCTAAGAACTCGAGGGATCTCAGAGCCTAAAGAATTGGGCTTTGTGATAGCTCTGTTATTTATGGTTCTTATCTCCTCCTAACTTCTTCCAGAGTTAGGTAAACTCACCTTCTAGGAACCTTACATTTTCTGAGAAAAAGCTCTTTTTCCTTGCTCTTGCCCTCCTCTCCACCTCTTCAGTGCCGGCTGGTGGTTTTCTGTCTGTGCCCTGAGGGCACTCTGATACTAAGCTCAGCTGTGGTCAAGGTGGTGCTCCTCCAACTTGACTTGGTGAGTGAATCACCTGGGGCTCTAGTTGCACCGCAGAGTCTGACTTGGTGAGTCTGGAGCGGGGCCTGAGCGTCTCTGTGTTTTCTTATTATAAATCATAGTATCAGGTGGCTAAGATCATGGGCTTCAGTGTCTGCCCAGAAGAGTTTAGAATCTCAGCTGCCCTACTTACCTGTACTGTGACCTTGGGCCAGTGATTTCACTCACTAAGCTGCTTCCTCTGTAAAATGGGGCTAATGAGGACTGAGAGAATGTGGGTCTAAGCTCCTTTTTCCCAAGTATCTCTTAAATGATAGCAGCAGTAACATTTATCTCAGGAAGATTTGGGGTACATAGTAGGAACAATTAACCTAGTCTGGGAGTGTGGTGCTAGTCTGGAAAAGCTTTCCATTGGAAGTTATGTGACAATAGCACTTGATTTTCTTTGTTTGAATATAGTTTGTGTGTAAATGACACTCATGAAAAATGAAATCCAATCAAATAATTCAATTAAATAAATATCAAAAGAAATCTCACCACCTGGCAATGTCTTCCCAGAAATTTCAGTGCATATGTTACAGACATAAATACACAAGCCTACATTTGTTCATTCAAGTATGGGTATCGTGTGACAGACATAGCTCAGTGCTTAGCACTACAAGAAAAAGATCTTAAGGTGGACAGATAATAAAAATAAAAACAGGAACTACTGACAACAGAACCTGGGTTTTTTGAGTAGGGGAACCAGAAAATGAACCATTAGCTAGTCTAAGAAGAAAAGGTTGTGCCTGCCTCTACGTTAAAAGACTGCCCAGAACCCCAAAGAGGGAAATATTGGCACGTTCTCCACATTGGTTTTGTGGAAAGTCTGCTGACTGGAAGGACTCAGTCTGGGAGAATCAAATGCAGTTTAGTTTTAAGGTGGTAGAGCTCAGAGGACTGCTGATGTGAGCTCAGTGAGAGTCACTTGTGACAGATGGTGCTGACCAGATCTGGGAAAATGGCCTGGGGCTGCCAGAGGTGGGAGGAAGACTACTGTGAGCAGTATTGTCTGTGCTGTTTTATATTCCTGTGGAGTCTGAGTTTAATTAGGCAATCGTTGCCTTCTTATTTCATAGAGAAACTGAGGGAGGGGAAGGTGGCAGAATGCCGTTTTCCAGGAAGCCGTGTGTTTTCAAGGGGCTGGCTGGTTGGCTTATGCCCCCTACAGCCACCCCAGCCTCTTCAAGTTTGCCATTCTTCCTCCTTCCTTTGGAAAAGAAAATAATTTTGATTACAAAAGTAACATCTTAAATCAGACCTTAGAGAAAAATACATCATGGGAAGAGTAAGTCCTGTTCCTTTACCCTCTGTTCTCTTTCCAAGATCATCAAACTGTTGGTCCAAATTTTTATTTGAAGACCCCTTTTTAACTTCAGTTTCAGACCCTCACTTGATAGTAGTTACAATTTTAGTAACTGTGACTTGAGAATATATTTATGAAGCCTGCTAAGAAATCAGCAGTTTTTTTTTTTTTTAAGATTTTATTTTTTCCTTTTTCTCCCCAAAGCCCCCCCGGTACATAGTTGTGTATTCTTCGTTGTGGGTCCTTCTAGTTGTGGCATGTGGGACGCTGCCTCAGCGTGGTCTGATGAGCAGAGCCATGTCCGCCCCCAGGATTCGAACTAACGAAACACTGGGCCGCCTGCAGCGGAGCGCGCGAACTTAACCACTCGGCCACAGGGCCAGCCCCAGAAATCAGCAGTGTTTTTAAAAGACTTTGTATTTTTATTAATGCCAACAGTATCCAGATATGCTTAAAAAGGTACCACAGATGTGGGGAGTCACTGAACTTACTCCTTCTGAAACAATTATTTGTATGCCTGTGCCATGCAATAACACGCGGATCCCTAGAAGGATTAGGATGGAGAAGGACTTAAACGCCCTCTAGGACTTGACCTGGAAGCTCAGCCCTTGTAAGGAGGAAACATGAGAGTCTTCCCTCCCATCTGCTCAGCTTCTCTGCATAGCTGGGATCACTTCCCACTCTAACTTTCCTGGCTCTTGTTTCTCTTGCTACCAGAAGCTCTGACTGGCTGATTTGAGGCATTTTGGTAAGGATTAGTAGGTGAATCTATGAGAGTAGACCCTTATTTTAGGGGTCTTCTTATTTGACGTGACTTGATGTGGGTGTGACTTGCTGGACCTCATTTCTAAACCTGACTCTCTCTCATGTTCTTTAGAAGCCCCCTTACTATATCTGGGTCATTAACTACTGTGTGTCCCACTGCCACAAATACCTTCTCTTTCCCCTCCTTTGCTCTAGCGTTCCCTGCCATGTTGGCTATTTGGACTGTTAAAGATAGTTGGAGGGGCCAGCCCCGTGGCCGAGTGGTTAAGTTCTCACACTCCGCTTCGGAGGCCCGGGGTTTCGCCGCTTCGAATCCTGGGTGTGGACATGGCACTGCTCGTCAGGCCATGCTGAGGCAGTATCCCACATGCCACAACTAGAAGGACCCACAACTAAAAATATATAACTATGTCCTGGGGGGCTTTGGGGGAGAAAAAGGAAAAAAATAAAATCTTTAAAAAAAAAAAAAAAGATGTTGATGAGGTATCAGAGGCTTATAGCCATGTGGAGTGGGAGCCTTCATCTTATCCTTCCCCTTAAAAGATCACAAAAGTGGCCCTGTGATTTCCCGAGGATCCCCAGGCACCTATTATCTTACTGTGAAAGTAAAACAACTGGACACTCTAGATATAATTAACATTCAGTTTATGTGTGTATTTCTGTTTTTTATACGCCATGTCTTCAGTTTAGCTCACTTATGTTTTCATCTTAAAAGTTCTGAAGTCGGGATGACTTAAATTTTAATAACTATAATATGGCACTTTTTTCTTTTCCTGAAAAACTTAAAATATCCATGATTAGAATTTAGGAATTATAGCATTTATTAAATTTCAAGTGAGTATTCACACACATATATGCAGACCTAGCATGGGGTCTGTGTGAGCACACACACACGTGCATAAAATGCCCACTTAGAAGCCAACCTGACCTGCTTCTCTTGCCCATGTGTTAGGTTTCAGAGCACTGTGCAAGTGAGCAAGTTGCAAGACCTCGTCTACCGCAGCAAGACGGCCAGGTGCAGGGGACGGTTTGTCTGCCCGGTGATCTTGTTCAAGGGCAAGGTAAGATCACACCATAGCCTTGCACTCCCTGAGACCCTCTTCTGGGGTAACCAGCTTAATGCAAAGTGTAGGGTCTTCTTGTTCTTGGTGTTTGCCCCCTGAGTGTTGGGTGGTTACTGGGTGCCTGGTGGTGTGAGAAGTAGGCCCCAGAGAAACAGACCAGTTCTGATACCACCTTCGAGAATGAGTCTAAGTAAGGAAGGGATGTTCACACTAGTGTACCCCACCCTGTGTTCTCGAGCCAGACTGCCTAAGTTCAAGTCCTGGGTCTGTTACCTGCTGCCTGTGCAAGGCCTCAGTTTCCACCTCTATAAAATGGGAACAGTAATCATGCCTGCCTCAAAGGTTTATGGAATAGACTAGATGAAGTGAGTTAATACATTGTTGTTTGTTCATTCTTGCAATCATATAATTCACCAAGTATTTATTGAGTGCAGCACTGTTTCAGACCTAAAGATGCATCAGTGTGTAAAGCAGATACAAACGCTTAGCCTCGTGGAGCTTATATTCTAGAGACTTTTGTTAGTTTAGCTCCCCAATATGGTTTCATTTCACCTATTTTATTATAATCCTTTGGTGTAAGAGATGTTCCCATTTTGCAGATGAAATGAAGGCTCAGAGTGATTAAATAACTTCCCCCAAGTTTACCTTAGGCGCCTAGAGATCTGGGATTCGACCCTATGCAAAACTCCCTCAGGCTACCACCCTGTGACTTAGGTCACATATGTGGTGGAAGAGGCACTGAGAGGGGCAGTGTGGGCTGACAGAGTGAGGGCCTCGTTCAGTGAGTGGGACTTGACTTGAGAGCGTTGGAGGACAAGCAGAATGCTAATTGGCAGAAAGGGGTAGGAGGGTCTTCCAAGCAGGTGACGCAGGATGGGGAAGGCATGGAGGCAGGAACACAAGCGGCCCAGAGACCTCCCTGAGTGGAATGTTGGAGCAGAGCATGAAAGGGAGTGAATGCAGGAGGCCAAACACTGACCAAGAAATTTATATTGGCAGGAGAGCCATTGTAAATTTTGAGCAGGGAAGTACAGGGTGAAAGTAGCATTTTGAGGTCCAGGAGAATGGACTAAAGCAGAGCCTGGAGTGGAGGAGGTGAGCAAGGACAGTCTCTTTATTCATTTAGCAGATATCTGAGTGCATGTGCGTTGGTCCTGACGGCTTACCGACTGCAGCTGCGGGTACCCAGCATGCGTGGTCAGGGGCCAGGGCAGGGCGGTGGGGAGGAGAGATGTGAGGCTTGTGTCAGTCCCTCAGTGTGCTTTTATTTCGTAAAATGGGAGATGGGCAACTGCGAAAGAGGAGGTAGGAAAGGAGACTTGGCCAAAGGCTTTCTTGAGCGGTCGATTTTAGGGAAGAGTGTGTGTAGAAGTTAAGTCCTAGAAGTTGATCGTCTTAAAGCTGTTTGTTCCTGGTGGCGCAGTGGTTAAGAGTGCACGTTCCACTTCGGCGGCCCGGGGTTTGCCGGTTCGGATCCCGGGTGCAGACATGGCACCGCTTATCAAGCCATGCTGTGGCAGGCGTCCCACATATAAACTAGAGGAAGATGGGCACGGATGTCAGCTCAGGGCCAGTCTTCCTTAGCAAAAAGAAGAGGTTTGGCAGCAGATGTTAGCTCAGGGCTAATCTTCCTCAAAAAAACAACAACAACAACAAAAAATACTATTTGTTCCCCCTTACCCTTAGGAAAGTCTTCATGTTCCTGGAAGTTATTGGAACTCCAGTTGAAAGACCACCATGTTTGTCACTAGAAGTTGCATAGGAAATACTCAAACCAGTGTTTCCCAAAGTGTGTTACATAGAACACTAGTTTAAGGATATGCTTGTGAAAAGCATTCCCTGTCAAACGAGAGTGAGAAACACTGCATCCTAGAATGACCTGACCTCTGATCTCCAGATTCATAAAATTCATGGATGTGTGTCCACTGACATAATAAAGGCTCTGAGAAGTCATGTAGCAGACAGGCCTGTGCGGCTTTGTCAGGTGTGGTGTTTCTCACTCATTTGTCTGCAGACCATGAGTAAGTAACTTCCCTGAATGCATTTGGGAAAAGCCACACTGAGTAGCTTAGCCCAGTGGCGGAACTGAGTGGTAGGTTGTTAGCCTTTGCAGGCGAGGCAGGCCTGTGAGAAAAGAGCCCTGGGCCGGCTGATTTCAGAGGGAGTGTGAGGAGTTGCTTCAAGGGATGATTCTGAGGCGGCTTTGGCATTCTTCAATGTTCATGAGGGCTTTCCATTAATCATGCTTTCTTCTCCCTTTGCACCTTCTTGTACAGGCAGTGATATACCATTTCATACCCGTTAGCTTCCCTTGACTCAATCAGTGTTCACTTACTTAATACCTGTTTACATTGTTCTATTCTAAGTGAGTGTTTGAAAGTCTGTCATTTCCTCTCTGCTATGATCCCTTTGAGGACAGAGGTCTTGTCAGACTGTTGTCTTCCCAGCACCTAGCAAAGTGCCCGCCCAGCTTTTAAGTGTCTGCTCAGCAGGAAGAAAACGCTCTTGAACGAAGCAGTAGTGGTCCTATGCTAGGTTCTCAGAGACAGAGATGAATAGGACAGTCCTTGTCCTCGTGGAGCTCAGTGAGTGGGGAAGGCAGGCAAGTGAACAAGCCGTTGAGAGGAAGATGGGGAAGGCAGGAGAGTGTCCTGGTGAAGTGGAGAGCTCGTCCTCAGAGATTTGTGGCACCCAGCAGGTGCTTGGTAACTGGCGTGCTGATGGCGGTGTTTATTACCAGCACTCCTTCAGAGGCCCCTACCTCTGCCAGATTGGGGAAGGGAGGAATGTTAAGAAGTGCGTGCTTCCTGCTTCCTTCAAAACTCAGTTCACTGTGGCTAGTGCGACTGAGGGACTAAATGTTTAAATTTATTTCTTTTCAATTAATTTACATTTTATAGCTGAAGCAGTGTAGAATTTTTGTGGTTCAATACAACTTTCTTTTGGGGCAGGACTACATTTCCGTTTGAATACTGAAAATAGAGCATCCTAGTTGAGATGTGCTGTAAGTGTAGAATACATAGCAGATTTTGAAGAATTAGTACAAAAAAGTAAAATATTTTTAAAGTGATTACATGTTGACATAATATTTTGGGTATATTGAGTTGAGTAAGATATTAAAATTTTTTTAAAACTCAGTTCAATTATTTAAGGTTGAGATGTTCTCCCATGCCATTTTTCTCCCCCAACACATGTATCTTGCTTTTAGAGAGTTAAAATCAGGACAAGATACTTTTCTCTTTGTTTCCTCCTTTAAGAGGTTGGGAGCAGAGGTCAGCCACCTTTATTCTGAGAGCCCAAGTTGGTTACTATGAGCAAATCCTACAGAGTGGTATTGCACATGCAGAATTAGAGGCCATTTCTAATTAAGTAAATGGAGAGCATTCAGAGTGCAGCCTGCTTTTTCAGTCAAGAAGGAAGCTTAAAGTGCAGAAATGATGGGTTATGAATCAGAGCCGTGAGGCTAGGGAGCAGGGGTCAGGAGTTAGACTCTGCAGTGGGGTACAACTTCCCTCAGGCACTGGCTCAGGAGCATCCTGTGGAGTTTGGTGCCTGACTTGGGGAGTTGGCCAGCTCTCCTGCTCTTCTTGATCTGAGGAGTCCTCTGGGCCCAGGTCTGGCTGCCTCGGTTACCAAAAAGACAAGGACAGGTCGAAGGGATATGGGAGAAGAACTGAGAGCAGAAAGAGATAGCTGAGAACCTTGAAAAGAGTTCAAGAAATGGTCTTAAAGCTCAAAAGCCAAAGAGGGGGTGTGTTTCTGCTCTGAAAGATTTAACAGAAAAAAATGCAGAGAAGATTGAGATTTGATGCCAGCGGTGTAGATGGTGGGGGAGGATGGGCATGATAACACATGCTGGTCAAACTGGAACTCAACAAGCCACATCCCCCCGTTGTCTTGCTCTCAGGAATCAGACCTCCACCTTACCATTAGAGTCTTGGGGGCCCTCATCCTGGGGATTGACACTTCCTGCCACAGCTCTCCATTTTGCTGCTCCTAATCCTGGGCTGGTCCCCTTAGAACAGGGGCTCTTATCAGGGGCTAGAGATGGGTCCATGGATGGACTTGGGAGAGACCAGGAACCCCTGGAAACGTAGGTAAACTATGGTGTGTACATTTTTTTCTGGAGACAGTTTATCATTTTCGTCAGATTTTCAAAATGCTTTTGGACCCAGAAAAAGTTAAGCAGCCCCCTCCACAGTACGTCTGCTTAGACCAGCAGGAATCCCAGCCCAGGTCCTTTGGAGGCTTTCAGGATAACCTTCCCCTGAATCCTTTCCTGCCGCCAGCACTGAAAAAGCGCCCCACCCTGCCCCAGGTTATATCTGGGTTGCTTTTCTGTTACCTGCTCCCTCCCCCAGGCTGCCACTACCTCAGAGAGCCAGAAGATGAGCCAGTGGTTCCCACCCACACGCCTTTCTGTAGCAGCGTCTCTATCTTACAGGTAGAGAAGGAGAAGCCTTCAGGCAGTATTTTGCAGTCTTCCAGGGACCCACTCTACATTGTCAGGCTGTGTGACCCATTCAGAAATGAGCTCCATGACCTGTCTGTCATCTCTTAGCTTCCCCTCTGGCATTTTCTCCTAGCCACCCTCACCGCCACTCCCAGCCTGTAGCTAAACTCTGGGCTGGTTTGCTTCCCCATCACCAGATGTCTCCTTCCATTCCCCCAGTGCTACTGGATCTCATCAAACACAATTTATTTAAAGATGCAGCCTTAAAATTAGATACTGAACTTCATGCCAGTTGTCTGGTTTCTAGAATTCTAGGTATCAAAATGATCCTTCAGTGATGAGGAAGAGAGTAAAAGAATATGTAAGCATAATCACAGCTACTGCATTTCCTTCATAGAGAGGAGAGAGAAGATATAATTTCTTTAAAAAAAAAAAAAGCCCCCAAACATTTCTCCGTTAATTGGCTCTCCTGCTACAAAGGTTGCTCTGCGCACCCCTTTGCCAAAGAGTTCCAAATAACGATAAGCGTGCAGACTCTAGAGGTAGGTGGGTCTCCATCAGATCCCAGCTTACCCCTCGTTGTCTAACCTTACACCTCACTTCACCCCCCTGCCCCTGTCTGTCTGCTCTTCATCTGTGAAGCAGCAGCAGTGCATGCTGCCTGCCACATCTACCTCGTGGGCTCATTGTGACACTTCAGGGAGAAGACTGAATGTTTTAGTACCATGCCCAGCACATATACACGTGATAACCACCAAATCTTACACAAGGACATGTGTGACAGCCACTAAATCTCTCCGTCACTGTTAGTAACACTCTGGTGCCTCTTGTTGGGGAGAGAGACCCTCTGGACAGAGGCTGTACATTAAGTTCTAGGCATATTTCAGACTAAATGCTGTGGCCTCGATAAAACCTTGAGGAGTGCTCCTGGGCCCGTTTTGCTGGCCTAGAAGAGTCAGAGGAGTCCAAGGTGTTCCTTCAGCTGTGAAGGAACTTCACCTGAAGTACTTTTCTGAAGGTGCTTCAGAAAACCATCTGACTGTTGGTCAGAGGGTACAAACTTCCAGTTATAAGATGAATACTTAAGTCCTGCAGATCTAATGGACAGCGTAGTGATTATAGTTAATGATACTGTATTATATACTTGAAAGTTGCAAAGAGAGATGATCTTAAATGTCTTCACCACAAAAAAGAAATGGTAATTATGTGATATGATGGAGGTTGTAGCTAGCTGTGGTGGTAATACTTTTGGAATATACGGTATACACATATCAAACCAGCATGTTGTGCACCTTAAACTTATACAATGTTATGTCAGTTATATCTCAGTAAAGATGGAAAAACAACAACAACAAAACACAGAAAACCATCTGATCCTAAAAATGCTGTTTCTCTCCCAGCACATTTGCAGGTCGGCCACACTGGCTGGATGGGGGGAGCTGTATGGACGCACTGGCTACAACTATATTTTCTCAGGTGAATGTTGAGCTGCATCCTCTGTGACTAAGAGCAAGAGTGCGGTCGTAGAGAATAGCCGCCCACAGCCGCGGTGGCATAGGTAGAGGGTGCGAGTGAGCTGGGGAGACACCAGAGACTCTTCCATTCGTCACCTGAGGAGATGCTTGGGGTAAAGAAGACTGCCAGGCATATGGGGCATCTGGTGCTGCAAGAGACATGAGGGCTGTCCTTGGAGGTGGAACTGGGAGGCGGCGCGGGTGCTGCTTGGGAAGCCCCTGGGTGGAGCCCTGTGCTACTAGCCTTGGTGCTGACAGACAGGTTTCTCTGCCAGGGGGTGCAGATGATGCCTGGGCAGATGCAGAGGACGTCACGGAGGAGGACTGTGCTCTTCGGTCAGTGCCAGGTGGTTATGGGTCAGGGCTTGTGTTGGGGACGGGGTGTCTGACGAGTGGTGGCCCTTTACATACTGATAGTGTGTTCATCACTGATCCAGGTAAGTGGATTGGCTCCCTTCCTCCTGTTGCAAAGTCTGTGTCCCTGAAATAGGGTTGTTGAAGTCTGTTCTATAGCTCCTCACCAAAGCTCACTTTGTTGAATACCTGAGCCGTCTGTCTCCATCCTGGCTGCACATCAGGATCTCAGAGAGGATGGATCCCTGGGTTCCTGCTACTGCAGATCTAGTACAAAGTCCTGCAGTTTTCAGAGTGCTGACTGGCCTACCAGATGTCACACAGCACACCTGGTGCTGAGGCTAGAGTCGCCATGTGGGAGACACAGACTGGAAGATCCACAGCTTGAGATTGCTGCTGGAATAGAGCTTGATACAAAGAAGTATTTTAGGCCCCTATAAAGGGAGGAAATGGGCTGGTTCACACTATTCCTACCTCCTTTCTAAATGTTTTTAGAAAACAAAACTATAGGATATTTTGGAAAAGCTCATTTGCATGGTCTGTACCATGTGGAAAGTCTTTAACTGGCATCAAGCATCTCTGGAATGCATATGAGCACCCTAGAAAGATCAGCTGCCCCACATCATGGTTCGGTGCATGAAAAGGTGTCTTGCTCTGCTGAGGTTCTGCCTGTTAGTTCCGGGAGCAGTGGCTCTGGCTTGTGCTCAAGAATGTTTGGCTCTTCCCCTGAGATCAGACGACCTCTGCCTCAGCCAGGCCGTCTTCCACAGCATACGCTATTCTTGGCAAGGAGGATGCTGGGGACACCAAAGCAGTGGGCGTTAAAAAATAATAATAATGGTGACTGTTTATTCATTCTACTTTTGTCTTTATCTGTATGACTGATCAAAAGGCAGCCTGGAGATTGGGAAAACTTTATCTTTCTCCTGCTTCCTAGGCCTGCTAAGTAGAGGGAATTCACTTGCTAGTATTTCGCAGTCAGTTGGTAAAATAGCTGTAAAATGTCCATCTCCCAACAAGAATTTCAGTGTTATATTATGAGCAAGCCATATGGCTAAAAATGGTCATAAATGGGGGAAAGGGCAGCGGGGGAGGGAGGTAAACTCTGATGGAAGCTCAAAGACTATCTATCAGCCACCAGCTTGCTGCATTTTAGAACTCGGAGATTATCTTGAGTCTTCTGGCTTAATGTCAAGCAGTGCCAAAAAGCCCTTTCCTGTTCCCGCTGCAAAGTGTGCCTCTTTGAAATGCGTCCCTGAGAGCTGGGTAATCTCCTAGAAAGTCACCTTCTCTGCACCTTCCCTGGAACCAGTTGTCCTGTCTTGGCCCTCCCTCCACTTCTGGAGAATGGAAACAGAAGTTCTTGCCAGTGACATCTATACTTCCTTGAACACGGTCTCTACCCCCTAAACTTTCCTGAACGAACGTGCAACGCAGCTTCTCCCTCTGGCTCTCTGTTTCAGAAGTTCCGACACGCATCTTTTTGATAAGGTCAGAGGCTATGATATCAAGCTGCTTCGGTACCTGTCAGTCAAATACATCTGTGACCTGATGGTGGAGAACAAGAAGGTGAAGTTTGGCATGAAGTAAGTACAGGGCACCCACCGCAAAGTGGGCAGACGTGATGTGTTCACAGGCTTGTCAGGTTGGTGATAGGACGTAGCAGTTACCTAATGCTCACCACATGCCAGGCCTCGTGCTGAGGGCTCTCCGTGCATCCTCTCCCTGTATCATCAAACAGCTTTGCAAGGCAGGGACTGGTATCCGCCTCTTACACACAAGAAACTGAAGCACAGAGAGGTTAAGTAACTAGCCCAGGATTGACCAGGTAGTAAATGAGGGAGCCGTGAGCTCTAAGCTGTGCTCTGCTGCCTCCTCCTTTTAGACACCCTAGAAGGCTTTTCCCCAGGCTCCAAGTTCTGCACCATCTCTGGCAGATTAGAATCTCTTTTAAAAGGAACAGAAAAATCAGTGTATACCCAATTTTTACTCCAATGACTGCTATTATATAAAAATACACACGTGGACCAAATCTTCATATAATACAGCAGAGTTTTTAAAAAATAGAACCTTGGTTAGGGTGATGAAATTGTAGGTGTTTTTCTGAAATCTTACTTATTTATTTTAATAATACTGACTTTTAATTATCCTAAGAGGTTGTCTTAGAAAATAAGGCATACTGAGGCTAAGTTAGAGCTCGCCTGTCTTCAGGTATCTGAATATTCCCTTTTCCCCTCCTCCCTTCCTCTGTCAGAGTAGTCCCAAGTCTTTCCCTTTCGGATGCTGTTTGTTCACCCCGTTTAGGAGCGCCCTCAATGAATATTGGAGAAGACAGTAGAGGCAAGAGTCCCCAGAGGGTCCCTTTTGGACAATGTCTTAGTTATTTGACTCATGTTTCACTCCACCGTCCTGGTCAGAGTGGCTGTGCTGCCTTGGTTTGTGGGGCTTAGGTGGAAGGTTGTTTTGTAACTTTAGGTTCCGGTTGTGGTTTGCTGCAGCATCAGAGGGGAGTAACGTCTCTGACTTGATAAGTTAGGGTAAGAGGCAGAGAAGGTAGATTTCTTAATTGTTCAGAGTTAGCACTGCTGGAGGGAATCCTTCCTAACTCTGAAGAGTAGTTTCTTCAGCTGGAGGTTCATTTTAAGTTGTTGTAATACTCATTGGGGAATGGTGTGTATGTGTTGTGATGCCATAACACATTGTGTCCTGTCTTGTAGTGTAACCTCCTCCGAGAAGGTGGACAAAGCCCAGCGCTATGCCGACTTCACTCTCCTCTCCATCCCGTATCCAGGTAGGGAGCTCTTTTCAGGGTCTAGTCAAGTGACAGGCTTCCTAGAATTGGAGGCGAGATCTCAGAGGCCATATGCGGGCCTTCTATATTTAGGTACACCGGTGCCCTGGGAGCATTCTGGGAGGAGCTTGTGTTGATCAGCATAGGCCACTGTGGCCCCCAGTCATAGACTGTCACACTTAGGGTAGGACAGTGTCCTGGAAGGGGCTTTCCACTTGGAGGGTTCGAGGGATGCAGTCTTGGCTCAGGTACTTAATACTACAACCTTGAGCAAGTTACTTCACCTCTCTGAGCCTCAAGTTTTCTCAGGTGTCACTTACAACTTGGAAAGGCGTAGCTTAGGGTTTTGTTGTGAAAATTAGATGAGATCATGTATATCAAAGTGTTCTCTGCAGGTAAAGTACTGTTTTACTGTAAAATGACATTAATACTCTGTGTCAGCAACTGATGATGTTGCGCTGGCCTGTGTGGATGTGAACCTTTGCATGTCAGTTTGCAATAATTGAGTTATTTATAGAAATTGCCAGATTGCCCCAGGCAAGGCTGTTCTGGTGGTGGAAGAACACAATTGCTCTGTCCAGTTGTGCATGGTTAGTGGCCTCACTGTGTGGCAGAGCACTTTGGTGTGCACAGAGCTGCGTTTGTCTCCAGCACACAGACATGTATGTGACCTGGGGCCAGGGCAGTATTCTCTGCACTGGACACTGAAGCTGTGTTAGTCCACTTGGTAACATTTAAGCTTTCTGGCACTGCCTGCTTGTTCAGCAAGGGAGGCCAAGGAGCCCTAACATGAGCATAAGACTGTCAACAGACAGCAGTACTCTTTCTCCTTGAAACCTTTCTCCTGCTTCTCAGCATCAGCATTTGCTTTCAGTCCTATGCTGGACCTTGTTTCCTCATCTTGGAGCCACATATCCAATATCAAGGGCAGGTTGCTGTACAGCCAGAAGGCCTTCTCATTAGAATTACGAGTTCATCTAGTGCCTGGTAGGGAGAGAGTATCCCCATTGGTGTAAGCTGGTGGGATTCAAACCACAATCCCTGATGACCTTGCATTCTTACAGTGGCCTCCACCAGAGTCTCTCCACTCTTCTCTGCCAGCTTAGCATTTGGTGCCAGGTAGAGCTGGGCATGAGTCCTAGCCTTAGCACTGTGTGTCCTTGAACAAGTCCCTTAACCCTTCTGAGCATCAGTTTCATCCTCCATAAAATGAAGATATGCAGATACTTATTTGAGGATAAAGTGTCACACCCATCCCTAACAGCTCAGTAAACACCAGGCTGAATGACAGGTACACAGGAGGAAAGGCTCAGGGAAGCTGCTCTTCCCTAAAAGCCTCTTTGGGCAGATGCAGACCGTAATGGCAATTCCATGGGCTTAACAGCATCAGAGCCGAGTTGTAACAGGAGTGTCCCACCCAACCTGTCTGCGCTGGAGCCGTCAGGTAGCTCTAAAGCTGGTTTTCAGACCAAGCTCCCAACTCCCAGGAGATGCTTTGGAGGGCCACAGACTGAAGTACTCTCTGCTAAACAGGAAAGGTCTGCACTGCCTGAGGAACCAGGCATCACTTCCTTTGTTCATATTTAGGTTCTAAGGAGGACTTGGTTTAGAAAAAATAGTTTTGCTAGAAGTTTGAATACCACTGTTCCAGAACAGTAGCCGGTATTCTTTCTGCTGACTCCCAAAATGTTAACACCCTTTAACCTAGTCATTCAGTAAGCCGTAATCCAGCTAACTTGGGGCTGAAGATGTTCATCATCATGTCTGTTTATATGAGCAAAACATAGGAAATGTTTTCATTAATTAGAATAATGATTATGTAAATGATGGTACAGCCATAGATAGTACAATGAAGTATTAAATAGTATAGAAAAATACTTAAACTTTTTGACATGAAAGAATGAATGCTTAAGAGACTAAGCAGGATACAAAATTATATAATACAATCCCGGCTGTGTAAGAGAAAAAGTGCTTACACGAAAGAGTAAGAAGGAAATATGCCAGAATGCTAAGATGATACATTCTATCTGTGAATTTTTTTCCCTGTTCTTCTCAAAATGTTTATGCACTGTATCTGCTAGTTATGTATGTGTTGAGGGGAGGTTGAGAGGGATCACTAAAATCAAAAAGCCAGGGGTTGGGGAGATGCCATTGCACATCCAGGTACGAGAACAGGAGAGGTACTTTTTACTTGCTATATTTGTGTTCCTGAATTTCTTTACACCCTGTATTACTTCGTAACAAGGAAAAGAAACAAAATTATCATTATCCAAACTGAGTCATGATTTGCACTTTGCTGCTATTTCAGAGGTCTCAGATGAGCCCTCTAAAGACTGAAACCCAGACAGGAACTATGTTGGTATCGGTTCCGGCTGTGTCAGACTAACTTGGGCTTAGACTGGCCCTTGAAATGAGAAGTGTTCTGGGAGCACTTCCTTCAGGGCACCAAAATAGACAGGACTGAAAACTCCACAACACAAATCTAATTTGTTTTCTCCTTGAGTGAGTGGCTTTTGGTCACCCTGCTTTTGGTCCCATCCTTCTTGCCTCTCAGTGGATTTGGAAGCCTGTTCAGGTAATGAACGTCAGGCATTGCCCTGGATGCCAAGTCTATTTTAATTCTATCCATTTCTCACAAAAATTGCTTCTGCATCATAGGCTGTCCTAAGCTGTGCCTACAGCCTGTGGTGTTGATTTGAGCAGCGAGTGTTTTGGAAAACAGAGCACTTGATAGGAGCTCTGAGAGATAATTGGTACCTCTTCTAAACCTGAGCTCAGAAGCTTAGGGCCTCTGTCTGATATTTATATTTCTTCTTTCTCCCAGTGAGGCACCCGAGAATAGGTTGAAGTGTATAGCTGAGGCTTGTCTCCTGACCTCTCAGTCAGCGGTGAGGCCTCGGGGATTAGAGTGCAGGAGTGTATGTGGGATGAGAGCCAAGTCTACAGAACATATGCGCTGTGGCTCCAGGCCTTCCTCTCCAGAGGAAACGTTCCTGTCTTCCTTTGGGTGGCCTTAGCCAGGAACTCGGCTCAAGAGTTGCTAGAGTTCCACCTGAATTTTTTTGGCCTGTGGCCACTTCCACAGAATTTAAATAATTGTTTTGTTGCCTTTGGGGACCTCACCAAACTTGGACCTGTGACCAAAGCCATGTGTGCCCTCCAAAGTTTGCGTTGGCCCTGGTTGAGGAACTGAGAGTAACTGCAAGAAGCTACTCTCGAAGTGCATTTTCCCACCCTGTGGCTTGAAGCCACAGCAGCCCCAGGTTGCTCACTGTTCTGTGGTGTGAGGGCCACCTTCATCCTCTGAGCCAGGCAGTTGACTGTAAGCTGCAGGGCTGGCACCGTAGGCTCTTGTTGCAGCAGCAGTAGGATGATGGTAATAGTGTGCTGTCATTGGAATGCCGCTTGTACCAGTGCTGTGCTCGGTGTTTTATGTGTATTATTTCATTTCATCCTTAACCACTTTACAGATGAGAAAATCAAGGCTTAGAGAAGTTAAACAACTTGTTCACAGTCACAGAGTTAAGTGAAAGCTGAGATCTGAAGCTGAGAATGTTGCCTAACCGCTTTTCTCTCCACTGTTCCTCTCTCTATTCCTGAGGGCTTACCCTGGTGGAGTTTCTTATAATTTTTCTAGCAAATGATACAGAAAAGTACCTCTTGGCCAGGTTTGTTGGAGACAGACATGTCTTTTGAGCTCCTGTCACATTTCAGGCACTGTCCATGGTCCTTTCCGGGATGTTACAATGTTCCGTCCTCACTGAAAGCCTGCAAGGTTGGTATTAGAGAGGAGGGAGAGTGAGCTTCTGTAACTAGGTAAATTGCTGAGAAAGTGCTGTCAGGGCTCAAATTGTAAGCCAAACTTTTGTTTGCTGGCTGTTGGCATTTCAGGGACATGTAGGATGAAAGGACTTGAAATGTGGAAGAAATGACCAGTAACCAGTGAGCAGAGATAGAGATACAGAGTGGTGTGCAGGCAGGCAGTACCTCATTGGGAAGGTGTGTAACTAGAATCCAGAGGAGCACTGGAGACACGTTCCCTGGCTCTTGCCTGCCCGTTCTGGTCCCTACCCGTGTCATCTGTGGCCTCCTCTGGGACCCACCAGTGTGGAGAAGTGTGTGAGCTGGTGGCCACCTCAGGCCTTCAGCACTCAGGGGTGTCTCAGGAGACTGGGCTAGGGAGGGTGGTGTCATAACTCTGCCCTTCTTTTCCAGGCTGTGAATTTTTCAAGGAATATAAGGATCGGGATTACATGGCTGAAGGGCTCATTTTTAACTGGAAGCAGGTATGAACAATAACTTGCATCAGCTTGAGGCTTACGTTTCTTTGTAAAGGAAGACCATAGAGGACAGCTAGCAATCTCTTTGGGGACAACAACTACCTTTTTCCTTTCTCTTCTCTTCTCTGAATGAGTCTTATTATTTTCTCTCCCTCTTCTCCTTGTATATACGTGTTTAAATTCTCATCATATATACTTTCTTCTCCCCCTTTAACTTCTCCCTTTCTTTAAAGGAGTTTTCAAGGACAAGATAGGAGAAGTCCTTCTCTTTGCTCTGCCATCTATGTAAAGAGTGAGACCAGTGTTCTGTTCCTTCCCCAGTTGGTGAGAGCAGGCCACAGGAGCCTGCCGAAGGCTGAATACAGGCGGCTGAATACAGGCTGACTGTGTCTGTCTCAGCAGCAATCAATCAAACGGCATACTGAAAAGCTCCACCCAGCAGCAGTACCTGGTCCCTTTGATTTTCAGAGTAGCATAGGCATCTGACCAGGAGAAGGCAAGCACTGTGGAGGGATGTCCTGCCTGCCTATGGCAGCCACAGCTTCAGGGCCGAGACCTGGCTTGTCACCATGACTTCTGTTGATGGACAGCCCACATCTCACAGGTGTCCTTCTGTCCCCAGGACTACGTCGATGCCCCACTGAGCATCCCCGACTTCCTGACTTGCTCTCTGAACATTGACTGGAGCCAGTATCAGGTGAGGGGCCTGACTTGAGAAGGGCAGGATAAGGGAGGGGGCCGTGGGGACCCCTGGTACCTGCCCTACAAGTCCCTCATGCAGACACCTGAATGCCTGGCTCATGCCCCCTGACCTCTCACAGCCTAGGAAAGGGAGAGGGGACTGCTTATCTGTTTAACTCTTCCTTTCCTGATTTGCTCTTGGCCCAGAAAAATCAAAGCTTTCTGAAGGTGACTCACTCAAAGATTTGCGTCCACCAAGGGCTTCTGTTTCCAGAGGACCTCATGGAGTCTGCTTTTCCAGCTCTGGGCTTTAGTGACTTTTTTTCATTTTTCCTTTTAAATGTGTGTTCTGCTAGAGGAAGTGCAGGGCTGCCTGACCTCATTTGATTATAGAAACTTTAAAATTATTTCCATTGTGCTTCTCTCCTGTCACTATCCACCATGGAAGCAGCCCTAGTCTACTGGATGGATCTCTCTCTCTACCATGTTCAGCCCACTGTATAAGCCCAAAAGCTGTCAGCAGTCTCCTTGCCACTTGCTTCAGCCAGGATAAGGAGCCTTGTTCTTCCTGCCACCTTCCCCATGTCTCTTCCCTCTGCCTGGCTGCCACCTCCTGGCTTCCTCTTATCTGATTGACACACTGCCTTCAGGATTTGGCTCATGTGTCCACTCCGGGAACACTTCCCTGATGTGCCTCCTCTCCCTTGTCCTCAGAGGGTCAGATGCCTGCATCTACATTCCCATTAATCCCTGGGCATATCTATCATGGAATTTTCCGCTGAGCTGTAGGCACTAATTTAGAGATTTGCTTCCCCATCTTCAGTAGACTGAGCTACAGGAGGATGGGGAACAATGGCTTGTGCGTCCCTAGCACAGAAACTGGCACAGACCCAGAAAGGCCAAGCTAGCGAGTACCTAGAAAACATACTGTTTCCCTCCTGTCAGGAAGCTGTGTGCGGCCATATTACCTTGAACTTTGTTGTCCTAGCAGCAAGTGGTCTGTAAAGGCAGACACCGCACTTACCTTGTTTTGTCTCGTGCATCCAGCCCTTAATCACAAGTAGATGCTCCGTAACTATTTGAGTGAATGAGTTAGAGTGGTGTCAAGTCTTCTCTACGCAGGTATTTCTATAAGAGCAGGAGCATTAGGAAGGAGATCAGACCAGTTGTTGTGCCCCAGCAGCCTGGAGAAGGAACATGTTGGGGAGCCCTGTTCCCTGGTCTCAAGTCCCAGGCTGTACCTGGAGGGATTGGAGTGGCCAAAGGAACCTTCAGGCTCCCTTCTTAATTTGTTGTATGCAGAAGTCTTGAGTAGGTCCCACCTAAAGCCACCCTTAGTCTCCCTTCTGGCACTATTTTTTCTCATTATGCAGATATAAACTGGGTCTGATAAACTATTTACTGACCAAGGTAGGACTATATGGGTTCAATGTGTTGACACTGCCAAGGATGTTTGTCTCTAGGAAGAAGTCCTGTGCGTGTGAAGAGGCATTCTGCTTCGTAAATAGAGGCCCTGGATCTAGGCCCCAGCTCGCTCAGCCCTTCTCGAAAGGCTTTGTGGCCTTGAGCAAGTGACCTCACTTCCCTTTCAAAGTGGAGTTGATAACGAGTTGTGGTGAGGTTCAGATATGATCACTGCACGAAAGTGTCCTCTTAGTGAAATGCCAGACAGATTTTAATGATGATAATTAAGAAGTAGGCTACTAGTTTGCTAACTCGAGGGAGTAAACACTAATAAAATACCAGGAACAAAAGTAGGAGGGCAGGGCTTCCTCCCATCATGCCCGCCTCACCAGTGTTGCTCAGCTGGCTGGTCCCACTGGGCCTCTTACCATCGTTTTCTCCAGCCAGGTGTGGGCTCTGCCCTTTCAGCCCCTTCAGCATGGGGGGTCCAGGACTCCCTGTTACTCTTCCTCATCTCCCCAGGTGATCTCATCCATTGTCCATTTCGTCAGCCCATTGCCAGACCTGGGGCTCTGGGCCAGATCTCTCTTGGTGATCCACACCTACATCACTTTTCACAAGTGTCCCTTCATGCAGCCACCTCAAACTCAGGCTGTCCAAAATGGGTTTGGCCACAACCCACAGCACTCCCAGGCCACTATCTACCCAGATGCTCAAACTCAAAACTTGGGTCGTTTTCTCCCCCTACAACCATTCCCAGGTCCCATCAGTTCTCTAAATCTCTGCCCCTGGTGAAACTCCGCAGTCCTCCTCGCCTCCATCTCTTACACCACTCGCCTAGCCCAGGCCACCGTCATCTCAGTGCATCTGATCTCTGAGGGTGGGGCCTGCATTGAGGTGTAACTGGAAATAGTGAATATAAAGCACTTGAAAAGGGCCCGGCAGATAGCACTGCTCGAATGATGGAGCAAGGTCATCATTGTCATTGCCCATCTTTAAAACCCGCCACTGACTTTCCTGTTTTCCTCAGAATACAGTCCAAGGACCCTTACATGGCCCACCCAGCTCCACGTGGTCCAGCCTTGTTCTTGTGACTGGCCGTCGTCCTCTCCCTCCTCTCCTCTAACCACACTAGCCTCCTTTCAGCCCCTTAGGGAAGAGTGTCTCCTGGTTTGCACATGCTGTTCTCTCTACAGAAACACTTGTCTGCTTTCCCTCCCTTCTTATATGCATGTCACCACCTCCAGGAAGGCTTCCTTAATGCTCCCCACAGATTAGGCTAGGTTCGCTTCACCAATTACATGGTCCCAGCATCCCAGAGGTCTCCTTTTAGTCAGCACACGTGTAGCAGTTCACTTTGCCTCCCTTCCCCTGTGGGCCTGTGAGTGCTGGGATCATCATGTTCACTGCTGTGTCCCTGGGCCAGGCCCTCTGGTGTTCACAAGTACAGGAACACTTCTGGTAGTACTTGTGTGGGGTGCCTGCCCTCCATGTAAGCAGACTGAATTCCATAGAGGTCTGCTCGTTCTTTCTGTTCCCTAAGACCCCTTCCAGTGGCTGCTGCTCCTCACGCTGGCTCCTGATCATGAACAGGTGGTGAAGGAACATTTTTCAGGTCCTCCTGGTACCTAAGCACTAAGCCTCGTAAATGCAGATGTGACAAGGGTCTTCACCCTTAGTGGCCTCAGTCTAGAAAAAGAGGCAATGACCTAACTGTCACCTGTGTAGAAGTATTGACCAGTGACCACAGAAGAAGACTCTGGAAAAGAATGGGGCTGAACCTTTGAAGGATGAGTAGGAGTTTGCCAGCCAGGGGGAATAGTACTCCTGGCATAGAAACATAAGCAGAGGCACGTGTTCAGCTCTGCATCCACAGACTTTTTCATGGTACATGGAGGATGAGAGAGTCAGAGATGAGCCTAGATTTTAGCACATTTCCCAGGTCCTGCTCATATTCTGCAGTCCCCTCAAACTTTTGTTTCTTACTCTGGTATTGTAGGAAAAGTCCCTGCAGTGTAGCATATGACTAAGAGCATGAACGTCACAGTCCGGCAGTCTGGGTTCATGCCACAGCTCAGCTTAGCTGTGTGACCTTAGGCCTCTACCAACCCAGTGCTCCCCAACCTGTGGTTCCTATCCAAGCTCTGGGTGCAGTGTGAATCTGCTGCCTCTCCCTGGCTGTCGGTGTCCCCTTCAGATAGCCACAGGCTGTTGGGGCTCCACAGGCTCCAGTCCTTGGTACGTTCCAGCCCTCTCCTGGCTGCTGCAGTCTTCCCCCAGCCTGCCTGACCTCCCTAGGCTTTGTGCTGCATAGCTCCTGCCTCCTGCTCCTGCTTTTCCTCACCCTGCAAGAAACGCAGCTCAGAGGAAATCTATTGGCAATGGTGTGTCTGACATGTTAAGCCAGATGCATGGAGAGACCCCTGTGCTACTATGGGTAATAACTTTATTAGTGCAGCGCTGCAGTGGCTGTCTCTGGAGTGGCTGAAAGTGGGTCAGAACTCTCCAGGGGCCATGGGAGGGTCAGGTAAATGAGCCTGTTTTAAAGTCCTGGGAAAACCATTCCAATTACAGGTGCCGTGTTCACCCTCCCCCTGAAAGTGCTTTCTTACTGGCATTCGCCGCCTTCTGCACAGCCCTAAAGCACTGATACGCAGTTGCGTGGATAGGCTGCCCCAGCTGGGGGGAAGGGGACCCCAGAACTGGGTCAGGCCCCTCCATGGAATTCCACATTCTAAGTGGACTTAGAGCATTTTAGAGTTTCTTAGAGCATCTGGTCTAGACCTCTTGCTTGGGCTAGAACAGAGGTTCCAATCTCTTTAAGGTTTTTGCTTGCTTTTTATCTCCCTCCTCGTGGGCCTCCTGTTTTAAAAGATTTTGTCTGCCAAACAGACTGCATTTATTATTCATCAAAAGACAGAGTATGCAGTGAGTAGCAGTAAAAAGCAAAGGAAATGTGGTTGATGGGAAGGTTAATATTTTCCTTAGTTTCTGTGATGTGAGAGCAGATGAAGGAATGGCTCTTCCATTTGGCGACAGTGGCCACAGGCTCAAAGCTCCTTGTTTGCTTCTGTTCACTCCCTGGACAGCTGTGCCAGGAGCCCAGGGCTAGAGGAGGCTAAAGTACGGCTGCTGCAGGTGCGTGTTGGCCTGTGGGTTGCCCAGGCCTCTGCCTCGCTTTCCCTTCCTCTCCTTCACATGGGATTAGAGTGCCCTGAGTGAGGGGGATCGGGGGTGAGGGTGCAAGGAAGGGTGAAGGGAGCCTTCAGAGTAAGGAGTGAAGTCTCAGATTATCTGGGATCTGGGACCTATTGCCAGTGGCCTAGAGCCTGGGGTACTTGTCACCCCAGAATAACTCTTAGCGTTTTATTCTTTGAATGGTTTAAATCCCCAGTCTGAGTTAAATATATTCCTTGACACCTTTTATCCTTCTTCCCCAACAGAGTTGGGACCTGGTGCAACAAACACAAAACTACCTGAAACTGCTGCTTTCCATAATTAACAGCGACGGTGAGTCTGCCTCTGCCTGAGCCCTGAAGCCGTTGGATCTTGTGCCTGTTCCAGATCATGACACCGCACATGGGTGTTTGTTGGGGCCACACACCTACCTTTGCTCTATGGGAGAAAGATTTGACCATACACCCTTATTCGTTGGCAGCTTTCTTCCATGTCCTCAAAACCCTACAAAACAAAATGATGAACTTCTTGTCATCTGAACCACATACAGAATGTTTCTGCACTGGCTCAGCTGGCCTTTGAGCGTTGAGCGTCAGCGTTTTGTTTGGGGCCAGAATGGCCTCTTACAATTCAGAAAGATGAGGAAAAACCAGTCCTGGCTTCTTCTTGGACACAAAAGCCCATAGAGGGCCTGTTCTCCGGATGGTACTCCAGCCGGTTTGGCTGTTTCAGTTGGACGGTCCTGTCACGCTTGATTTCTCTAGGGCAGGCTGACTGACTCCTCGATATCAGTCAGGACTTCAGTGGGGTTGCACTTGCTTGAACAAGTGGAAATGTCTTAGCTTATGTAACCCAGAAGGCCCAAGAGCAGAGCCTGGTGCCTAACAGATAGCACAAAGAATCTCTCCTTGTTTCTTATACCTGCTGTCCCATTGGCTTAATGGCCAGCAACTATTCCAGACTTGATTCCTGCCATCTTCACTTCCCCAGAAGAGAGAGACTGCCTCTGTGCCAGAGTTCATGTTCATTGGCCCAGTTTGGGTTAAGTGCCCATCTTTGAACCAGTCACTGTGGCTGGGTTTTCAAAAAAGTCACATGTCTGCCCCTGGAGTTAGGCAGTGGTTACCTAGAGCAGTACCACCTGCCAAGGAGGCTTCTGGAGAGTTGAGTGTTGTAGGAACTGGAGGAGGGCTACTAGCATTTGGTGGGTGTTTGCCAAGGATCCTAAATGTCCTGCAATTCCTGGGACAGCCCTGCAAAGTGAAGAATGGTCTTCCCCCAAAAATACCTGTGGTGCTCCCCTGAGAAATGCTGGGCAGGCCGTGCAGGTCAGCCCCACCTAAATGACCTGGGCAGAGTGGACTGTGCAAGTGGTACTGCTTCCCCAGAAGTACACCAAGAACTGGACCCAAAAGAAAGAAGAGATGCTGCAGACAGCGGGGAGTGCCTACCACTCACCCCTTTCTGGGAGTAGGTTGGCAGCCCACCGAGAAGAGGGAGACTAGGGGTGGCCTGGCTGTCTCGCACCAGGCCAGGGTGGTGGCATGTCCCCTTCTTATCAACCCATGTTTGCTTCTCTTCTGCCTTCCTGTGCTTCCTGAGTAGATGACAGTGGGCTGCTGGTGCACTGTATCTCTGGCTGGGATCGGACCCCCCTCTTCATCTCTCTCCTGCGCCTTTCCTTGTGGGCTGTGAGTATGGATGGGCTGGGCCGTGGGGTCAAGGAGCATTCAGAGGTCCCTACCATGATTGACCCTTTGGGAGCATCAGGGCTATCTCCAGAAAGTAGGGAAAATTTTGAGGGAGGGACCGCAGTTGTTTAGAGCAGTGTGTTGTGTTCCTGGGGCTGTGGGCAGCCTTGTTGTCACTGGGTCTGTAGTTGTGGTTCAGCTCCTGGGATGGGGAGGAGGCCTTATCATGGGGGACATCCTTCTGATCCCAGCATGTCTCCCCCATCTCCTCCAGGATGGGCTCATCCACACGTCCCTGAAGCCTGCTGAGATCCTCTACCTAACTGTGGCCTACGACTGGTTCCTCTTTGGGTAAGCATTTCGGGAGTGTCAAGTGTGGCGTGGGGGCTGTGTCTTGGGGACTGCATTTCTGTGTGTACGTGGGTGTGATGGCTCCTGTGACAGGCCAGAGATGGGGACATCCCACCCCCTTGGGAAAGACTGAAGGTGCTGGTCAGGCCCCACCAGAGGCTGTGGTGCCAAAACCATAGCTTGTCCCTGTGACTTCAGTCCCCCTTTGCCCTCCTGTCTTGGCACTGCTCGCTTTGACGTCTTCCCCTTCTTATTTCAGGCACATGTTGGTAGATCGGCTCAGCAAAGGAGAGGAGGTGGGTATTGCTCACAGTCTGCGAGCGCATGCCAGGGCTCCATGAGCTCGGGCTCCTTTACTCACAGGAGGGATAGGATGACAGTCTGTTTGGAGTCTACACTTTAGGGGCAGTTCCTTGCCTGGTGGGATCAGGGAAAAGCACCAGCACAGCAGCCCCTGTTCTGAGCCTCAGATCCTCTCCTGCGTGGTGGAGGTAACACTTGCCCGTACGGCTGCCTGCAACCTTCATCTCAGTCTTCTTCCCCTTCCTTTTGCTGCCGTCCTTCTTATGGGTGATCTTGCTTTCTGTGCTCAGCTCTCGAACCAATTTACAAGTCCTTTTCCGTGCCCCTCCTTACAGCTAACACCCAGAAGCTCTTTCTGTCCTCTCTCCTCTCATCCCACGCACTCAGCAACTTTTAAGCCCCAGGGCTGTCCGTGCAAGCAGGGTCCTGCTCCAGTCCTCACCACCAGCCCAGTGCCTGACCAGCCTCCAGGGTCCCCCTCCTGTCTTGCTGTCCTTTCTTCCTTCTCCCTCCTCTCAACCCTCTCCATGCCCATCCTTTTTGCTGCTTTGCACAGTCTCTGCCTTGTTCGCGTGCCTGTTTCCCAGCCTCTTTTCCCTGCTCACACACCTGAGTTTGAACCCTGGTTGTCCTGCTTATTACCTGGTGATTAACTTTGAATCTCCTGGTGTCACTTGTGCTGCCTCATGAAGAGAATGAGTCCAGATGCCCAGTATGGGAGCCATCACATGACGTTAGTTCTTTTTCTTCTGCCCCCCCCGGCCCCCTTATTTTCCTGAAGCATCTTTCTCACCCTCCTGAGGCTGCCATCTTCACGGGCGTCTTATCTTGCACTTCCTTCTTTTGTTCCTCCGTCTCAGCTGTTCCTCTCCCCATTCCAAATCTCTTCTTCTGAGCACTTATCACATCTGCCAGGGCTGCAGAGCTCATAAGCCTGTTCCTCGGAGGCCTCCATGAACTCTGTCAGAGGCGGTGACTTTGGTATTGAAATCAGCACATAAAGCCCCTGTGCAGCCTCTCATTTTGAGCCTCGCTGGTGCTCTAGGACATTTTGCCCTCTACGCCGTCTCGCCTACCCCCAAAAGCAGGCCTGATCATGCCTTCAGAGACTGGGCGGAGCTTGAGGCTGAGCCCAATGGGATCTGGATTCAAAGTCTGGCCATCTCTCAGCATAAAGAGGGTCTCCTCAACTGGGAGTGTTTGTCTTCAGTGTGGGCTTTCCTCTTACCCCCACCAGACACTTAACACACAGATGCTTTAAAAAATAAAAAAACAAGACCTATTAACAGCACTCTGTCCCCCTACCCTGCCTTTGAGGTTCACAGAGCCTATTAAAGACTAAAAAGTCTGTGGTAAAGACACCTGTTTAATTTTATGTAACACAGCATTCTCATACTGACCTGACCTGGGCACGCCCCCTCTTTTTTTCTTTGAGGAAATCTTATGGGGCTCTAGGATACATGTGGGTATTTTTCCCAGTGAGGGGTTGATGGACCACACCTTTCAGAATCACTGGGGAGTTTGTTTAAAAACTACAGAGACTGTGCCTTGTGTATTCTTCATGGAGGCCTGTTGGACTAGTGCACTGGCTGGAAGGGAGAAGAGAGAATTTGTTCACAGAGTTGGGGATGCAGCTAGAGGTCAGGAGCCTCCTCCTGCCTGTGCCCATTTCAGACTTAGACCTGCCTCTCACAGCTCCTAAGCAGTGCAGTCTTGGGCCAGACAGTTGCTGCCTCTCACCCTTAGTGGTGGTGGTGGTTCTTTTTTTTTTTTTTTTTTTTTTGCTGAGGAAGATTTGCCCTGAGCTAACATCTATTGCCAGTCTTCCTCTATTTTGTGTATGGGTCACCACCACAGCATGGCCGCTGCCAAGTGGTATAGGTCTACACACAGGAACCAAACCTGGGCTGCAGAAGTGGACCCACTGAAGTTAACCACTAGGCCACAGGACTGACCCCTACCCCCAGTTCTTCTGAACCACTATTTCTGGGCATCCTCCCTTCAAAATCTGATTCCCCTCCATTGTGTTACTGTTATGTCCATGAATCTCCTTGCCCCCAAATTCTCTCCCTCCCAGCTATCCTTCCCTGTTAGCCTCTCTCCCCGGGCTTCTTAGGAAAGGCTGAGGGGAGAAGCTGCTGTTCTCATCACCCTTTTCAGTAGCTTAAGAATATGAGTGTTGGGTTTGAAGATGGTTTGAAGACTTGCTGGCTTACTCTTGCATTCCCAGGAAGGAGACACGGTCCCTTCCTCCATTGCCCCCGCCCAAGCACATCTGCCAAGCCTGCTAAGTCCTCTCTGCCACCCATACCATTTACAGACCAGAATACCAGCAGGGTCCCCAAAACTGGGCTGCTCTCCAGCAAGGGGTTGACCAGGGTGGCTGGTTGCCCTCTCCTAGGAGTTCTGCCACCTAGATTCTTCTCCCTGGAGAAGGCTGTCTTCTCATGTGTGCTGCTTTTTGGTCTCCTTCAGATTTTCTTCTTCTGCTTCAATTTTTTGAAGCACATCATCTCTGAGGAGTTCTCTGCTCTGAAGACACAGAGGTAAGGAGAGGCCTGCTCTCTTCTACTGGGACCAATGCACTCTGGGAAGAGCCACTCTAGCACAGGCAGAGTCTTGCTTGCCGTCTTATCCCTGCCTTGCTTCCCTGCATGTTTAACTGGCTGGCCTCCTGTCCCTATCTTCCCTTGAAGCCAGGGTAGGGGTTCCCTGGTGAGTGCCAGTGGATGAAGAGGCTCTTCTGTACGTGAGGCAGGACTGGGATCAGCCTGCAGTCATACTAGCAGAAGGGCTTTGGGACAGATGAGTGGTCTCTCGTGACTAGGACAGGAAGGTGCATTGCTGCAGGGAAAAGCCATCCCAAGGACAGGAGGACTCCCAAGTCCCCATGCCCCCACTGAGGCAGCTGATTCTCCTGTCTGTGCCAATTGCTGCCCTCCCTGGGCTACTGCAGAGGTGTGTCTGCGCTGCTGTGCAGCCTACCACCATGGAGCAGAGTCCACTTCCAGCCTGGGAAATGCAGAAGTGTTGCCTGGCAATTGCCTTAGAACCTCTGTGAGAGTTGGTGTCTTTTCTAAGTTCCGTTGCCTTCCAAATCCAAGCTCCTAGTGTGTGGAGCTAGAGTTGAACTCTAAGGGGCCAAGCTGACAAGGGGGAGTCAGGCTTTGCTGGGCTCCTGGAATTGGGCCTGGCATTTTGCAATGCTCTAGGTAGGATCTGTCTTTGTGAGTTGCTGGTGAGTTGGACCTTCTTTCTTGGGCCAGCAGTGTGGGAGGGACAAAGAGACCCCAGCCCAATCTGGAATTCACTGTTTCGGATTCTGTTTACAGGAGGAAGAGTTTGCCAGCCCGAGATGCAGGCTTCACCCTGGAAGATATCTGCATGCTGAGTGAGTCCCAGGCCCCTGCATCTGCACATCTTTCTGAATATGGACCACACAGCAACTGTTTCTTCTAGAAGCTTCTCTCTCCAGCTATATGGTGTGGAAGAGGTGGGGGACTAGTAGTGGGAGAAGATAATGTGCTGATCAATGGCACTGGCTTCTTTCAGGACGAAAGGACCGTGGCAGCACCACCAGCCTTGGCAGCGACTTCTCTCTGGTCATGGAGAGCTCCCCAGGAGCTGCCGGGAGCTTCACCTATGAGGCTGTGGAGCTGGTTCCGGCAGGAGCACAGACTCAGGCAGCTTGGTGAGGGGGCCAGGCTGGAACTAAGCTTCCTTACAGGGCCACCAGCTCCAGGGAGCCCCAGGAACAAAGGGGGCCCCCGACAGTAGGGCTGAGAGCACAGCTCCGTGCCCTGCTGTCTCTACTGGGCCTTGGAGGCCAGCCATCTGGTTGGTGAGGGGCACTGCCCGTGGTGGCCCAGGAACATAAAGGGCCGGGGCTCCCTGTGGGATGAAGGAAGAAGCTACAGGGCTGGGCAGACAGGGTCGGGTGAGGAGAGGCTGGTGTTAAAGGGAACTCCCTGGGAGAGAGGTCCCTTGTATCATTTGCCTAGGAGGTGAGAGGCCAATTTAGGAAAAAACAAGAGGTGATTACAAAATGATGATTGAGAATTAGGAACTTGTTTGAGGGTCAACTCCTTTGAGAATCTGATGAAATCTGAGAACCTGATGACTTTCTCCCTAGACAAATGGCTCAAGACTTTGTATAACATTTGGAGAGAGGGGCGGTTACTGAACTGTGTTAAGAATCTGTTATCCAGGGGCCAGCCCTGTGGCATAGTGGTTAAGTTCCCACACTCTGCTTTGGTGGCCCTGGGTTCACTGGTTTGGATCCTGGGCACAGACCTGTGCACCACTTATCAAGCCATGCTGTGGCAGGCACCCCACATATAAAATGGAGGAAGGTGGGCACAGATGTTAGCTCAGGGCCAGTCTTCCCCAGCTAAAAGGAGGATTGCCGACAGATGTTAGCTCAGGGCTAATCTTCCTCAAAAAAAAAAAAAAAAAATCCATTTTCCAGCATGTGCTCTGAGGCAAATAGGCCAATGTTATCTGGATGCCACAGTCTCTCCATGAAGACCTAGCTCTTGCTGCCCATGGCTGACCCTCCTGTGTGGCATTTTCCCAGTGGAAGTAAAGACTGAGCACTGAAATTCAGTAAAAGTGGGCAGAGGGCTTGCCTGAGGCGGCCCCTTGGCCAACAGCCCTACTCTTTCCACTTCAGGAGGAAAAGCCACTCATCTTCTCCACAGAGTGTGCTCTGGAATCGGCCGCAGCCCTCAGAGGACCGCCTGCCTTCCCACCAGGGGCTGGTGGAAGCCAAGTCTTCCAGCTCCTCATCCTCAAACCATTCTGACAACTTTTTCAGGATGGGTAGCAGTCCCCTGGAGGTCCCCAAACCCAGGTGAGGAGCTCTAAAGCCCCTGATGGTGGAGGTGGCTAGGCCTCCCCCCTTAATGAGACTGGAGGGTGGGATTCCAGCACCTCAGCTGGTGCCTCAGGTGGTGTCTTAGGACAGAGTTCCTTGGCCTGCGGCCTGGTAGGCAGTATACCCAGGAGGCCAGAGGGCATCGGCGAGCTTGCAGGCCTTCCACCGTTTGGAGGATGGGTTAATGTTGGGTACAGAGCAAGAGGTGTTTGTAGAGTGGTTTGAGACCGTGCCCAGAGTCCTGGCAGATGGGAAATTCAGAACATACAGTGGTTGTGAAGTGATGGGCAGGGAGCCAGGGCTGCCTCTACCTGTTGCCTTTAGCGGGTCTCAGCCCTCTGGGGCCCTCACGTTTTGATTGAAGAGGTAGATCTGGATCTTCTGAGTCCCTTCTGGCTCTCACATTCCGTGTCTGAATTGGTGGGGCAGGGAGGAGAACAGACGGTAGGGAGATAGGCTAGATGTGTATGGCTGGGGCAAACCTCAGGAGACTGTACATCCGGAAAGAGAGCAGCTCAGCCAGGATGGACAGGTGTGGCTGGAATGTGCTGCAGGAATGATGTTTCCTAGGTGACATTAAAGCTGAGCACTGGGGCAGGGAGTTAGGATTGAGGGATGATCTGGCGTTTGGGGAAAGCATTTCCTAGCTGACCCCATACCACTTGTTCCATGCCATACCCCCACAGAAAGAATCTTTGAATTGCTTTGTTTTTTAAAGCCTTGAGAATGTCTGGCCCTTCTGGAGAGAACAAAGCAGTGTGGGACTTAAGAGGTCATTAATAAATTCCAGGGAGAAAGGGACATTTAGTAAAACAAGCATGAGCATTGGAATCCACCCCAGATTCAAGCCCAACTCTGTTGTGTACTGCTCCAGAAGTTTCAGGTCTTTCCTTGTAACAGGCCTATTACAAGAAGGAAACTGAGCCCCAAAGTCACAAGCATATTACAAAGAAAGACCCAAAACTTCTGGAACCCTCCTCTCATCACCATCCTCTGGTTTTTCTCTGTGGGCAAAAGCAGGTGATAGAGGAAGATGAGGAAGAGCACCCTCCCACAGAGGCAGAGCAGATCAGCTGTAAGCAAGTAGGAGCTCCAGACTGCACTGTCCAGGGGGGTCCTGTGTGCTCACCTCTGAAGATGAGCCCTTCAACTCGGAGCACTGACGTGTCTGCCAGTGCCATAGCTGAGTCTGTTAAGCAAAGAGCATGACCCCTCTGACCCCACAGGAGGTTGGGTGGAGGCTGAGCAGAGATGTTGCCAGGCCAACAAGCCCATGCACCTGTGCTCACTCAATCCTCTGCGTATGTCCACAGCCATGCCACCCTGGTCTGCACGCCTGCTTTCCTCAGGGTTACTCAAGCAACACTGCGTGACCCTCGCTATTCTGGGTTGGAGCTGTTGCTCATTGTCCCTGCCTCCTTTTCTGCCTGTGCAGCAGTGCTGGACAACTGGGAAGGCAACCAGAAAACTCTTCTTGTCCTCTGGGTCCTGCCCTGGTCTTAACTGTCCAGTTGCTGGGGGCTTCCCTGCTAAGCACTCCATTACCTCTGCCCACCCCAGTTTTTATCATTCCCTTCCTCCTGCCAGAAGCTCCTACTTTCCAATCTTGTGATAGTTTCCCTCAGTCTCACCAGTGGTTCGCCACCTGCATTGGGTGGCTTGGACTCTTATGGCTGGTCTGAGATGGCCACCAAAGCCTCTCCCTCAGAAAGCTAGGGAGGGTTGGGGGTGTCCTCCTGGCCTCACAGCTCTGTGTGCCAGGCCCTGGTTAAGGCTGGGATAGGTGGACCAAAATGGGGCACAAGGCCTTGGAGAGGCGTGGGGTGGGCGGCTGTGAGGTGTTTGATGGCTCTGCCAGTCTATTCTGGGAATGCCCGCTTGCAGCCTGGCTGGGCTGGCCAGGCAGCAAGGTTCCGGATTGGATGCCTGTTTGCCGGAGGTTTTGAAAGACTAGATTATTCAGATTTGGAGCATTCTAATTATGTATTTCCATTAACATTAAAATTAATTTAGTCTCTTATCTTAAAGTGCCTGAGGGATCCTGTCATTAGCTTCCCTGCCTCTCTTAGGTAACAATAACCAATCAGCTTTTTAATGGAGTAGAGGGAACTGTATGGAAAGAAACCCTTTAGTAAAGCTATCTGTGACAGCCAAAATGCTCCTCATAATGTGAATTCTCTGGGTTTCATATGCTCCAAATTCCATAAGCATATCTCTTTTAAAGAAGGACTTCCCTGTGAAAGGAATCAGTGAAGCTTTGTTCAAAGTTAAGAATTAGGTGTTGGTTGGGAAGAAAGTTCTGTGGGGTGCTGATTCTTATCCAGCCCCAACCCCACGTCCCTCACTGGGAAGACTGGTGGCCTTTTTGCATTATTAGTGCCACTGCAGCAGCTTCTGATGGAGCTGTGTTTCTGGACCATTGTTAAATCTCATCAGCCACAGGATGGGGGCTGGGAAGCTCACATGCCTCCCTGAGTCCTGGTTAGTATGCTGCCCACCTCCTTTTGGTCTTGTTTTCTGCTCCAGAGTCAGACGTCTGATTCTGCCCCAGGAGGGATGGTGCCACCACTGAGCTCAGCTTGAAGCCAAGCTGCCTGAAGAGCAGATGAACTTAGCTGAGGGACACCCAGCATCCTGATTGAATAGCTAAGTAGCAACATAGGAACCGACCTCTGCTGCCCAGTTAGCTGCTCTTCCACCACCTACAAACTTCTCATTGTCAGCAGTGAGCTCTGTCCTGGGCTGTTTAATGAAGCTGAGAAACTAGATTGCTTTCTGTTGCACTTAGGGTTCCTCTCCCAAGTTTGATGTGTTCTTGCATGGGGCCACTGCTCCAGACCAAGAATGAGTGGTGAGAAGCCTAAAGGCGTTGCCAGCTTGAGACCCATAAGAGAAAACTTGGAGCCCCCAAAGACTTCTCCTTGGGCTGCTGCGGGAATGCAGAGGTCCCTGGTTGTGTCACGCACGCTCACACACATTTTAAGGCCAGGCTGAGGGAAGGCAATTTTTTTTTCAAATGTGATAAATCCTATCTAGCCATCTCTGAAGTCAGTTGCTCTGTGAGATCAGGTCACTGTTGAACTGAAGGATTCTTCTCTAAGGCTCCATTCCTGGAGGTGTTCACTTAGGCAGAGGCTGTGGGACCATCATCTGGAGACTTGGGGTTTAACGGGGGGTAAGTGTAGGTTAGGTGACATTCAGGACCCCTCAAAGTCTAGGAGTCTAGGTCTTGGCTCAAACATTCATTTTCTACATGACTTCAGGCATGTCACTTGATGGCTTTGGGTTTCTGTTTTCTCATCTGTATAACAGAGGCTTAGACGGGCAACTCTTAGGTCCTTCCTAGCTGTGTACCTTCAAGCCTTCTGTGTCAGCCATCAGTTCAGGTGCTTTTAGATGCAAGTAATAGAAAAACCATCTCAAATGGGTTTAAATAATAAAGGGAAACTATTGGTTCATATGAAGAAGTCCAGTGGGAAGTACAGCCTTCAGGCACAGTCTGATCCAGGCTCTAACTCCATTTCCCTGTAGTTCTTTCCCCTTGCCTCCTGCCACATGCTAGCTTTGTCTTCTGGCCAGCTTCCCTAATAGTGGCCAGCTACTCCATGTGCTTCCTTTCTCATCTAGGGATCAGAAGCTCTGTGCTTTATTCTAATTGGAAGTTATGTGCCCATCCCTGAACCAATCCCTGAGTCCTCCACCACCCCTTATCAGGAAGGAAGATCAATGTATTATGGGGCTAACATGGCCTTTGGTCACACCTGGGTTGCAATTCCAGCTTTGCCATTCCTAGCTGTATGACTTGGAAAAATCACTTCCCTTCTGAGCTCAGTTTTTTCATCCCATTTTTAAAGTGGGAGTGATGATCTTGGCCTCCATAAGTTTGGATTTAAATAGATAATGGAGGGAAGTACCTGGCACGTAGTAAATACTCATCCTTTCCACAAATGCTCAGGAAACTGTAGCTGTGGCTAAGGACCTGTCCTTATCAGTCACATATCTGAGGGCCTGTGGGCTGTGTCAGGGCACTGGGAAGCTAGGTAAAAGGCCAGGGCAGACCCATTTCTTCTTGCCTTGTCTGTGTGGGTTGGGCCAGCTCTGCTCGTATGGGTATTCTTGTACCCGCTCCCAAAAAGGACTAGCTAAAAGACACCTGCCTGAGTCGGCTCATAGCAAGGATCTGGCAGGAGGCGGGGGAGAGTGGGAGGTGCAGCTCTTTTGGTGCTGTGAAGAGGGGCCTAGGCCATATCCATCTAAAGCAGTACAGTGTTGCCAAGAAGCCAACCTTGGCAGAGGTCTGAGCCCCTTAGCTCCAGAGATGTGAGCAGACGACCTGGGAAGCATTGTCAGCTCCAGAGTTCTCCAGTTTGAGGGGAGCTTGGCCCCATGTTCTCTCCAGTCCTGCAGGTAGGGGATCAGAGGAGGTGAAGCTCAGGCCTCTCTTTTTGCTGCCCTGTTTGTGCTTGAGTAAGGGGACATGGCAGAAGAGTGTGGGGTCTTATTAAAGCTGGTTGAGTTACCTATATACTGAGGCTGATTTAAAGGCTTTCCTTCTCTTACTAGGCAGGTGCAGGTGCTGCTTTCTCATGACTGTTTCCTTTCATCTTTGGGTGTCCCCTCTAACCAGCTAATCCAGATTGGCACTTCTGAGCTACCTCTCTGCTTAGCACAGCCGCTTGTTCTCAAACCTAGGAGCTGAATGGTTGCTTTGCAACCCTTTCTTTGACAAAAGCCTCAAGTAGGAGGATTCATTTAGAGCCTGTGTGCTCACTCTTGAAAAGGATGCAAAAATGGCTGCTTACCGAGATGGCTTTATGTCCCCCGGGATCGTGCATCCTGCTGCTCTCTGTGCTGCCTACTTCATCCCACAACTGTCCCCTAGCTACTCCAAGCATGGTTCTTGCCTGGTGGTGCTGCCTGCTGGATGTTGGGGATGTACAGGGGAGGGTCTAGCCTAGGGGACCAGGAATAATCCTTGCTGGGAATCTCTCTGTAATTGCATTGCTTCTTCTTTTTTTTTTTTTTTTTTTTTTTGAGGAAGATTAGCCCTGAGCTAAGTACTGCCAATCCTCCTCTTTTTGCTGAGGAAGACTGGCCCTGAGCTAACATCCATGCCCATCTTCCTCCACTTTTTATACATGGGACGCCTACCACAGCATGGCTTTTGCCAAGTGGATCCGAACTGGCGAACCCCAGGCCACCAAGAAGCAGAATGTGCGAACTTAACCACTGCGCCACCAGGCCAGCCCCTGTAATTGCATTCATTCTGTCCATCATTTTCCCACTGACAATATGAGTCTCTGATAGCTCTGGGGGAGTGGGGTTGGGGCATAAGAAACCCCATGTTCCCAGCCCCAGGAATGCTTCATCCTACCCAGCATCCCTGCCTTTCCCTTTCCCTCAACACTCTGGTATTTAGCAATTATTTTCCCACAAGCTGCTAAAACTGGAAAAGAAACTTTACCCTAAAGTTTGAACAATAGATGAAATTTATGGAGCCTGGCTGACCTTAGAGGGGTTGTGCTGACTGAAGGCACCAGCGTGACCTGGAGGAAGCATAGGGCAGACACCAGACTAGCATGTTGCTTGCCCTCTCCTGGGCGGCTGTCTCTTTGATTTACAGGCTGCCTGAACTCTACCAAGTTTCTCCATCTAGAAACAAGGAAGCCTTGTTTTGTTGGATACTAGGGGCTTCCACCAGGTAGCAGACCATGTCCTGTTCTCATCGCTAATGCTGCAGTCACAGAGCTTAGCAGGAATGATGAATGTGGCAAGTCTCTATGTTGCAGGGGGTTCCGATTCACTGCGGCCTCTATGTGGAAAGCCATCTTTTTTCCCTGGTCTCAAGGTGGTTCTCTTATAGGGCAAATCTGTAATCAAACGTGGCTTTCAAGATCTCTTATTGCACTCACTTGCTGTGGGACCTTGGGCAAGTATCTTCACCTGTCTCGGCTGCCATTTCTCTGTCTCTAAGATGAGGATGGTTAAAGATCACCAGAGATGCAGTGTCTGGCAAGAGCTGCACTCAAGTGACAGCTGTTTGAGGATAAGGCTGGCCTGATGACTCATGGGGGCTGTCGCCTCAGACTAGGAGCCCTTGATGCCAGCCAACTGGGTTGGACATGGTCAATGAATGTTTTCCTCTGTTCCCCACCCCCTATCCCACTATTCATGCTTCTGCCCTGTTTCTGGGTCCCTACAGGAGCACCTTCAGCTAGGCTTGAATTAAAGAATAAAGGGTTAAGCATCAAAGATGATGCATCTCTGAGGAGTGGGACCTGGGGTAGCTGATGGAAGGGCCTTGTTTGATGTCTCCCTATCTCCTCCCTCATTCCCACTGGCTGGGCTACTATGGAGAGGGGTTGGCTGTGAGTGGAGAGGTGGCTGCAGTAGATTCCCAATACAACTTTCCTCTCCCCACACCCCCAACCTTCCATCTGAAAAAGGCCTGATGAAACTGTCAGGTTGCCTGCCTGATTCATCCCTTCCCTCTGGGCATAGCCAGTGAGTGCTGGGTTGATGCTTGTGAATACAAATTATGGCTCCTGGAAGCCGCTGCAGAGGGAGGGGAGGGAGTATCTTATGTTCCCGTCACCTCACTCTTCAATCTAGGTCACCACTCGCCACCATCCCCAAGAGGGTTGTTCTCCCACCTTTCTGATAGGACCTCAGCAGCCCCTGAGTTCTGTGTTCCCCACCCTGCCAATCTGCATGCCAGGGAGTGTGAGGCAATCCTGCCTGCCTGGCTCCTGGGGCATCCAGCTTTGCTCCCCTCCTTTTGGTGCTGTTGAGATGGTACTTGCTGTGTCAGCTACCAGGTTGGGCATGCCCTGACTCCAGGCTGTGGTTGCAGGCTCACCTCTTGTCACTATGCTTTGCTCTTACTCTTTTGCTCCTGTATGTCTTCGCACAAAGCATTGTCTTCACGGCTGAGCCTACCCTGTGGTCTATACTCTTCTTTCTCGGTCACAACCTATCCAGCTGTTTTTGCACTTTTGGAGAAAATGGTTGACTTTACAGATACTCCACCAACAGAACCTTGTGACCCATGGCCCAGGGCCACCATAGCCCCGCCAGGGCCTCCCCTGTCAGGCATATGACTGACTGTGCATCATCTCCCCTCTCTCTCCTCTCTGCCCCAGATCAGTGGACCATCCCCTGCCCGGATCCTCTCTCTCCACAGACTTTGGCAGCTGGCAGATGGTAACAGGCTGTGGCAGTATTCAGGAACGGGCTGTCCTGCACACAGACTCCTCTCTCCCTTTCAGCTTCCCGGATGAGCTCCCTAACAGTTGTCTGTAAGTGTCTTGCTTGAGAAGGCAGGATACTCCCCTGCCCATATCAAAAGCTGGTGAGCAATCAAGAATGCTGGTTAGGAATGAGGCAGCAGCCAGCCCCAGGGAGCTGGCCTTGGATTCCTGCCCCTCCTCAGTGTCTCAGCTAACCCCCACTGCTCCTGAACCCCCGAGGTATGAAGGAGGCCTCGTGGGCTGCTCAGGAAGTGCCCTGGAGTGTGTGTTCACTCTCCTCAGGCTCCAAAACCCATCCACGGGTGTCTCAGGGCACACCCTGAGGGAAAGCTAGCTGGACTATAACTATAGAAGATTCTATTTCTGTCCAACTGTTGCCTGACATGAGAATCCTTTGAAAGCAAAACAGTGGGGTAGTGAAGGTAGGTGTATGGTGGAAACCAGAGCCAGAATGGAGCTGGGTTAACCAGAGGTCTGTGCTCCTCCCGAGCAGAACCAGGGGTTCCTTGCTTCCCTTCCCCCCTTTTGTCTTCTGCTTTTGCCTCTGGTCGGGAAAGAAAATTGGGTGGGGATACTAAATCTCAAGCCTGTAAAATCCTCTCCCTCCAAGGCCCCAGTACTGGGCTTCTAACTCTTGTAGTGCATCCACTTGAACAGCTGTCCCTGTGGCAGCCACCTGCCCCCTGCCTGCTCTGCTGCACAGATGTCAGGCAGGGGAGAGCCTCCGGCAGCCTGGGGAGCAGTGCCTGCTCCTCAGCTGTGGCTGCTTGAGGGCCTTCACCTCCCCACCATGGACTGAATGAACTTCAGGTGCTGGGGATTCAGCCCTACCCCCAAAATCCAGCTCATACCCACCAGTGCTGACAGTTGGAGGCAAGCTGCCCTGGGGAGTTGAGAAGGATCCCTGCGGAGGGCAAGCATGGGCTGGGCCTTGGGATTCCAGGATGGTGCTCACAGGCCCTGGCCCTGCAGCTAGGAAGTAGCCCAAGGACTTCAGAGCCCACTAGTGCCTGGCAAGCCTCCTCTGTAGCCAGGCCCTTAAGCCAGAAACAAGATCTCTGTCTTAGATTTTTAAACGATTAAAAATAATAGTTGTTTGCATCTTTCTGTAGGGACTTCCTTCTTTAGCCAAACTTGCTTAAGAGCAATCTCTGGAGGAAGCAGACATCTCTGCCCCTGCTTGATAGCACACCTCCCTTACCTGGCATTAGCCGCTGAAACAGGCAACTCCACCCCCAGATCCTATGATTTATACCTTGGACAGTTCTCCAAGCGTCTAGTCAACCCTCAGGTTCTTGGTGGCTCCCAGAAGATGGCTAGGTTCTACATGATCTCATGGCCTCTAGGATTGCAGGGTGGCAGTGGGGTCAGGGTTGATTCCTAGTGAGGTCACACAGTATGTGGGTTCAGTGCTTGGGCTTTGTTATTGGAGAAGTTTAGTCCAAATCCTAGCTGCTCTGCTCACCAGCTGTCTGAGGGTGTCAGCTTTGACTTACCTGAGCCGGCTAGCTCATCTCTTGAGAGGGAGTGGCACTATGGTAGCTCTAGTCCCTGTCTGCCCATTGTCTGCTGTATGTCCTCAAGTGGATCCCATATTCTCTCTGGGTTCCACTTTTCTCGTCTCTAAATAGGTTGTGATCTCTTCCCCCTTCCGCCTCCCAGAAATAGGGGGCAGTGAGAATGCACGCATATGGGCCTTTGGATGTTCCCTGTGAATACAAACTACTTATCTGAATTTCTCCTGGTTATATGCTCTAAGGAAAAGCTAAGAAGCGCATATGGCCTCCAGCCTATGTGAAACTTTAATTAGAAAGTAAAGAAGATCTAGGGCCATGCATCTCCCCCAAATGCTAAGAGAAACTTCGGAGTTATTGATGCCATCACAAGAATCCAGCATCAGCTCCATTTTCTTAGTGCTGCTGGGAGAGCTATTTGACTTTCCTTCACCCTGGAACCTACTGCTTCTCTCTGTCTCTGTCTCTTTCTCTCTCTCTCTCTCTCACACACACACACACATGTATACATCACTCCCACCAATTGCTTTCCCTAGGTCTGTTCTCCCCATGTTTACCCCAGGACTGTCATTTATCCTCATTCCTCCATCTGCTCCCCCAGGCCCTGGGGTGTAAGTTATTTGGGCTTGGGAACTGAAGACATTGCTGCTGTTTCTGAGAGATTCCCAGGAGGGATTACCCAGGGATTGGTCTCTTGGGAAATTTTGGAGTAAGTTAGTGGTTAGGGCTAGTCTTGGTGCTTAGGTGAGTGGGAACATGAGGGCTCATTTTATGTAGATCTGTGACCCCTGGAGAAGGCCCTCCAGGGCATAGGTAGGGGGAACACCATGTGAGATCCTGACCTTTCCTCTGATTCCATGTCTCCCGCCAGTAGACTGCATACCTTTTAGTCTAGAGGTTGAGTGTGACTGGTACCTCCCGCCTCTTCTATTAAAGACCCTTCAGGATGTCAAACAGTCTCATATGGAGTTCATATTTTGATAAGCCTGAGTTTTTGTGCACTTGTTCTCCTTTTTGACTTATAGTTCCAAGCCACAGAAAGAAGAGGGGCTTCCTATCTTCTTCTGTGATCAGTCCTATAGAGGGCAGAGAAGGAAAAGCAGATAGAATCAGAACAGGAATCCTGCTGAAAGAGCCAGCACCCTCCTAGCTGTTGACTTGGGGACCACAGTGACTGACGGTGTAGCTAGAACCTCGAGAGTTTCCAGTGAGGATCCTGACCTCTCCAGGGCACTGCCAAGAGCTTCCTCCCAGGATGCTCCAGGTCCTGACCTCAAGAAAGCTAAGGCTTTTGGCCTGATATCTGATCTTGGGGTCTCTCCTTACTGTTAGATGTAAGACTTATGCCTCAGCTTGTTCTTACTGAGGAATGGAAGCCAACAGCTATTGGGGCTAACTCCCTCTTGCTTTGCTTTCCCCCTCCCCAGTCATCATAGAGATGGTTGTTTTCCCAACACAAAGTCAGTCCAGTGCCCCAGTAAAAGGTGCTGCTTCTAGGTAGGAACAGTAGCCTGAGAACTGAGAGGGATGGTTTAAGAGAGAAATAGGGCCAAATATTTGGGGCCTGACCCACAAAGGTAGTACAGGGTAGTATGGCCACAGGACAGATGCTGGCTTTATGCTAGCAAAGGCAGAAGGATAGGCAGTGTGGCATGAAGATGAAGATGTTGGATCTTGCCCCAGGATAATGCATTCATTCTCCCTCCCTTCCCATAGGCTTGCAGCCCTGAGCGAGCGGGAGACTCGGCTACAGGAGGTACGCTCAGCCTTCTTGGCCACATACAGCAGCACAGTGGGGCTTCGGGCAGCAGCCCCCAGTCCCTCCGGTGCCATCGGGGGCCTGCTGGAGCAATTTGTCCGTGGTGTTGGACTCCGGGGCACCAGTAGCAGCACCTTATGAAGCAGCCAGCCCACAACAGTTTCCTGCTCCTCTCTCACCTGAGCCCTGAATGGAATCAAAGCTATGCCTGGCCAAGGGGTGCTTCAAGTTCAGGGGAAATCTACTCACTCTCCCTTCTCCATCATGCCCACGGCAGCCCCAAAGCCAAGCAGGGCCAAGAACAGGGTTTTCCAACCTCCAGCTTCCTGACTGGTGACCACCACCCCTCTTGTCACTGCCTCCCACCCACCCTAGTCTTTGCCCGGGATGCCCATCAACTCTCAGAACTGTGTGGGGTTTCCCTGGGGCCTTGTGGAGGCCAAGACTTCATGAATGACACCCCCTTCCCATTCTTGTTTCCTGGGGAGGAGGGGTCACCTGCACTGAGAATGGGGCAGTTTGACACAGATCACAAAATAAAATCAACGTCTTTTTGAACAGTTGTTCTCTTGCATCCTCATTTGGTTGCTGTCTTTCTGGATTTATTTGGAAGGTTCTCTCTGTCCTTCATTGTGCTGGAAGAAGGGGTTTTTATGGGGGGAGGGGCAGGTGAAGGAGGAAGAAAACTGGGGACTTGGGTGTGTCTCCTAAGCCATGATAATCTCAGGGACATGGGGACAAGTAATCACAGGCTATTAAGGTGGGAGCAGTGGTCCTCAGGCCCAAGTGGGCCCTAGTCACCTAGAGAGCCTGTTTATCCATGCAGGTCCCCAGGGCTGCCTGAAATTTAGACTTGGGGTTGCTGAGATCTTCCTTAAGCTGGGAAGGCGGGGGGAGATCTTCATTTGTAATAAGTTCTGCAGGCAGCACAGTCCTGGTACAGGTGACCTGCAGCCCCTGCCTTAGAGATCCCTGCCTGTGGTGGAGGGACTGGCTTCTGGGGCTTTGGAGGCAGTAGTTGGTATGGGGAGGATGCATCTGACTGACCACCGCCCTCATCTACAGTGTGACCTAGAGTAGGTTGCATCCTCACAGAGTGTGTCTACATCTGTAACACCATGAAGTCATGGGTGTTCAAATACATGGGCAAAGGGCTTTGCACAGTGCTGGAACAGCCACCGTTTACTGAACTCTGACTCAACACAAAATAGGTCATCAGTGTGAATGCCCAGAGGAAGGAAATAATAGCAGCAAACATTTCTTGAGTATTTACGGTGTACAATCCCCTGTGCTAAATCCTTTCCATGGATTATCTGGATAAAATTTTACAACACCCCAAGTAGGTGCTATTATGGCCTTTCTACAATGACGAGACTGAGCCACAGAGATGTCGAGTAACTTGCCCAAGGTCACACAGCTAATAAGAACAAATGTGTAACTCTTCCTATTCAGAGACCTAGGCAATGCAGGAATGGGAAGGAGGATAAGCAGATTGTTGAAGGAGCAGCTTCGGAAGAGGAAACGTCCCCTATGCCCACCCAGCGCCCCCAACCCTTCAGCACCGCGGACAGCTCTCAGGGGGCTTGGGTTTCGCCCCAGAGAAATTCACTGAGGACTCTCCCAAGATGTGGGGTGAAATTGGGGTCTGGGTAAGGTTCCCGGCCCGCTCGAGGCTGCTCCAATAGGGCGGGGGCCACCCGCAGGGCCGGGCGGGGCTCTGTTGCCATCTGGAGCCGCTGCCGCCGGCGGCCACAGTCAAGGCGCGAGCGGCGGGAGCGCACACTCGGCTGGAGAGAGCACAGGCGCCACCGCCGCGGCACATGGGCCCACCCCGCCGCCCCTAGCCCCGGCGGCCCCCGTCTCGCAGCCTCCCGCAGCTACGGCCACCCGACCAGCCATGTCTCTCAGCGGAACCTCTGAGCGCAGCGTCCCGGCCACCAAGATTGAAATTACCGTGTCCTGCCGGTGAGCGGGCCACTCTGGGGAGGGCTTAGGCAGTGCCCCAACCCCAACCGGCTCCGGGGCTCGGCGCGGACACGGGCTAGACCCGGGGGAGAGAGGCATCTGGGCGGAAAATCGCGGAAGCAGACTCAGGGGAGTCGCCGGCGGATTCGGGGAGAGGGTTTCCTTGAACAGCCCCACCCGCAAAAGACGGCTCAGCCTGCGGGTTCAAGGGATGGGTTGCAGGGACCCAGTAGGATCTGGGCCCCAAGAGGACAAAGTTCTAGAAGCTAACCCTCTTTCTTGGGCCCTTGGAGACAGTCTGGATGCATACGCGTCCAGTCCGCAGAGACACTGTTTTTGGGCTGAGATTTCCGGTGCTGTCCAGGATGCTGACAACGCGGACCCCGGCTGGGTGTAGTAATGGGAGAGGGAGGTGCGATTTGAGCCCCATGCCTACCCCGGGTACCCAACTCTGGGTAGAGACGAGGCGGTGGGCTCCAGGATGACCCTCTGTCCATCTGTCTGTCGCTTTCTCTAGGAACCTGCTGGACCTGGACACCTTCTCCAAGTCCGACCCCAGTAGGCGGCGCCAGGGCCGGGAGGGGGAGCCTGGGGTCCGGGCACGACTAGGGCGGGCAGGGGGTGCGGGCCGACCTGACGTCCTTCCCTCCCCGCCCTCGCTCCTGCCTGCAGTGGTGGTGCTTTACACGCAGAGCCGGGCCAGCCAGGAGTGGCGGGAGGTGAGTACCAGAGCCCTCTCCCAGCCCAGAGCCGCCCCCGGGAATCACCTGCCCCCTTGCAGGCCTCGCGCTGACTCTCCGACCCCCATCCAGTTTGGACGGACCGAAGTGATCGACAACACGCTGAACCCAGACTTCGTGCGCAAATTCGTCCTCGACTATTTCTTTGAGGAAAAGCAAAATCTGCGCTTTGACGTGTGAGCCCCGCCCAGAATTCTGGCTTGGACCGCCCCCCGCCCGACCTGGATCAGCCCAAAATTCTGGCTGGCCCCGCCCCGCCTGGACTCCCGGCCTAGCTCCTCCCCCAGGCCCAGTTTGGTCCCACTCTGAAGAGCTCCACTCCAGTCTTAGCTCCAGGCCTACCCTCTCTGACCCTGGCTCCTGACCCAAAGGAGATCCAGGTTGAATTCGGATCCAAGGCCGCCCCTCCCTCCACCCACAATTTTAACCAGAACTCGAAACCGGGCCCCTTTTCCATGCTCTCTCCCACCAGCTTCATCCCACGCTGGTTCCACTCTCTTCCCAGGTACAACGTTGACTCCAAAACCAACATCTCCAAACCGGTGAGCGAGCGTCCCCTCGCGGGTTGGCCGGGTACACAGGCGGAGTTCAGTGTGTTAAACGACCCTCCTTAGAACTCTCCTACCCCTCAACCCCGACTCTACCTTCTTCGGCCCCCACCCCACCCTCCTGGCCCTCCTGTCCTGCTCCTGCCTCGGTTTCCTGCCTGTGCCTCTTACTCACTGCTTCTCTTCCTTCTTGGCCGCCGCTGGGACCTGCAGAAGGTGAGGCTGAATGGGGCTGGACGGCGGGTGAGAGGTGAGGGGTGGGATGGCATCGTGGAGAGCAGCTTAAAGTGATGGCAAGATCAAGAAGCGGGGCTTGCCTGGGTGCCCCCTCCCCTTCCTTTAAAGCACATGCCAGGCGGTGGTTCTTGCGACGTTCCAGCGCCTCAGAAAGCCCTGGTCGGTGCGGCAGCATTACCAGGGCTGGGCTGGGACTCTGCGCCCCCAGCTCCTCCTAGCTTCACTGACTCCGTGTCCCGGCGCAGGATTTCCTGGGACAAGCGTTCCTGGCCCTGGGAGAGGTGATCGGAGGCCAGGGCAGCCGCGTAGAGCGACCCCTCACGTGAGCTGAACCGGAAGGGGTGTGGGGGAAGGGCGGGCACCTCCAAAATCTCCTCCCAAAGACGCTGCTGACCCGATAGCAGTGGAGGCTGGGATTCCCCGTGGTCCGGAGCCTTCAATGGCTCCCATCACCCTCGTGGGAAAATCCAATCTCCAGGGCTTTGCTCAAGGCAGTCTTATGCCTGACATGTCTCTTTCTCCTTACTCTAAGCCTGATTCAACCTTTAAGGTCCACTTCCAAGCCCTTCTCCTCCAGGAAGCTTCCCCTGACTAAGTCAAGTCCTCTGGAATTTCCATTACATTCACTCACTAAATATTTATCACCATGTTTTGTATGCCATACCCTGTGCTAGGCACCAGGGATTTATCCATTCCACAAATACTACTGGGCACATACTCTGTGTCAGCCACTGTTCAAGGGGTGTGAGTTGCACTGGTAAACAAAACAAAGTTCCTGCCCTCAGGGAGCTTATGCTCTGGAAGAGAGGTAGAGACAGTGCAAAATAGACATCATAAATAAGTGCATTACATAATATATTAGAAGACATTAAGAGCTACAGAAAAAAGGCAAAGCAGAGAAGCATTAGGGGAATTGGACATGCTGGGTGGGCAAGAGGTGCTCTATTCAACAGAGTGGTTGAGTTGGCCCCCTGGAGAGGTAATTTCAGGGCTATGACCTGAAGGAGGTAAGAGAGTGAGCTGTGCAGATATCTGGAGGAGGAATGTTCCAGGCAAAGGAAATCACCAGTGCAAAAGCCCAGCAAGGAGGCCAGTGTGGCTGGAGCCAAGTGAACAAGGGGGAGAGAAAGAGGAGGTGCAGTTGGAGAGTTGACAGTGAGGGCCTTGTAGCCACTGTAAGGATTTAGCCTTTAGTCTGAGTTGGGAAGTCACTGGAGGGTTCTGAGAAGAGGAGTGACATGATCTGACTATGCTTTCAAAGGATGATGCTGGCTGCTGGATTGAGAATAAAGTTTCAGGGGACAAAGGTAGAGATACGAAGCCAATTGGAAGGCTATTTACAGTAATCCAGGATGGTAGCAGTGAAGGAGGGGAGAAGTGGCCAGATCATGGATATATTTTGAAGGTGGAGCCAACAGCTTCCTGACAGATTGAATACGGATGTGGCAGAAAAAGAGGAGTCGAAGATGACACCAAGGCCTTTGGCCTGAACAACTGGAAGGATGGAGTTACCATAAACTGAGATGGTAAAAAAAAAAAAAAAAAAAAAAAATGAGGGAGGAATAAGTTATGGGGAGGATTCAATCAGGAGTTCAGTCCAATATGCTGAATTTTATAATTTTTATTAGACATCTGACATGTCAAATAGGCAGTAAGACACATGAGTCTTAGATGTTCTTTAAGGCCATGAGACTAGATGAGGTCACCAGTGAGTGAGGAGAGAAGACCAAAGACAGAGACCCCATGAGTTGGAGCTTGAAAAGGAGACTGAGAGGAGCATTAATGAAGTAGGAGGAGAACCAAGAGAAGGTGTTGTCCTGGAAGCAAAGTGAAAGACATGTATCAAGGAGGAGAGAGTGATCAGCTGTGTCAAATACTACTGCAGGTCAAATAAGGTGAGAATCGGGAATTGGCCATTGGATTTAGCAAGATGGAGGTCACTGGTGACTCTCACAAGCATAGTTTTGAAGGAGAGATGGGAGTGACAGCCTGATTGGAGAGGTTTAGAAGAGAATGGAAGAGAGAAATAGGAGTCAAGGAATCTTCAAGGGGTTTTGCTGCAAAGAGGAGAAGACAAAAGGAGGGTGGCTGGAGAGGGAAATGAGGTCCAGAATATTTTTAGTAATTTTTTAACATGAGAAAAATTACACCACGTTTGTATGTTAATGGGAATGACCCAGTAGAAACTGAAAATTTGACATAATAAAAAGAGAGGAGAATTGCTGGAGTGATGTTCTTGTGCAGACAAGAGGCTGTGGAATGGAGCACATGGTGGAGGGATAAACAGGCACGCAGGCAGTCATTTACAGTAATGGTAGGAAGGCACAGTTGTGTGGATGAAAATACTAAAGGCAGGGTAGGTGTGGTGGTGGGTCTGTGGACATTCTCTTCTGGTTGCTTGAGTTTTGTCAGTGAAGCAGGAAACAAGGTCATTGAGAGTGAGGATGAAGGACGAGGCTTTCTGGGTTTGAGGAGAGGCGAGGAGGAGTGAAACTGCCATCCAGCAGAACTGGAGAGTGAAGGGACTTGGGGCATATAGTATGGTTAGGATGCTCTTGAGGTTTGTGGTCATGTGTTCAAAATGAAACCAGTTAGCATAATTACATGTTTTCCTCTGACCATATTCAGCTGCACAGGTGCAGTATGGGATAGACAGAGAACTGGATTTAACTAGGGCTGTGGTTCTGCCAAAGAAGTATATCAAACTGAGAGCAGGGCAAGGGTAAAGGGATAGGATGCAAGGGAGTGATGGTTATAATCACTGAGTGGAATTCACACTGGGTGAGGAGGTGAGGGAGAACGCCAAAGAAGTGAAGAACAGCAAGAAGGCAAGAGATTGGTGACTTGGTTCTGGATGTGCAGGTGAAGAGTCCCTGTACTCATTACATTCCATGTTTTTAAAGCACAGAGAGTCAGAGATAAAGGAGCCAAAGAAATGGTTCAACAGTCTCATTTTAAAGATGGGGGAAATGACACAGCAAGTTGGAGTCAGGACTTGAACCCAGGATCCCTGATCTAGCTTTCTTTCTGCCACACTTTGGATTCCTTTGGGGATTGGGGTTCACAGGCCCATATCAACAATGTCCCTGACTGCTTGGAGACCCAAGGCAAGTGGGAATGGGTGTTCTGGTATGCATCCTTCAAGCATATGGAAGTGTCCTTTCTTGGGTCAGGAGAGAATAAGACTTCCTTTGTCTTTTTTATCTCACTCTTCACAGTATTTGGAAAGCATAGCATTTGACCTAACAAACCAGGCCTTTTGCCCCAGGTCTAGATGGAAATTCCTCTCCCTCATTCAAGACTGCCACATCACACTCTACTTGCCTGCTGGCTTTGACATCCCACCTCCTCCTGGAAGCTCCCCAAGGGCAGGGTCTAGCAGAGCTGGAGAGTGCCAACCAACCAATTCATACCCAGCACAGTGCCTGGCATATAGTAGATACCAGAGTCTGCTTTTAGAAATATAACCATCCTCATATCTATAAAGCTTACCAATTGCTTTTCCTTCTATGCACTCATTCAGATCTCTTCACAGCCCTGAGAGGTAGGCATGAGTTCTACTCCATATAGGAGAAAACTAGGGCCCAAAGAAAAGGGAAATAACTTGCCCAGTACTCTAAATCCTTTGTCTTTCCCATGCTACCATTATGAGATGTCCACCTAGGCTAGATAAACCCCTTCCTTCCAGACTACAGACCCCTTTCCAGTCAAAGTCAGGCCCTTCCCCACCAAGAGCCACCCAAGATACAAGGGGACACACTCAGGGGACTGTCAGTAATTGGCAAATTGAATCCCCTGGCCCACCCAATCCCAGATTGGCCACCCTAATCCTTGTTTCCTACTCCCCCTCCCTCACAAAGAGGCTTTTTCTGCTTCCAGGGGTGTACCAGGCAAGAAGTGTGGGACCATATTGCTGATCGCAGAGGAGCTTAGCAATTGTCGGGTCAGTAAGGGCCACAAGCTAGACCCAGGAGGCTCCCTTCTCTCTCCGAACTCCCTTTAGTGGACTCTCTGAGGCTATGGGCAATTTGAGTGTCAACAGCCCAACTTCACCCCTAGGACATTGCCACCATGCAGCTATGTGCAAACAAGCTAGACAAGAAGGACTTCTTTGGGAAATCAGACCCCTTCCTTGTGTTCTACAGGAGCAATGAGGATGGCACGTGAGTCACTGCCATCTCTGATGGCAGCCCCCTACCCCTCCACTGTGACCATGGGCCCATTAGGGCTCTTAGGCTGGTTGTGGGGCATCTTAGACTCCACCAGGACCAGAGCCCAGAATTCACTCAAGGCAGCACACAATATGTGCTTAACAAGTGGGAGAATCCCAGGAATCTCCAAGAGTATAAGGCCCTGTCTCTGTGCTCAGCCCTACCCCAAAAGCAGGTTCCAGTCCTCTTGCTCCTCTCCAGGTTCACCATCTGCCACAAGACAGAAGTTGTGAAAAACACGCTGAACCCCGTGTGGCAGCCCTTCAGCATCCCTGTGCGGGCACTGTGCAATGGAGACTATGACAGGTCTGCTTCAGCATAAGCTAGGGAGTAGGGGGACAAGGGTATGAGGTGAGGTTGCTGGGCCCCAGAATGATAGCAAAAGTGTCATAATAGTGTTGAAAGATCCTGCTCAGAGGGACAGAATTTTGGGCATGGAGATGGGGGGATGGTAAAGCAGATGAATAGCCACATGGATGGATAGATGGATGAATGGATGGGTAGGTGGATGAAAGGGCAAATGAACAAATGAATGAGCAGATACATGAATGGATGGTCAGATGGATAGATAAATTGGTGAATGGATGGATAGGTATATGAATGGATGTATAAGAGGATTGGTGGGTGGGTAGAAAAGGAGATGGATGAATGGATAGCAGATGAATGGATAAGTGGACTGATGGGCGGATTAGTCAATGGACAGATGATGAATGGATTAATAGATGGACGAGTAAATGGATGAGTGGATGGATGGGTATTTAAGAAATTGGTGGATGGCTGGAGAAGCAGAGGGATGATTGGAAAAGCAGGAGGAAAAATTGGTGGAGTAACAGGTGGATTGATGGATGGACAGATGAATGGATGGTAGATGGATAGATGGATTAGTGAATAAATTAGTTGATGGATGAGTGTAAAGTAGATGGATAGGCTGACCATATGAACTAGTAAATGTACAGTATGATGATAAGTGGGTGGGTGGAAGGAAGGATGGGCACATAAATGGATGGTTATACAGATGAAGGGATGATCAGATGGACAGGTGTCAGATGGTTGGGTGTTTGGTTGAACAGATGAATGGACAGACAGATGGATGCTTGCATGCATCAGTGAGTCAGTGAATGGCAGGATGTATAGTTAGAAAGATGGATATAGATAAGGATTAATAGGGAATTCGATTGGCAAATGTATGGGTAAATGGGTGGCTAGATGGATAGACAGATAGTTGAATGGATTGCCCCATAGATAGATGGACATATGGGATGACTTAGGCATAGTAATTAAGAACAAGGTCTTTGGAACCAGGATGTCTGAGTTTACAGTAGTCACCCCTTATCGGCAGGAGGATACATTCCAAGACCCCCAGTGGAGGCCTGAAACCGCAAATAGTACCAAACCCAATATATACTGTTTTTTCCTGCACGTACATACTTGTGATAAAGTTTAATTTATAAATTAGGCACAATAAGAGATTAACACCACTAATTTCTTTTTGCTGTATCCAAATTGCCAGTATCACTACTCTTGTGCTTTGGAGACATTATGAAGTAAAATAAGGGTTACCTAACACAAGCACAGCAATACCACAGCAGTTGATTTGATAACTGAGACAGCTACTAAGTGACTAATGGGCAGGTAACGTATACAGTGTGGATATGCTGGACAAGGGATGATTCACGTCCTGGACCGGACAGAGTGGGACAGCGCAAGATTTCAAAATGCTACTTGGAACGGAGCACAGTTTAAAACTTAGGAATTGTTTATTTCTGGAATTTTCCACTTAATATTTCTGGACCACAGTTGAGAGCAAATAAATGAAACCACAGAAAGCAAAACCATGAATAAGGGGGGACTGTAAATCTCAGCTCAATCACTTACAAGTTATGGTCCTTGGTCAAGTTATTGTTGTTTTTTTACTCCTGTTTCCTTATCCAAAAATAAGAATAATAGTACTTACTTTATAGGGTGGTTGTTAAATTAAATGAGACAATCTGTGAAAGTGCTGAGAACAATGCCTGGAACATAGTAAGACTCAATAAGTGGTAAAGAATAGTAATAGTGATACAAACACAGGAGTAGTAGTAATAGTGGTAGTGGCAGTAGATGGGTGGGCATGTGCATGGACTGATGAATGAACAGATAGGATGAATGTATGGATGAGAGGAAGGGTGATGGAAGGACAGAGGGGTGGATGGGAGAATGATTTGTGTATGGTGAAGTGGGTGGGGGTGTTTCTAGGATTTATTATACACACCCAGCCTATGTTTATCTCCTGCATTTCAGAACGGTGAAGATTGATGTGTACGACTGGGACCGGGATGGAAGGTAGAACTGCCTCACAGTACTGCCTTCCCTTGTACTTAACCCAAACAATTCCCTATAATATATAGTGCATTCACTAGGAACCCCAAAGTGGCCTTAGGAGCCAGGAAGGGTGATGATAGATGCCAAGACCTGGGGTACAACTGATCCCCTCAGTTGTCTCTCTGGTACACTGTCTCTTCCCTTCTCTTCCCCTTAGCTTGGCCCCTCTTCTGGCCCCAGCCCCAGTGCCCTGCAGCCCAAGTAGAGGCAGGGGATAGTGGGAATAAAAGACTGATTTCAGGGCTGGCTCCAAGCCAGCAGCAGCTGCTGCTCACCCACCCCTGGCCTCATTGCAGCCATGACTTCATCGGTGAGTTCACCACAAGCTACCGGGAGCTGAGCAAGGCCCAGAACCAGTTCACAGTGTATGAGGTGAGAGCTCTAGCTCTGTCCAAGTTGCCCAGGCCCTCCCTCCCACTGTGCTCAGTCTGCAGCTCCCTTCCTCTCTTTCCCACCATCACTGTTATCTTCCTCACTTAGGTACTTAACCCTCGGAAGAAATGTAAGAAGAAGAGATATGTCAACTCGGGAACTGTGAGTGTTCCTTGGAGCTCTGGCTCTCTTGGATCCTTCTGTTTATGTCCCCATTGACACAGTGTGACAAACACTGGGGGTATGGGCAGGCTGTGGAGACAGATGACTTGGATATAGTAATATTGGACACAAGGTAGCAGCATCTAAATTGTTTTGTTTTGTTTTGTTTTTTCTCACTGGAGGAAAACTTTTTGATCTTTACTCTTCTGTAGAATTTTTTTAAAAACCTAAGCTGCATTTCCCAATTTAATATACATTTGGAAATCCAAATATGTTTCTGACAGCTTCCCCTTTTTGCTCTTTCAGAAATTGCACAGAGTGAGACAGGGTGGGGCAGGAGGTGGAATCATGTGCCTCTCTCCCTTCTGCCACCCTAACTGCCCTTTCCAAAGTGGCAGGGCTGCCTATTCTGTCCCACAGGTGACGCTGCTCTCCTTCTCTGTGGATTCTGAATTCACTTTTGTTGATTACATCAAGGGAGGGTGAGTCACAGACCAAGCTCTGGGCTGAAAGCCCAGCAATGAGTTACTCCCAGTTCTGAGCCTCAGTTTTCTTATTTATGAATGGTCAGGGTCCAACGAGATCATGGAGATAAACTTTAAAACACTTGGCAAACCATAAAGTGCTCTGTAAAATGCATAGTATTGCCCATCTTAGTTCTCTTCAGGAGGGTGCCTTTCGTCCCTAGCTTCCAGTCCCCTCTGGGAAGATGCCAGACCAGTGGTCTTCATAGGTGGCCCCAGTAACCTAACTGAGGTCCAGAAAAAAAGTTATGGCCAAACAAGAGGGAGGGGAAAGCCAAGCACACTACAGAAGATATTCTGCTTGGTTCAGTCGAGGCAGGCAGATCTGGAAAAGGTACTTTGCTTCTCTGAATCTCACTTTTCTTCTATGTAAAATGGAGATGTTAATTACTACTTCAGGGCAATAGTAAGGGTTAAGTTAAATTACATATAATACACTTGTCACACAACAGGCATTTAATTCTGCTACCCAAAGTGTGCTCCATCGACAAGCAGCACCTGCATCACTGGAAGTTTGTTAGAAATGTAGACTCTTAGGCTCCACTCAGACCATCCAGATCAGCATCTGCATTTTAACACAATCCCCCGGAGATTCATATGCACACTAGTGTTGGAGAAATCCTGGTATAATAAGTATTAATTCCTCACTTCTCAATCCATGTACTTGCCCAACAGGACGCAGCTGAACTTCACAGTAGCCATTGACTTCACAGCTTCCAATGGTGAGCCATGGGTCGGGAAACAGGGTGTATGTGTGGGGGAATTCTAAGGAAGTCATTAGGGATTGGCCTGGATTCCGACCTGGGAATAAGAGTTCACCTACCCAGGAAACCCAGCCTTGAGGCAAAGCCCAGCCAGGCTGGCACTAGGGCAGGAGTGTTGGGGAGAGATTTTTGGGTGTAAGGGTAGGCAGAGGGTACAGGAAAATAGGTGGGTAAATGGATCAAAGAAAGTTGAAAAGATAGATAGCTCAAGAAGTGGATGACTAAACGAATGGATAGGAAAGAGTAGGGGCGTAAGGAGAGATGGATAGGTAAATGGGTGGTGAGCGATGACTGTGTGGGTAGATAGGTTGGTGACTGAGTACAACAGGTTGGACAAATGGATGCATGGATGGGTATGTAGGTGGACAAATGGACAGATGTTTAGGGAAATAACAGGTAAGTAGATAGGGAATGGATGAGTGGACAAGTGGATGGATCCATATGAGGATAGACAGACAAGTAAATGAATGGAATAGATAGGGATGGATGGATGGATGGAAAAAAGAATATGGCTGTCTGGATTTATGGGAAAGGAAGAGAAATGGCAGGTGGGCAAGTGGATGGATGGAGGGATGGACAGATGGATAGGTGGGTGAATAGTTGGATAAGAGAATAGAGAGGCAGTTGGATAGAGATGAATAGGTAGATTGGAAGACGGATTTATGCCCAGTGAATAGGAGAATGGACATGTGGGTAGGTGAATAAATTGATGGATATAGGGGTTTGTGGGTGGCTAGATGGATAAATGAACATATGGATGACTGGGTAAAATAATGAGGGAGTACATAGGTAAAGAATGGATGAATGGATAGGTGGATGGATGCATATAAGGACAGGCAGGTGAATAGATGGATGATCAAGGTGACCATGAGGCTGGGGCTCCTGTGTCCCTACAGGGAATCCCCTGCAGCCCACTTCCCTGCACTACATGAGTCCCTACCAGCTCAGCGCCTATGCCATGGCCCTCAAGGCAGTGGGAGAAATCATCCAGGACTATGACAGTGACAAGCTCTTCCCAGCCTACGGCTTTGGGGCCAAGCTGCCTCCAGAGGGACGAATCTCCCACCAGTTCCCCCTGGTATGGTACTGGCCAGAGCCTACACTCCATGCTCTGGCATCTGGCCCACCCAAGTTGATGAATTTCTTCTATTTACATTTCTTCTAAGGGTCAAGGACCTGCAGAGAAGCAGGAAGCTTTGAGAGGGTGACAGAGCAGGGAGGGGAGCAGGGCTGGAGTTTGGAGATGAGCATGAAAGAGCATGATGGAAAAAGGAAGGAGTGAGCTTGGATCAGAGCACTCCGGGGTATACCCTGCACTGGGCTCAGCCCAGCAAGTCATCTTCCCTGACAGAACAACAATGATGAGGACCCCAACTGTGCGGGCATTGAGGGCGTGCTGGAGAGCTACTTCCAGAGCCTGCGCACAGTGCAGCTGTACGGGCCCACCTACTTTGCTCCTGTCATCAACCAAGTGGCCAGGTAAGGGAACTGGGTCGGGGTTGGGGGGAATGAGGGGATCTAGACAGGGAACTTACTTCCCAAGGGTGCTCAGGATTATTCTTGGGTAAACTTGGGCTTTAGGGAGAGGGTGAAAGTTTCAGTGTTGGCCAGGCTCTGGTATAAAGAGGTTATGCAATGCCTTATTCTGAGGTAGAGAGGGTGTCAACAAACTACCCCAACCCCACTCCCTGGGAACAACAACCCAGGCCTCAAGTTTGGGGATAAGAGAGAAGGGCCTATAGCACAATAGCTAAGGCACAAGCTTTGGCATCAGATGTGGGAGTGATCCTGGCTCCAGCACTTGCTAACCATGTGACCTTAAGCAACTTAGCCTTTCTAAGGCTCCATTTCATCCCTGTAAATGGGTGTAATAATGGATAACAATAGCACCTTCTTAATAAGGTTATTGGGAGTTTAATATTAGATAACAATGTAAGAATTATTAGCACAGTGTCTGGTCTATAGTAAGTGCTCAATAAATGGTAGATTAAAAAATAGAAGAGTAATTTCTAAAAATAGATAACTCCAAATTTTCAGAATAAAAACATACCAAAAAAAACCCAGAGCACATATCAAATGATTTTTAAAATTCAAGTAAAATAAAATGACAGAACTAAAACAAAACATATCAATAAACATAAATTAGATAAGCTCACCTATTAAAAGAAAAAGATTCTCTGATTGAATTAAAAATACATATAAGTAAACCCTACTATTTGTGAATAAAAGAGACCCAGCTAACACAAAGTACCTTAGAGAGCTTGAATGTAAAAAGATGAAACAAAAACGGAGAATTAAAGTGGAAAGATTTCAGGGAGATTTATATGTCCATAGACTTCCTTTTTCCCTAATGAAGATTTGTTTATTTTCTAATTCATAATGAGGATGAGATTTCTTTAACTATAAAAGTAACATAACATTGTGTTAGAAAATTTCAAGGATGGAGAAATGAAATAAGAAATCACCCAGAGTACTGCCTGCGGGAATGTGGATGTATATATAGTTCTTGACAGTCTTTTCCTTATGCATCCATAAGTGCAGTCAAATTACATTTAATATTTCACTACTGATTTTTTCACTTAATATTGGAGCCTGAACGTATTTTTTTGTTATTAGTAAACAGACTTCTTGAATATTATCTCGGGCAAGTTCAATGGTTCATTCATTTATTCACTCATTTAATAAACATTCAGTAAAGGGGCAATGTAGCATGAATGTGGGCCATGGAACCAGACCAGCTAAGTTAATACTCCCACTCTACCACTCACTAGCTGTGTAACTTTGGGCAAGACTCTTAACCTCTCTGCTTATTTCCTCAGTTGTAAAAAGGGGATAATAATATCCACATCATAGGGTTGTTGAGAGGATTAACTAAATTAATATATGTCAAGCACCTAGAACTATAAGTGTGTTGGCTATTACTGTTACTATTATTATCATTATTACTATTCAAAGGGCATCTGCTGTGTGCTCAGTTCTCTACTGGGACACTGGAGACTCACAGATGAATCAGATCTGGTCTCTGCCCTTGGGACTTCCTGCCTCGGTGCAGGAGACAGAAATATAAATAAATCATTACTTTCTGTAGGCCAGAGCTTCCCAGACTTTTCCAGCAAGTCACCTGTCGGCAAAAGCAAGCAACTGATTCTCCCAGGGGAATCTGGGGGCACAGCTGAAAGCAGCCAGGCTGAAAATGTCTTTGAAGTCCCCATATTTTATCTTAAAAATGCATGCAAATTTTACATTCTTCTCACATTATGCTTTAATTTGGGGGAGAGGGGAAGGTGTTTCAAGTGTCTTTAGAGTTATCTAGCTTTATCCACCAGATATATAGTAGAATGAATGCTCCAGGTATCCTGTGGCCTTTGGTCCCTCCGGGTACACATGCTGGTACCCTCAGGGGTGTGAGACCCCATTTGGATGGGCAGACAGCCCATCTTGGTAGGCAGTATCCTAGAAGGCAGAGGGAGAGGAGGGGAGGATGTATAGTCTGAGAGACCCAAGGCAGCCTATTGGCGGAGGGGACTACTCAGCTAGGTCTAGAGGGCGAGGTGGACTTTATCAGAGAAAGAGGTGCAGAGTAGGCCTGGCAGAAGGAACTGCATGTGAAAATCACAGAGGCATTAAGGGGCAAGCTTAGGAAACAGAAAACAATACAGTAGGACCAGAATGTGTGTATATGTGGAGGAGCACCCAAAGATCAGGCCAGGACCAGAGAGTGAAAGAATCCAGAGTTCAGGCTTTAGGCTCAGTTGGTCAAGAATGGGCTTGGACTCTGGCTTCACCACCACTTGCTGGTGCTACTTAATGTCTCTGAACTTCAGTTTTCCCATTTAAAAAATGGGAATGAAAAATAGGCCTACCTCATAGAATGGTGGTGAGGATTAAATTAGATCACGTATGTCAAGTGTGCAGCTGTGATTCTGATGATCACAGATGGCTCTTTGTTGTTTCTCACCCAATAGCCAAGTGAGGCACAGACTGGCCTCCCTCAGCTAGTCACCCATCTCCGAGTCTAAATGGCCTTGGGAATGCCAGGTACCTATGGGGAACCAAAGATGTACCTCCTGTGCCCCTAAACCTTTCCATGCCCCCCACTGCCCCTGGTTCACAAATTCCTTCATGAGTGGGTCTTCACCCACTGCTCCAGCCTCATCTCTCTTCTGTAGTCCTACATGTGCCTTCTAGAACATTCTCTTGTACATGCCATTCCCTCTCTCTGGAACACTTTTCCCTTTACCTTCCCAACCCCGCCCCCCCCCCCCCCCACCACCACCACCTTCACCTGGCTAACTCCTACTTATTTTTCAGATCTTAGGTCAGATGTCACATCCTCAAAGCCCTAACCTCAATGCATCTTAATGGTATAAGCATCCATCTCCCACAGAATAATACTCTATTCTCTGCTGAAATCTCAGCACCAAGCTTGGTGCCTGACACACAGCAGGTGTGCAATGACTCTCTGTAAAACAAGTGAGTGACAGGAAATGGTATCAGTCCAGGCCTACAAGGAGGCTTCAGCCAGAATTCAGGAAGGGAGCAGGGGCCACTAAGGAGGATTATGACCCACTCCCATGCAGGGCACTGGGCAAACTGAGCCATAGCTATTTGAATTCTCCACTCTCACCCTGCTTTCCTCTGATTTTTTTATATCAAGCTTAAATACCAGCACTCTCCAATTGAACTCTCTACAATGATGGAAATGTTACCTATTTGTGCTATCCAATATGGTAGCCGCCAGCCACATATGGATATTGAGCACTTGAGATGCAGCTACATGAACAAGGAACTGAATGTTTAATTCTATTTAACTTAGTTATTTATTTATTTTTTATTTTTTAAAGATTTTATTTTTTCCTTTTTCTCCCCAAAGCCCCCTGGTACATAGTTGTATATTCTTCCTTGTGGGTCCTTCTAGTTGTGGCACGTGGGACACTGCCTCAGTGTGGTTTGATGAGCGATGCCATGTCCACGCCCAGGATTCGAACTGACAAAACACTGGGCCGCCTGCAGCGGAGCGCGCGAACTTAACCACTCGGCCACGGGGCCAGCCCCTAACTTAGTTAATTTAATATTCAATAGCCAATGTGGCTAGGGGCTACCTTATTGGATAGTGCAGCTCAATCCTTTCCAACCCACACGGGGTCTGAGACTGGAAGTCAAGAGACCCAGGTCTGTCATGGCCTTTGTGCTCTCTCAAGGTCTCATTTTTTCGTATTTGTAAAATAAGAAGACTGGACTCAATGACTTCTGAAGTCCTTTTCAGATGGAAAAATCTTGGATTCAAAGATTGATGGTGAGAGAAGAAAAAGGAGCTCTGGGAGCAGCTGTTAGACTGGCTGAGGACTCAGCAGCCCAGGCAATGGAATGTGGTCAGCAAAGGGGAGAAGGGAGAGAGAGAAGAAATGAGTGAGAGGGAAGAAAGAAGGCCTTCAACCTTTGGGCTTGCTCTTGCATAAACACCAAAATGTTTCCAGGGCCAACAAAGCCCTGTGTGGTCTGGCCCCTGCCCCATCTCAGCCACAGAGTCCACTCTGCTTCCCTCACTTTCTGGGCTCCAGACAAGGGGGGCTTCCTTCAGTCCCATCACAGAGGCTTTGTCTATGCTGTTCCCTCTGCCTGGAATGATCCTCCCTTCACTCAGCCTCTCCTTCATCCTCAAACACTTTTTCTTTAAAGAAGCCTTCACTGACCTTCTGGACCATGTCAGATCCCCTACTAGACACTGTCATACCAGTATCCCTTCCCATCACAGCACTTGTCTCAAGTATAATTTTATACCTATTTCTGTGATTCTTGGATCAATGTCCCCCCTCAAGAGGGCTAGAATGGATTTGTTTTTTTCTCCTAGTGTACCTCCAGTGCCTAACACAGTACCCATCATAGTAAGCGCTCCATAAATGTTACTGGAGGGATGGCAGGCAGGGGCAGGCAGCCAGGTCTGAGGAAGGAGCCTGAGCTTCAAAATCCCCAGTCCTTGCCCACTCCTTACACGCTGGCTGTGGAAGCTTTACGGGTAGGGTGTTCCCTTGGCCTCTCTGGGCTTTCAGCTGGATTCTGACCTTGCCCTCTCACCCAGGGCTGCAGCCAAGATCTCTGATGGTTCCCAGTACTATGTTCTGCTCATCATCACTGATGGGGTCATCTCTGACATGACGCAGACCAAGGAGGCCATTGTCAGTGTGAGTCCAAGGAGGAGGGCTTGGCAGGGTGGGATCACTGTTAATAAATGTGAAGGAGTTGAAATTTTACCCTACTTGCAAGTTAAAGAATTAACCTGCCAGTTTTATGGATACTGGCAGAAGACACAAGATTCCTGGATCAGAGACAAAGGACTTAGTTATCCCCAGCAATAGCAGTAACTTGGGTTTCAGCCTTTGCTCTGATTATCTAAGTCCTGATTCCCAAAAGATGATGTGAAGAGGGTCAGATGATATCTGCACCTACAGTGGGTTGCATTATAGGACAGAAACCTTGAACTTAGGGAACCTGAATCTTTTATAATAGGCAGTAAGCATGCCTGCCCTTTTTTCCAGTGTGAGACATTTTATTATACCAGACGTTAACAAACCTGCCCTTTGCTCTAAAAGAAGATACTGTGACTTTCAAGGCTGTTTGATATGCAGACATCCTTGCAAAGATAGTCTAGAACAAAGGGAATCAGTGTCTCTGCTTGCAAGGTGTGCAGAAACGTGACACACACAGAGAATTGTTTCCCAACAGTCACCTCCCTTGTTATGGCTGCTCACCCCAACTGTTCACCCTTTTTCCCCTCACAGGCCTCCTCATTGCCCATGTCTATCATTATTGTTGGTGTGGGACCAGCCATGTTTGAGGGTGAGTAGGATGAGGGGGTGTCTATGAGTGGGACCAAGAACTGGGGAAGATTGGGGCAGATCTGGGCACCCAGGCCTGCCTCAGAGAAAAGATAGGATGGATGCCTATGCTGGACCTTGGCCAAATCACAGACCTCTAAACCTGTTTCCTCATCATAACCGAGACTGTTGATACAAATAGCTTCCCTTCTGGGGTTCCTGGGAGGATGGAATACATGGGAAGGCATCATAATAATAACTCCATAACAATGCCTAATTTTTGCAGGACTTTGATACAACCATTGGGATTCTCATGGTGACTCTGAAGGGGAGCTAAAGAGGGAGGGAGGCGGCATGGGTTGGTGTGGGAGAGGCCAATCAGCTAAGGAGTGTCTTTTCTGCAGCAATGGAAGAGTTGGACGGTGATGACGTGCGCGTGTCCTATAGGGGACGCTACGCAGAGCGAGACATCGTTCAGGTAGACTTGACCAGGAAGAGGAAGTCATGGAGTCGAAAGGCATGGTGGGAAGGAGAGGCTAGACTGGCAGCCACTCTCCCTTACTGCCTTCTTAAATCACCTACCTTTCTCCCCCTCACTCTCAGCCTTCCTGCATTCAGTGAACAAATTCTTTTTGAGAAATAGGCAGGTTACTGCAGCCATTGTGGATCCATAGTGTAGAAGATCCCAGGGCCTTTCATCTCTAGTGGAGGCAACCAGTAATAATCACACAGTTAAATATCTCATTAGATTGTGATAGTGCTCTAGAGGAACAGCAAAGGCCACTAGGAGAGCCTATAACAGAAACCTGATTAGGTAGGGTAGTCAGGGAAGGCTTCTATGAGGAAATGACATTTCAACTGAAACCTAAACAAGGGGATAAGTATTACAAGCAAAGGAGCAGCACATGAGAAAGCCCTGAGGCTCAGAAGAATTGGACCAATCATGGAAAATGCAAGAGGCCAGGGTGGCAGATCACAGTAAGTGAGAGGAAGAGGGAGCCAAGGCCTTGCCGGTTATGGTCAAGATTGGGATTTTGTTCTAAAAGAATTGGAAAGCTCTTGAAGGATTACAGAGGGGAGTAGGTGGTCAAACTTACATTTTAAGAGGCTCTCTGCTGTGTGGAGGGTGGACTCTGGCAGGATGATAGAGAAGGCAAGTAGACCTGTTAGTGAGGAAGACTTTGAAGTAATGGAGGGGAGACAATAGGGATCTGGAGGAGAATGGAAGCAGTGAGGATGGAGGTTCAAAAGATTATTTAAGAAAATTTTACAAGAGTTAATGATCTGATTAAATGGTGATGAGGTGTGAGGGAGGCTTCAAGGATGACGGTCAGTTTTCTAGCATGAGCAACTGAGTGAGTGATAGGCCCATTTCCTGGGAAGGGGAAAGCTGGAGGAGGAGCAGACTTGGCAGAAAGGGCTAGAATTCAGTTGTGAACACATTAGGTTTGAGGTATCTACGACAACTGAATGGAGATGTGATATGGACAACTAACTCTGTGGCTCTGAACTTTAAAAAGAGGCCAGGGATGAATATATAAATTTGGGAGTCATCAGGGAAGAGTTTTTAAAGCTTGGAAGCATATGAAATCACCCAGCAAGAGAACTGAGAAGGAGAAGGGACCAGGTTTAGGGATCAGGTAGGCCCAGAGGAATAAGGAGGGAAAAAATAGGAGAGCATCCAGAAAAGTAAGAGAAAATCCGGGAGAGTATGATGTGTCAAGAGTAGGATATGTCCCGGAAGATTATGGCCAAATGTAATGGAAAGCTAAAGAGAAGTCAAGCTAGATGAGGATTGACAATTATTGCCCACTGGACTGATTTGGGAACATGGGGCTGCTGACAACATTAGCAAAAGCAGTTTTTAGTAGACTGTGTGAAGCCAAACTGGAGTGAGTTGAGGGTGAACAGAAGGTGGAAAAAAAAGTGGGTGGGTAGAAAGCAAATGTGGAAAGCTATCCAAAATAGGGGGAGACAGACAGTGTGATATTTGGAAAGAGATGTTAGCGGTCAAAGAGGAAGCCTCCCTACTGCCCTCCTCTCTACTCCGCTCTCTCCTGGCCACCACCCACACCTGATTGTCTGTGCCTGTCCCAGTTTGTCCCATTCCGAGACTATGTCGACCGTTCGGGGAACCAGGTGCTGAGCATGGCCCGACTAGCCAAGGATGTGCTGGCCGAGATCCCTGAGCAGCTGCTGTCCTATATGCGCACCAGAGACATTCAGCCTCGCCCCCCACCCCCTGCCAACCTCAGCCCAACTCCAGCTCCAGAGCAGCCCTGAGGAGCCCACCTATCCAACGCCTAGCAGTCTGCCTGCCTGCCCACCCACTGCTTCTGCTGCAAGCCATAGATTCCTGGAGCCCTGGACCTCACTGGGAGGCCAGCTTAGAGGATAGGAGGTAATTGGTGGAGCCCTCCACCCCCTCACCCATAGAAGGGCCTGGCACTGTCACGACCTCCCTGCCTTCATGCCAATAATAAAGCTGATCTTTATTCCACCTGTGTCTCATGGCTCTTGGGGAAGGAGACTGGGGGACCCAGGGCTTGGGGCCACACCAAGAGGAGGGAGCAAAACAGCTTCAGCTAGGGTTCATCCCCATCCTAACACATCCATCCAATCCCTTCTTCAGACATTCTTCAAACACTTTAGGAAATAAGTGAAACTGTGCGTGTGTACATTTTTTTCTGAGGAGAGAGACCTTTAGCTTTCATCAGATACTCAAAGGGTTCCTGACCTCAAAAGGGTTTGGCTTTAAGATGACTGTATATAAGTCTGCTCTGATCCATTTATTCTGAGTTTTTTTAATAAGGATAATAAAAAAAGCTAATATTTTCTTTGAGTATTCACTATATATCAGACACAATGCTAGGCGATTTACAAGCACCATTTTATTTAATCCTCACAATAATCCTATGAAGCAGGCACTATATTTTATGTTCATTTTACACATGAGGAAACTGAGGCTCAGAGAGGTTAAATCACTTATTAAAGAGAACTCATTAGTTTGACTCCAGATCACAACATCTTAACCAGAAAACATATTCTTGATGTGTCAATTTTATTAGGATGTTTTTGGGAAGACATTGTATATGAAAACACATACATTATATTGGGTACGATGCAAGGTTTGCATTAAGACAAAACTGAAGCTTCCAGATGCTTTGGAACCCCAGATGCTTCCAGACCCTTTCACACTCCTCTTTGATGGCAAAACTGGAGAGGCTCAGCAACAAGCATTGTTCAACAAGCGGACTCTCCCTGGCACTCGAGTTCTCCGAAGTCCCCAAGAAATGACTAGAGTTTTCGAGCTCCGTTTTACAAATAAGGGATTTGAGGCAGGAAGAATTTAACAACTTGCTCAAGTTCAGATAGCTACTAAGTGGCCCAGTGACATTAAAATCAGCTCTGTTTTTTTTTAAGATTGGCACCTGGGCTAACAACTGTTGCCAATCTTTTTTTTTTTCTGCTTTATCTCCCCCCCCCCCCCCCCCCCCACACCCCCCCCCCCCCCCCCGCCCCGTACATAGTTGTATATCCTAGTTGCAGGTCCTTCCAGTTGTGGGATGTGGGACGCAGCCTCACCGTGGCCTGACGAGCGGTGCCATGTCCACGCCCAGGATCTCAACCTTGGGCCGCAGCACAGGAGCGCGCGAACTTAACCACTCGGCCACGGAGCCGGCCCCAGCTCCGTCTGTTTTGACATCACCTTCTAACTGGCAACCCATAGCCATGATGCATCTCCAAGCCAACCTATGGAGTTCCCAGCATCTGAATTCCATTTTACCCTACACAAGCCCTTTTATACCCCTTCAGCCCTCTGCACCTCCCCAAACCCGGCCCTTCCCTCCGGATCCACAGCTTCCCTCCAGTCCCTCTGCTTTACCTTTCCCAAGCCCCTTCCCTTTCCTTCAGCCACGCCCCGTTATTCCTAACTTGGTCCCGCCCTTTCCCTCCAGCCCCGCCCCTTACCTTTTCCAAGCCCCACCCTTTCCCTTCAGCCTCGCGTCGTTTTCCCAGCTCTATCCTTTCTCGCTAGCCCAGCTCCACCTTCCAGGCCCATCCAAAGCCCCGCCCTTTCTTTCCTGAGGCTCACTCTTCTGTTTAGCTCCACCCTTTAGCTCCGTTCAGCCCCTATTCTCCTTACTGGGGCCCGCTTTACAAATAGCCCCGCCCACTCCCCCGAAAGTCCGGCCCCATAGACTGGTTCCTTCTCTTCCAGCCGCGCCCCGCCCCTACTCATAACTCGGGGCCCCCTTAGGCTCCAGCCCGCGTAACTCTTGCTCCCGGCCCTGCCCCCAGCCCCGCCCCGCGGCTCCGGCCCCGCCTCGCCGGTTTCCTCGGAGACCAAGGCCAGGTCCCTACCGCAGCCGCGGCGCCAGCAGGAGGGAGGGAGAAAGGAGGGAGGAGGGACGGAGGAGCCAGAGGGGGAAGGGAGAAGGGCGGGCTCCTCACCACCTGCCCCGCGCTCACCGTCCGTGGCCGCAGATTCGCCACCAACGGCCCGACCACTCCGGACCCCGAGTACCGCAACTTCACTCTCCAGAAACTCAACTCTAAGATAGAGATGCTAGAGAAGCTCTGTGGGGTGTCCAGGGGTGCCCATGAGTCCCAGAGAATGGCCTCTCGAGCCTCAGCGGGCCGGCGGGGAACTGTGGCGAAAGTGCAGCTCGGCAGCGCCGCGGCGCCGCGTTTACCCTGCGCAGACGCCGTCGCCGCCGCTGCTGCCGCCGCCGCTGCCACTGCCTTTGCCGCCACCGTCTCCGCCGCCGCCGCTGTCCCCGTGCTGCCTCCGGGAGCCTCTATTGTTCCGGCGGCGCCGGATCCCGAGGCCGGGCAACCTAGGGGTTCTCGAAACAGGCGGCGGCCGACGGAGTTGAGACACCCGGGCGCCGACGGGACCGGGAGCGGCAGGGGTCAGCGCGGGAATCCCGGAGAGCCGGGGCCAGAGCGTGGGGCGGCAGGGGGCCGGGGCGGCGAGGTCTGCAGTCTCCGGCGTTGAGGATCCCCCTCCCCGGCCCGTCTTTCCCCGCCGGCCTCCCAAGTGGGGTCGGAGCCCCGGCGGGCGCTCCCGGCGATGAGCCCGGACTCGAGGTGGCCGGTGAGTGCGGGCCTGGGACCAGGGCGGGAGTGGCCAACGGGAAAGGGGTAGGCTGCTTTCGTGGGGCGCGCACTGAGCTGCCCGTCCCTAGTGCACCTTGGGCCACTCCAGCCAGGAGAACTGACAGTGCCTTCGCTCCCAGCCGGCATCTTGGGGCACCAGTGTATCCTTCGGGGCTGCCTGGGCCAGTGGCAGGAGAGGAGCCCTGTCTAACTTGTTACACTTCGACTAGGGGAAACGTCGCCGCATCCGGGAGAGGGCTGCGGGCACCGCCTTGGCCCGACCTGATCCCTCCGGCCCCCGCCCCTTACTTCCTCCAGCCCCCTGAGCTCCGCCGCCGCCCTACCCCTGAGCCCAGGGCCCTCCCCAAGGGCTTTCAGGTCTAAGTTCTCAATTCCCTCCCCTCTGCTTCTGCCGCCGAGTCCCAGCGGGACATCTGCTGGGGGCTCTGTACTGCTTAGGGAACCAGGGCAGCAGAGCCGCAGCATTCACCAGGGACCCATCATTGAAAGAGAGCTTGTCTGTGCCTCCAATTGGTTTGTGTTTAGAGACAGACGAAGGTAGGAAGTAGAAGTCAGTTGGAGTTGAAGGAGTAGTTATACTGATTTGGAAGTCAGGGGCTTTTACAGAAAGACTGGAGTAGCCCACTTGCTTGGTTAAGTCGCAGGAGGAGAGGCCAAGAGTGGTCACTGTTTGTATGGGAGCTCAGGGTGGCTTTGCCTGGAATGATGCCAAGCCCCTAGCTGAATTGTTGAACTCAGCTAGGCCTGGAGAAATTGGGGCAGGTTCTGACCAAGCTGGGCTTCCTGGGGGCTGGTGCCATCTGCTGTCTCCACTCACTCAGGAACATTGGAGAGGAGGAAAGGAGGGCCCTGAGGACTAGCCTGGAGCTGACTGTGCCTGGGTTGTGATGTTCCTGTTTGTATCCTTAAGGCCTGGTACTACTCCCAGGGCCAGGGCCAAGGCATGGGCTTCCCCTAAAGACCTCAGAAATGAACTAATTCTTCCTATAATCCAATGATTTCTGCCTGAGTCCAGGACTAAATCATTGGCTGCTCATTCAAGCTTCTACACAGGCTAACACTAGCCTTTATCCATCGCTCTCAGCTCCAAATCTGGTGATCCCCTCATTCAGCTATTCAGTCAACAGGTTATTCATTCATTTGCCAAAGACTGTGTCCACTATATGCCAGGTACTGGTGATATAGAGGTGGGTAGGCTCTGATGTCTACACTGCGCAGCTCCCAGTCTAGTGGGAGGAGACAACTTCCAGTATGGTAAGTGCCATGGTGGAAGTAAGAATGGAATGCTGTGGAAACACAGCTCTCCATGAGAGAGACAAAAAAGTCATAACAGAAGAAATGACATTTGAGCTGGGTTTTGAAGAATGAGTAGGAGCTCACCAATTAGGATGGAAGGCATCCCAAATTGAGATCATCTTATAGAAAGGAGAGGTTATAACATTGAGGAAATAGCAAGTTACCCTGGGTAGACAGATGCACAGCTGTAACTGGTGAAAATAAGAGTCTAGAAAGGAAGACTAGGGCCAGACAGTGAAAGGAGCACCTTGAATGTCCTCATAGGGAATTTGGATATTAGGCTGAAGGAAGTGGGGAGCATCAGGAGGCTTTTAATCAAGAGATTGACATTATCATTGCTATTTGGTAGAAAGATCAGCCACATTATGTGAGATTAGGCTAGAAGAGTTGAGAGATAGGGCAGGATGGCCAGAAGTCATGGGGCCAAGACCTTGGCCCTGGTGTGTAGGAGATGGCATTTGGAGATGCTGTAGAGGTGGGCTGGTCAGGTCCCTTGGAGAGAGGGAGGGCCGCAGGGAGTGGAGTAGAGTGGGTGGCCAGGAACTCTTTCTCAGGCCTATGCTAACTGATCTGTACATTCTAGATGTGACAGCATGGGGGTGGACTTTGACGTGAAGACTTTCTGCCACAACTTGCGGGCAACTAAGCCACCATATGAGTGCCCCGTGGAGACCTGCCGCAAGGTCTACAAGAGTTACAGTGGTATCGAGTACCACCTGTACCACTATGACCACGACAACCCACCACCTCCACAGCAGACTCCGCTCCGCAAACATAAAAAGAAGGGGCGCCAGTCACGCCCAGCCAACAAACAGTCACCCAGCCCCTCAGAGGTATCCCAGTCACCGGGCCGTGAGGTGATGAGCTATGCACAGGCCCAACGCATGGTGGAGGTGGACTTGCATGGCCGCGTCCACCGGATCAGCATCTTTGACAACCTGGATGTGGTGTCAGAGGATGAGGAGGTCCCCGAGGAGGCTCCTGAGAATGGCAGCAACAAGGAGAACACAGAGACACCGGCTGCTACTCCCAAGTCAGGCAAGCATAAGAACAAGGAGAAGCGCAAGGACTCCAACCATCACCACCACCATAATGCTTCTGCAAGCACCACTCCCAAGCTGCCAGAGGTGGTATACCGAGAACTGGAGCAGGACACCCCTGATGCCCCACCCCGGCCGACTTCCTATTATCGGTAAGGCCACCTCCGCCTCCCAACTCTGGAAAACTGGTCAAGCAGGGCTTAGGAGCCAGAAAGAGGTGACAAGGAGCAGATAGGAGAGTGGCAGGGATAAAGGATAGTGGAAGCACAGGGGTACTACCAGGGCAGTGAGAGGAAAAGTGCCCCAGCTAATGACAGTGGCACTTACTGTACATTGCTACATGCACTGGGTGTTTTATAGCCACTCCTTTATTTTATTCTCACAACTTTCTCAGGTAGGTATTGTTCTCACTGCACTTAAGAGGGAGCCAGAGTCCAGAAGAGGGGCCAGACTTCGGGAAAGTCACATGCCAGTAGATAGCTGAACTGGGATTCAAACCCAGGTTCCTCTGACTCCAAAACTGCATTGTTTTCACTGTATCCCTTTCTGGTTCCTGACCCTGTCCATTCCATCATTGTGTGACTTTGGGAAAGGCATCCAGTTTCTGGTGTTTTAGTGACCCCATCCGCAAAGCAGGTATAATATTCCTCTGCCGGCATAAAGGTAGAAGACTACGGACACTAATTTCATAAGGTCCTCAAAGCAATGTGTAAATCTGCAAGGGCAATTTTCCCATTACTTGTTCTGTTATTGTCACCCAGGCTTTAGCATACATAAGCAGTATTTTCATCACCTATGTCTTATATTCGTCCAATGGCCCTTTGATTTATTTCATTTAATTGTTTCTTTGGTCCCCCACTTCCTTCCAAAAATTAATCACAGTGGCTCCTAATAAAATCACAGGTATAAGGCTAAATTAGTTCAACATGAGATAAAAATGAAGGGATGGGGGCAGTGTGGTGGTGAAACTACATACAGAAACCCTAGCTGAAGGATGGTCCAGAAACCAAGTATAAAACTTCTCTCTGAGTCTTGGCATCCAAGGCCAAGAGGGCATTTGGATGAGTTAGTTAACAAGCAGTCTTTGGTGTCAACTAATCAAAAGGCCTGATCTCTGAGAAGCTCTTGTAAAGGTTTTTATATGAAAGGTAGTTTTTACCAGAAGTGCAGTCCGTGTGATGTTATACTAAATCTCGGTTCTTTAATAGCATATCTGTGAGAACCCAAGTGATTTGGCCCGGTATGTCACTTTCTCCCTTGTTCACGTGTTAGCCAGTCCTCTCTTTTCTTTGATCAGCCCAGCTGGTTCAGCCCAGCTCCACCTCCTTCTGGCTTTCCACTCTCTTTACTGTTAGCACTGACTGCTGTGACCACCACCAACTCACAGACCCCTCTCTGGGCCTGCTGTCCCTCCTAATGTCTCTTCAGCACTCTCTGCTCTGCTAGGCATCCCAGCTCGCTCCAGTCCTTTTCTTCCTCTCACCACTCAGATTTACTCTTTCCTCCTGGGGATGAGATCTGTTCTCCAGGGCAGCCATTCTCAGCTGGTGTACTGCAATCAGTTGGGAGGTGTATTGCATGTAATTTGTTACTACTATTAGCAGAACTACCCAAGTTTTGGAAATGATTTGCTTTTTATATAAATTTGAGAAGATTTGAGGTCATCTCTCTAATAATATCACTTTCTCTTGCTTGCATCTGATATGCTTTCTTGAGAGGGAGAGGGGGTGGAGCGTCAGCTGGTGTGCTAGGAATTGTACATGACATGCAGCCTGCCTTATCTGTGCTGCAGCCTGTAATCTGGGTGCACTGTGGGAGTATGTTATGCACCATCACTTAACATCACATGTGTCATGGTAGAGAAGAGTCTGAGAGCTGGTGGTAGAGCCTGAAAGGGGCCTGATGGTTCACACTAGCCCTGAGCCACACCCTTTTTCAAGGATGAGGACATTGCAGTCACCTTGGGGAAGGGGTACAGGGCTAAGAAAGAAGCTGCTTCCTATAGACACAGCATTTTAGTCTCTCTCCACTCTTCTACCTGCAAAATGCCTTTCAAATGAACAACACTGAGTGCCTCTTTCTGTATGGTGAATCACACATGGTCCTTGCCTCTATCCTGTAGTGGAGGAGTTAGACACATAAACAGTTATAATACAAAGCAAGGTGGGTCAGAGCTATACAAAAGCTAATAATAAAGCTGACATGTATTGAGTACTTGCCCCATCCCAGGTACTGTTTAAAGCACTTTACCTGCATTAACTCATTTAATGCTCACAACAGCTGTGTGAAATAGGTTCAGGTTAGCGTCACCACTTTCAGCTGAAGAAACCAAGCCCCAGGGAGGTTAGCTCACTTGCCTGCAGTCATACAGAGCATGGCTCCAGAGCCTATGCTCACCTGGCCTGCTCTAGCACCCAGAGCCCCCAGTAGGGGCAGGGAGGGACAGGAACTAACATTAATCTAGGACCTGCTATGTGCCACTAGACTTAGCCCGTTCATTTCTGTAATTCCACTTAATCCTGACAGCATCTTTGGGAGTAAGTAGTAGTAGTCTCATTCTATCATCAATAAAACTGAGGTTCAGAAAAGAGCAGTGATGTCCTAAAGGTCACAAAGTGGCAGAGCTAGGATTTAAATCCAGGTTTGTTAGAAGCCAAAGCTCCATTCTTTCCATTGTAGCTCCCAATACTAGAGTTCAGGCCACTTAGAGCATGGCAAGGGTGTGAGGAGTCTGCTCTGTATCCCATGCACCTGCAGCAGCCCTCCGCTCCAGTCCTGCTGGCCCAGAGAGTGCTGGAGGGTGGAGTTTGAATCCTAGCTCTGCTACTTCTTGGTTGTGTGACCTGTCTGTGTTGGGCAGTTAATTAACTTCTCAAAGCTTCAGATTCCTTATCTACAAATGAGAGCAATAAGAACACTGACCATATGGCTGTGGTGAAAATAAACGTGGTAACATACCACAATGCCTGGCTCATGGTAAATGCTCAGTAAATCTTAGCTATTCTGACTTATCTCTCAAGGTTATCCAGAGAACAGTAGTACCTAGAGCTTGAGGGAGCCCTGAGCTGATGCTGCACCAGTGGACAGAAGACCATTTAGGACGCTACCAGCTAGTGCTAAAACTTATATATAATTTGCAAGTGACACCTGAGGACCTTCCTTCCCCTGACGCTTTGCACTGTCATCTAGACCACCCAGTGGGTCCTAGCTGCCCCACCCTCCTCCCTTCGGGAGTCTGGCTGAGCCTCTGCACTGCAAAGGAGGCAGTGTAGCACCTAAGAAGCAAGCTTTGGAATCTGTAGGCCTGGGTTCATATCCCAGCGTTACCACTTTCTCACAAGGGAGCTAGGGCAGGTCAATTAACCTCCTCAAACCTTAGGTTTCCTTTTCTGCAAAACAGTAATGATTATGGGACCTATAGTACCTGGGATGAAGGTGAGGATGGAATGAGACAACATGTATAAAGGCACAGGCCTGGCATGGAGTAAGTGCTTGGCAAATGTAACCCATTGTCTTTAAGGGAGGGAAATCTTGACCATATGATGCTGAGCTGCCTGTGTGTACTGCAGGTACATTGAGAAGTCAGCGGAAGAGCTGGATGAGGAAGTAGAGTATGACATGGATGAAGAGGACTACATCTGGCTGGATATCATGAATGAGCGGCGGAAGACGGAAGGAGTGAGTCCAATCCCGCAGGAGATCTTTGAGTACTTAATGGACCGGCTGGAGAAAGAGTCCTACTTTGAGAGCCACAATAAAGGTGACCCCAATGCGCTAGTGGACGAGGATGCTGTGTGCTGTATCTGCAACGATGGTGAGTGCCAGAACAGCAATGTCATCCTTTTCTGTGACATGTGCAACCTGGCTGTGCACCAGGAGTGCTATGGTGTCCCATACATCCCTGAGGGCCAGTGGCTGTGCCGCCGCTGCCTACAGTCACCCTCCCGTGCTGTGGACTGTGCCCTGTGCCCCAACAAGGGTGGTGCCTTCAAGCAGACAGATGATGGGCGCTGGGCCCATGTGGTATGTGCCCTGTGGATCCCTGAGGTCTGCTTTGCCAACACAGTCTTCCTGGAGCCTATCGACAGCATTGAGCACATCCCACCAGCTCGCTGGAAGCTGACCTGCTACATTTGCAAACAGCGGGGCTCAGGGGCCTGCATCCAGTGCCACAAGGCCAACTGCTACACAGCCTTCCACGTGACCTGTGCCCAGCAGGCTGGCCTTTACATGAAGATGGAGCCTGTACGGGAGACAGGTGCCAATGGCACCTCCTTCAGCGTCCGCAAGACGGCCTACTGTGACATCCACACGCCCCCCGGTTCAGCACGCCGCCTGCCTGCCCTGTCCCACAGTGAGGGTGAGGAGGATGAGGATGAGGAGGAGGATGAGGGTAAGAGTTGGAGCTCAGAGAAGGTCAAGAAGGCCAAGGCCAAGTCCCGGATCAAGATGAAGAAGGCACGGAAGATCCTGGCAGAGAAGCGGGCAGCAGCACCTGTGGTATCGGTGCCCTGCATCCCGCCACACAGGTATGTTGGGAGCGGGTAAATAGGCTGATGAGAGAAGCAGCAGCTCTCTTGGAGACTGACAGCCCCCTGAGTGGGGTGACAGGGTTGGGTTATCTTCTTCCTATCAGGAGTTACATAGAAGTTAAAGAAAAAAACCCAAAATTCCAAAAGAAGTTAGCTCTAGCAGGTCACTTGACTTTTACAGTAGGAGCCAGAAACTTCAGCTTTTATCTGGCAGACCTAACAGGTGTTTTGAACTGCCCTTCATTTTAATGGTGTGGTTTAAGTTAGGAAGAAAGAGGATGGAATAGCCACCAGCCACAATGGAAGAAATGGTCTGACCCTGAAGGGAGAAATGGAATGAAAAAAGGGGGAAGGAAATGCTCAAGGAGTTGCAAAGTGGTTACTGCCACAAATGAGTCCAAATGGGGGCTGCGGTCATCAGTTGTTTTTAACTCTCTCTTGTCCGTATGTATTCAATTTCCTATAGTTTACTGCTGTACAAGCGTACTTCATTTTAAAACCTTCCAATGCTCAGTCTGAGTGGGGTATCCCAGGGTTACACAGTGCTCTGGGCTACAGTGACAAGAGCAGTCTTAGGGGCCAAGCTCCCAGACCCCTTGGTGAACAGGGTTAGGGATCTGGCTTAGTGCTGGGAGCCTGGCTTCCTGTCTGCTGAGGTGCCATTGATGACACTGTTTGCTCTTCTTTGTCTTAAGCCCAGTGTCACAGACCTTTTTGACAATAGACATTGCCTCTTCAGCCCCATTCAGGAACTCTCACTGACCAGAGACCCCCATTCTGCTTAAGAAAATCAGAGCCCAATTGGTCTTTCTCTTTGTTGCCCGGCTTCCCAGGCTCAGTAAAATCACCAACCGCCTGACCATCCAAAGGAAGAGCCAGTTCATGCAGAGGCTGCACAGCTACTGGACACTGAAGCGGCAGTCACGGAATGGGGTCCCACTGCTACGTCGCCTGCAGACACACCTGCAGTCTCAGAGGAACTGTGACCAAGTCGGGGTACTGTGTCAGATTCCCTGTGGGCTCTGGGAACTAGGGCCAGAGGGACGAGGACTGAGATTTGTGACAATGGCTTCCAGTGCTCCAAGGGCTTAGGCTGTTTCCTCCTTTAAGCTAGCTCTCAAACCAGGCTCAGGATGAAATCCTTAGGGATTAGATCAGTGGAATGTGTTCATTCATTCATTCAGTCCATAAGCATATATTGAGCATCGACTCTGTGCCAGGCCCGGGGACTTGTAGGTTGAGGAGCTCTCATTTTAGCTGATGAGCCTGCCAGTAAATCACTGTGCTCCCTTCTTTGGTTTTACCTGCCCTCAACGCAAGTTTCCTGGGCTCTCCTCCCCTCTGGCCATTCCTCTGGCTCCCTCTTCATCTCTTGATCTCCTTTTTGCCTCTACAGAGAGATTCTGAGGATAAGAACTGGGCCCTCAAAGAACAGCTCAAGTCCTGGCAGCGGCTCCGGCATGACCTGGAGCGAGCTCGGCTGCTGGTCGAGCTGATTCGCAAGCGGGAGAAACTCAAAAGGGAGACGGTGAGTGCTCCTGGGCCAGCTCTGTTTTACAGAGGAGTAAACAGACCCAGGAGAAGGAAAAGTATGTGTCCCTTGGCCAGGAAGCAACAGGGCTGATGCTGGAGTCAGGTCTTCAGACACTCAGTGTGCTCTCAGGCCCACCAGAAGCAAAATGTCACAGGAGAGTATGAAGGGAACCCTAAATTATGTGATACAGGTAGCTGGCACTGGGAGTTCAAAGAAGGGAAAGGCCAGAGTAGTCGGGGGAAAGTTTCACTGGGTGGGGCCTTGAAGAAGGTAGACCTGAGTGAGTATGCCCAACTTGGGGTGAGGGGTGGGAAGGAAGGCAAGTTTCCAAACCAGCTGCGACCATCTCCTCAGACCTCTCTGCCAAGGGATTGGCCTGGGCCAGGCTGATTGGGCCTTTGTGTGTGTCAGATCAAGGTCCAACAGATCGCTATGGAGATGCAGCTGACCCCTTTCCTCATCCTTCTTCGCAAAACCTTGGAGCAGCTCCAAGAGAAGGATACAGGCAACATCTTCAGCGAGCCGGTCCCTCTGTCTGAGGTAACCGAATTGGACGAAGTAAGAATCCTTTCCCCTCACTCCACCTTCTTTCTGTTCCTCTCCCAGTTGGACCCCTGCTGCAGGTCTGGGCCAGGGACTAGGAGGGGACCTTGAAGAGAGGGGCTGGTGGCTTTGGGGCTCCAAGATGAACTGGAGCCACATGCATCACCTGGACTCTGTCTTATCCCTGTCATACCCTAAGGGCCCAGAATGGGAGGCAATCTGCACTCCTTCCCCAGAGGCAGGGACTGAGTCTGCCAAATGAATAATCCCAGGGCAGGAAGACACTTTCGGGGTGCTGAACCCTAGAACGGAGACTTTAGAAGGCTCAGCACCTAAAGAACCAGCTCTGAAGCCCTAGGTCCTGACTGGCAGACTCTTCTCTCTAAAAGGTATAAAATGAGAGGCCTGAGGCAGCAGCCTCCTTATAAGTCTTAACAATAAGTAAAAAGAGCTATAGGAATGCAAGGTGGTGTTATTGCCAGAGGGTTTCCCTAGCCATTTTCTTACTGAAGCCTAATAATGGCTCTAGGAGGTAGATTCGGCTGTAATTTCATCACTGTTTTCCAGGCGAGTAAAAGAATGCCTAGGGAAGTTAAGAGACTTGCCAAGGTCACACAGCTTGTGACTGGTAAAATTAAGACTAGAATCCAGTTTTCCTTTCCCCTGTGCTATATGCCTGCCTCTAATTGTGGTGGGAGGAGGTTGCTGGAGGCATTTCGTGGGGGCTTGTTAGGAGCAGGAGTTTGGGGGAATGAGGAGCATATCTCCACTTAGCCACACTTACCCTGCTTTCCCAGGTACCTGACTACCTAGACCACATCAAAAAGCCCATGGACTTTTTCACCATGAAGCAGAACTTGGAGGCTTACCGCTACCTGAACTTTGATGATTTTGAGGAGGACTTCAACCTCATCGTCAGCAACTGCCTCAAGTATAATGCCAAGGACACCATCTTCTACCGGGCGGCAGTGCGGCTCCGAGAGCAGGGTGGTGCTGTGCTCCGCCAGGCCCGGCGCCAGGCAGAAAAAATGGGCATTGACTTTGAGACGGGCATGCATATCCCCCACAGTCTGGCTGGAGATGAGGCCCCACACCACACTGAAGATGGTGGGTGATAATTCACACACACACACATAGAGGCCAATGCCAGGGATGAACAGCTTTCTAAAAGTCCCCTCCTGGGATCAGGCAGTGTAGGCAGGAAGCAGCTAGGCTGAGCAGTGGTGAGCTATCCCCAGGAATGCTCCCTAAGAAGCCAGACTGGGTGAATGGATAGCAGTGCCCCCCATTCCTCATCGTGGTGCTGCTATTTTACAGCTGTTCCTGGTGAGAAGCTAAGGGGAGAAAAGTGGGTTTCCTACTGCCTGCCCAGGTTCAGGGGGACCAGAGCACAACCTGAGTCTGACCTTTTCCCCCATCCCCACCCCTAGCAGCAGAGGAAGAGCGGCTGGTTCTGCTGGAGAACCAAAAGCACCTGCCAGTGGAAGAGCAGCTGAAGTTGTTGCTGGAGCGGCTAGATGAGGTGAATGCCAGCAAGCAGAGCGTGGGCCGCTCACGGCGTGCAAAGATGATCAAGAAAGAGATGACGGCGCTGCGGCGGAAGCTTGCCCACCAGCGAGAAACTGGAAGAGATGGGCCTGAGCGGCATGGCCCCTCCAGCCGGGGCAGCCTCACACCCCACCCAACGGCCTGTGACAAGGACGGGCAGACAGACAGTGCCGCCGAGGAGAGCAGCAGCCAGGAGACAAGCAAAGGTCTGAACCTCATAGCAAGGTGGACCCCAAAGCAAGCTAGACTTTGACTCTGCAGCACACACTCAGCCCCTGCCATTCCCCAAGGCAGAGGTCCCTCCTGCACAGCTAGCTGCACTTTCTACCTCATTCCCCAATCAGGGGCCTCTTAGCTGCCTCTTTGCCTATCTGTATAAGAGAAAATGTTCCCAATTCCATGCCCCTCAAATCATCTTCCCAACTCTAGTGGAATAATGGTCCTATATGCCCAGAGCATACCCTGGACATCTACCCTTCCCACATCAGGCCCCTCACCAACTCTCCTTCTCTCTTTCTCTGCTCCAGGCCTGGGTCCCAACATGTCCTCAACCCCCGCACATGAGGTGGGCAGGAGAACCTCAGTTCTGTTCTCCAAAAAGAACCCGAAGACAGCTGGACCGCCCAAGAGGCCGGGCCGGCCCCCCAAAAACCGGGAGAGCCAGATGACCCCCAGCCACGGAGGCAGTCCTGTGGGGCCCCCCCAGCTCCCCATCATGGGCTCCCTGCGTCAGCGCAAGCGGGGTAGGAGCCCCCGGCCCAGTTCGAGCTCAGACAGCGACAGTGATAAATCCACAGAAGACCCCCCAATGGGTGAGCCTCACCATCACCCAGCCCCCTCAAGAGAGTGAGCAAAGCTGCCATCCCTCCCAACATAACTCTCACCTATCCCTCCATTTGCCTATAAAATGTCAGAGCTAGAAGGGCCCTCAGGAATCCTTTAATTCAATCCCCTCATTTTACAGATGGGGAAACTGAAGCCTAGAGACACTGATCTAGCTAGATTCTCATCCAGGGCCCCCTCCATTGTATCACTTCACCTTTTCTCTTCTCACCCTCCTTGGGGATCTCCTGCCCTTTTAGGCCATTTGTGTCCTAAGGCCAGTAACTGCCAAGGGGTGGGGCAGGGCTGTGGCCAACTGTGATGGACACTGTCCAGAGCTAGCTCTGCTGGCCAAGGTTGGAGGAATTTTCCAGCACAGAAGGGGAAGCCAAGCTCTAAGTCCCTCTTACCCCCATGCCATCTCCTATCTACATCTTCCTGACCGATTCCTCTCCTCCTCCCCCTCCCCCCAACCAAGACTTACCAGCCAATGGCTTCAGTGGTGGAAACCAGCCAGTGAAGAAGAGTTTCTTGGTATACCGTAATGACTGCAGCCTTCCCCGGAGCAGCTCAGACTCTGAGTCCAGCAGCAGTAGCAGCAGCAGCGCTGCCTCAGACAGGACCAGGTACCAGCCCTCCAGATCAAGGCCTGCCTCTGGGATGCCCTTCCTTTTTCCCTATGGGAAGTGGGGTAGCATCCATCTCATCCTAGATTAAGATGGCTCAAACCCAACATTCTCTGCAAAATAAATGAAATAGATGAGAATGTCACTATAATGAAATGGAGGGAACCATCCTGGGTTAAGCTGATGTTTTAGAGCAGAGGGCATAAACTGATGCTTTGTGGCCTGGATTTGGCCTGCAGACATACTTTTTTTGGTTATCCCAGTTTTTGTATTCTCTTTAAAAATCAGATCTGGCTAATCTAGCCAATATTGCCTTTAGACAGTGCATGCACTTATCACCACCGCTGCTAAATCCACATCAGTCAAATCACAGCCAAGCCCCTCAAGGTGTTTGAGTTTGAAATGCTTCCAGTAGACTCTGCTTTCCAAAAGCATTAGACCCTGGGGGATTAAAGAAGAGAGGACACCCACCATGCCCTTCCCCACTCTTCTCCTCCTTTGAGCTGAGCTCCTGTTGTCTTTTCCACAGCACAACACCCTCAAAACAAGGCCGGGGCAAGCCCTCCTTCTCTCGGGGCACGTTCCCAGAGGACAGCAGTGAAGATACCTCAGGCACTGAGAACGAGGCCTACTCCGTGGGCACTGGCCGCGGCGTGGGCCACAGCAGTAAGTACCCTCGCCCAAGGCCCAGAATGCCGGGGGCCCAATGTCAGGGCCTTGCCAGCCCCCTGGCTGCTGATCCATCCCTTCTCTCCCATTCCTGTGAAGTGGTAAGGAAGAGTCTGGGCCGGGGAGCCGGCTGGCTGTCGGAGGACGAGGACTCCCCCCTGGATGCTCTGGACCTGGTGTGGGCCAAGTGCCGAGGGTATCCTTCGTACCCAGCTCTGGTAGGCTTCTGCTTTTCTTGTCATACCGCTTCCCTTCCAACTCCAGAATGCAGACTCACAATTAACAGACTTTTCCTACTCTCTGCTGAGCTGCAGAGTACACAAGGGTCTTTGGCAGATAGACACTTAGAGGTCCCTGGTTAGTTTTTCCATCTCTCTTTTCCTTCCCTTTGCCCCTTGGGCTCTGAAATAGTTTGAGAGGAAGCCAAAGGACAGCATTGCAGCAATAGTAGCATGATAACTTTTTCTCCATCCCCTCTTCAGAGGTAGTCTCCAAATTCTTGGGTCAGGTAAGCCTTCAGGAAGAAGGGGACTGAACCAAACCAAGGTCTTATTACACCCTCAGATCATTGATCCAAAGATGCCCCGGGAAGGTATGTTCCACCATGGGGTTCCCATCCCTGTGCCCCCACTGGAGGTGCTGAAACTTGGGGAGCAGATGACCCAGGAAGCCCGAGAGCATCTCTACCTCGTCCTCTTCTTTGACAACAAGCGAACCTGGTAAGAGAGGAGGGGAGCATTAGATGTGACTCACAGCCACAGATGCAGCCCTGGGTATAGAGACAGGCTGCTAGGAAACTCCAGCAATAAACAGACAGACTGGACTATCACAAATCAGTGGGGGAGGGACTTAGATCTTTGAGCAAAAGGGTTGAGTTGACCATGAGACTGAGACTGAGTGGGCAGTAGCTGACAAACAGCTGTAGCTAGGAACCAAAGGACCATCAGTGACTGTGACACTTGTGGGGGTGGCTCCCCACCCAGACTCAGGTAGCTTCTAGTCTTAGATTTCCACCTCTGCCTCCATGGTGACAAGATGAGGATAAAGCAGGCATAAACATTCAGTCTCTGAATCCCTGTTCTGTTACATTTACATATGTAGTCTTTTTATTAATTGTCTGCAGAGGATATTTAATGTCAGTAAAGTCTGCCTGGAGCCTATAGGACAGGGTAACTATTTCAGGTTAGGTCAGGGTTCCTCCTTTTTGCACCCATAAATACCCTGTGGTGATTCACCACCACACCACACCTCCCCCCGCTGTGACTGTTGACTGGGCTCTTTTCATCACTAGACTGTGAGCAGTTCCTAGAGGACAGGGACTGTCTCTTGATCGCTGTAACCCCAGTGCCCACCAGAGCTTGGCCCAGAGTGGGCGCTCATTCATTTTTGAATGAATGAAGGAGTAAGGAAGGCTGGTGTTTGTTGCTCTCCCAGAGATGACTTATTTGATCCTCACCTTGTCCTACAGGCAGTGGCTGCCCAGGACTAAGCTAGTTCCTTTGGGCGTGAACCAGGACCTCGACAAGGAGAAGATGCTGGAAGGCCGCAAGTCCAATATCCGCAAGTCAGTGCAGATCGCTTACCACAGAGCTCTGCAGCACCGCAGCAAGGTGCAGGGGGAGCAGAGCAGCGAGACCAGCGATAGTGACTGATACTGCCCAGCACAGCCCAACCTACAGTGCCCTGCCACCTCTCTCCTCCCCTTTGCTCAGTGTCCTGGAGTGGCACCGGCCTCTGCACTGACTCATTCCTGGTCTTGGGGCCAGTCTCAGGGGAAGCTGGGTGGGGGAGGTCCCTCCCGCCCTGAGTGCAGCTGGACTGTACAGAACACTCCGAGAGCCCATGGCTCTGCGCTAGGAGAGGGGAGGTCCCACAGGCCAGAAAGCTCCAGAGACCTCACGGCATTGTAGTACAGGGTGGTGAGCCAAGGTTAGGACACTGCATAAAACAGGCCATCCACCACCTCTGCCTGCTCATGCCAGGAGACTCTGTAACTGCCTAGTGGCCTGAGGCCCCTGCAGGTGGTGTGGTGAGCGGGCATCTGCCCAGCCTAGCAGTGGGATTGATGTCTGTCCAGCCCGGAAGAGGGGCACTAGGTGACCCCCTCCCCTGCTGTTGTAAATACTGTAATTAGCGGAGAATTTAAATTATTCTCATTTGTAACTGCGTTTCCGGGTCGCGCCAGAGTCATTTGGTACTAAAAAAAGACTGGGGCCTGTCCCCACTTCCCTTCTTCCCATAGATTCCCTCACCTTTCAAACTGGTTTGTATTTATTTCAAAGGAAGAAAATATATTGATTCTTAGAAAATAAATGGTCTATTTGGAATTCTTGGTTCTTGCCTTCTGCCAGGGCAAAAGGAGGTTCTGTCCCCAGGGAAGGTAAATAATTGGGTCCAAGAGGTGATGGCTGCTGTGCCTGCTGCATTTGTACAACAACAAGGATAAAACGACAGCTCCCGTTCCCCAGGCACTTACTGAGCGGTCGGCCCTGTGCTGAGCACCTTTAGATACAGTTTCATGGAATTCTTGCAGTAAACATGGGGAAGCTTAATAACAGGGTGGTTATCTCCACAAAGACACTGAGGTTTAGCAAAATTAAGTAACTGCCTAAGTTCCCACAACTAGAAGTCGCAGGGCTAGGATTTGAACTCAGGTGTGTTTGTCTGCAAAGCTGGCTCTTGAACCTATGCCGAAGCGCCGCAGGAGGAGCCTACTGCCCATTCCTTCTTGCCCGTCAGAGCCTCGCCTGCTCTGCCAGAGGAAGGGTCCAAGCGCTTCAGAGACACTACGCCTGTGACCTTCCCGTTTGCCGGGACAGAGCAGGAATGTCGAGGGTTGCTCTTCATTCATGCCCGACCTTGGCATCTTCTCTTCTGCCTCGAACACACTTACTGAAGGGATGCCTTCCGAGTGCTAGGGCCCTGGGGTGCTGCCCGCAGACAGTCACAGGAAGCGGCCGCCCCAGGGGCTGGCAGCCTAGCGGGGCGCTCCCTGCTAGGTGCGGGGGTGCAGCAGCGGCAGATCCTACCCTTAAGAACCTGCAGTCTGATCATTCAGCTACAGCAACCAAAAGCCACTGTTAGATACAGTTCATGTCCCCTAGCTCCGTGCTTTCCGTGCCTTCTCCAGAGGGAAAGACGACGTCTGCATCCCTCCTGGGCCCGGCGGCCGGGCCTGCACCTGGGCAGCAGACAGGCGGCCTCAGGGCGACACGTCCTCGGATGCCGAGCTGCCCCAGAGCAAGCGCCCGCTCCGGCCGCCCGGGCGCAGGGCGGGGAGTGGGGAAGGGGCGCCCTGAGGCAGCGGTCGAGGCGGGACAGCCCGAGGAGACAGGCCTCCGCCGGCGCCAAGTCTGAGGAGGCCGACTGCGGGGCCGCGGCCAGCGAGGCAGCCCTGGAGGGGCGGCTCGGCGGCGAGCTCGAAGGCAGCATCCTCAGGAGACGCCTCCCGCGGGCGCCGAGGGCCGGAGCAGCGTTCCGGTCCGCGTGTCGGTCAAGACTGGGTGCGTGGGAGGCCGACTGAGGGCGCGACTATCGTACTGTGTGGAGAGGCTCGGCGGAGAAAGGCTCGCGGAGGCCGGCGGGGAGAGGACTTGGTTCTGCGGGCAGGCAAGCCCTGAGGAACCCCAGGGCTCTGAGATCAGGCAGAGAGGACTGGGGCCTGAGGGCGCGCGGGCACAGGACACCCTGACGCGCAGAGCGCAGACTGCCCCAGAAGGAAGGCCAAGAGCGGGCGGCGAGCCCAGCGCGCGCCAACCGCTGCTGAGCCTCAGAAAGGTCCGCCTACCCGCCGCCACGCCTGATTCTCATTGGTGCCTCTTACTTCTCCGCGGATTGGCTCGCTCCGGATCCAATAAGTCGGCTTGAGCCCTACTTCCGCTGAGAGCCAGGTCCGTCTCAGGCGAAGCCGGAAGAGTGCGCTTGCGCGCGCTTCCCGAAATCGCCGCCGCGCAGGGGACCGTGGTGTGCGCCCGGAGGCGGTGGAGAGCGAGTCCGGAAACGTCGGGAGGAAGGGCGGGGCATTGGGGCAGGAGGAGGGACGGAGTGGGAGGGGCGAGGCTTTGGCGGACTACAAGGGGAGGGGCCTGTGGGGAGTGGAGGAATTAAATAAAACTGGGCGGGCCTTAAATAAACGGAGTAAGAGGCCAGAACTTGATGGGCGGGCCCTTAAGGGGCGTGGTCTTTTGCGGCGACTCAATGGGCGGGGCCGTTATGGGGCGGAGCCTGATATGGAAATATGGCTCCCTCCGTTCTGGCGGGTAGCATGGGGCATCGTACTCTAGCCTCCGTCCCGGCCTTGTGGGCCTGCATCCCCTGTCCACGCTCCGAGCTGCGCCTGGACCTGGTTCTGGCTTCTGGCCAGTCCTTCCGGTGAGTCACCCTGTCTCCTGGTTCCTCAGCAGTGCAGGCCTGGGGTGCAAAGGAATGTTGGAGGTCATGGGAAAAACCTCAGGGTACAAAAGAGTAAACCAAGGCGCGCATGGTGAGCCTGTTATCTCCTTTATAAAGTGGAGGTAATAAGCCTGTGCAGTATTGTGAGAATGAAACGATATAATTGATGTAGAAGAAGGCACTTTTACTTTGCAATTCCTAAATCAGTTTTGTATATGGAGCAGTTGTAGGGTGGGAGGGCCCCAGAGGGTGCAGGAAGGGAAACTGAGTACTAGGGCTGCCATGTGCCTGGGGGCTCAGGTGGAGGGAGCAAAGCCCAGCGCACTGGAGTGGCGTGCTGGCGAACCAGGTGTGGACACTGACGCAGACTGAGGAGCAGCTCTACTGCACTGTCTACCGAGGGGACAAGCGCCAGGTTGGCAAGCCCACACTAGAAGAGCTAAAGGCCGTGCGCCAGTACTTCCAACTGGATGTCAGCCTGGCTCAACTGTATCACCATTGGAGTTCGGTGGACCCCCACTTCCAAGAGGTGGCTCAGAAATTCCAAGGTGAGTACAGGGCCTAGGGCACAGATTGGGGTTCTTGTATTTTGGATAAGTTACTTGGTTTCACTATCTGTAAAATGGGGATTATATCTACCTCATAGGATTTTATGAAGATTAGAGGAGCTAATACGTGTAAAGTGCTTAGACTATTGCCTGACACATAGTAATTATTATTACTATTATTATTGTCCTGCTGATCACCATAGAAGAGGGATAAGGATATTGTGCAAATCCTGGATTTGTGATCTGGGGCAGGTGATGTCATTTATTCTGTAAATATTTACAGAGCATTCGCTATGTGACTGGGGATACAACAGTGAACAAAACACACAAATCCCCACCTTCATCGTGCTTGCATTGTGGCTGCTTTATCTATGGAATGGGATGATAACCCAGACCTCACAAGAGGCTATGAAGAATGAGAGCTCTGATGTTGCTCTAACAACACTGTCCCTCATTCCCCTGGGCTCCCCTGGAGCCTTGGTGCCTAGGATCTAAGGGTGGGCGGGGGCCAATCCCAACAGCAGGTGCTTCTCCTACCCCCTGCCTTTCTGATTCCCAGGTGTGCGACTCCTGCAGCAGGACCCCATCGAGTGCCTTTTCTCCTTCATCTGTTCCTCTAACAACAACATTGCCCGCATTACTGGCATGGTGGAGCAGCTATGCCAGGCCTTTGGACCTCGGCTCATCCAGCTTGATGATGTCACCTACCATGGCTTCCCCAGCCTGCAGGCCCTGGCTGGTAAGTAGGTGGGTCTCTGCCCCTAGACCCTCCAACAGCTTTCAGATCTGTTCACTTCTCTCCTGGTCCCCATCTCCCATCTGTAAGCTTCCTGCCTTCCCAAACACTGCCCTTGTCCAGACCCACCCTGCCTGGTCTGATGAGTCCCATTTATATCTTACCCTCTCTATCTGTCCCTGAAATGTCAGCACCTTACTAGTCTGTGCTTTTTGCCCCATGCATTCAGTGCCTCATCAGCAAAACATCTGTATACATTGTGTGGTAGTTTGGGGTTAAAAGCATGCATTCTGGAGACAGACTGCCGGGGTCTAAATCCCAACTCTGACATTTGACTTCCAGTTATAGACCTTAGCACATTGTTTAGCCTCTCTTTGCCTATGGAATGGGATAATAATAGCACCTACCTATCAGAGTTGTCACGAGGGTTGAATAAAGGAATACACTTACTGCATCTAGCACACGTTTGGCATTTGGGAAGTATGCAGAAAATTTAAGTTGCTGTCTCTGCAGTGAATCTAACAATTTTGCATCCAAGAACACATGTGTTCTTCACGGCAGCCCTACGAGGCAAGTATCTCAGTTGGCATTGTGAGAACCAAGCTAGGGGAAGTGCTTGGGGACTGTATAGCAAGGAGACAGCCCTCCTGGAGAAGAGAGAATGTTTTTGGTGCTTAGAAACCCAGTCTTGGGTCTTAGCTCCCAGCTTAGTAGTCATAAGACCTCAAGAAATTCATTCACCTCTCCAAGCTTCTGTTAATTTCTTTGTAGAATGGAATAACAGTTTCTATCTAGAAGAGCTTGAGGGTTGAATAAAGCAATCATGAGGCGGGGTAGAGTGATGGGTTAAGAGCACAGGCATTGGTGTCCCAGACCTGGGTGCAAGATCCCATCTCCACCATGTCATTTCTTGGGAAAGTTACTTAACCTCTTCTAAGCCCCCATTTTCTCCATCTGTAAATGGGGAAAAAATGTCAAGTGTCATGAGGGTCCTTGAGAAAAGTAAACATGATAATGTACCTAAAGCACTTCACCCGTACTTGATACCCAGTGCTTGATAATAGAAGCTGTTGCTGTCATTATGGTTATTATTTTAGATCATGGGTGTGTACGCCCTTTGGAAAGGTTAAGGAACTCAATTAGCGAGTTCCTCCAGAGCAGCAAGTCCTTCTCAGTCCTTGCTCCAGTGCCCAACACGTAGTAGATGCTCAGAAAACATTTATAGAGGGGCAGAACCCAGGCCTTAACCCTTTTCTTTGCACATGCAAGTGTCTCCTGTGTTCCAGAGGGTGGTGAGGTGGGAGAGGGGTGCTTAGAGAAAGCATTCCTTTGGGCCAGAGGGCTCACAACGTTAGCCTGAGGACAGGAAGGATTTGAGGATGCCTGACCCGTGCTCCCCTCCCCACCCTACCCTACTCCCACAGGACCAGAGGTGGAGGCTCAGCTCAGGAAACTGGGCCTTGGGTACCGTGCCCGCTACGTGAATGCCAGTGCCCGAGCTATCTTGGAAGAGCAGGGCGGGCTGCCCTGGCTGCAGCAGCTGTGCAAGTCCCCCTATGAGGAGGCCCACAAGGCCCTCTGCAACCTGCCCGGGGTGGGCACCAAGGTGAGGACCCAGGTGTGTAGGAGCTGCCCTCACCACCCACTCGGAGAATAGCAGAGTAGGAGACAAGGCAGGCCTAAGACCTGGGTGCAGGCTTGGCTTCTGGAGGCAGAACAGGAAGGAGAAAGGATGCAAACAGATGTTTTATTAGAGAAAATGCAGAGTGCAGGAAGGGTATAAAGGACATTACCTTTTGAATGCATTTTTAGAAAGGCCGTTTGTTCAGGTGCTTATATACGCTGTTATATGTGTGCAGAAATTTCCGAAGGAATCACAGGAAACCTAATAGTGGTTACCTTTACAAATGGGAAGATGTTTCCGCTTTTTATTTTGTCCTTCTCTTGAAATTATATGTACTTATAAAACTTTTTGTTTAATGTCAACAGGTTTAGCTAGCAGTAAGATGATTGGGAATTTGGCATTTATTGTTTTCTTTATACTTTTCTGTAGCTTAAAAAATGAATTTTTGTTTAAAGAACTTTTTATTTTTTCTGAGCTAACATCTGTTGCCAATATCCCTTTTTTTGCTTAAGGAAGACTAGCCCTCAGCCAGCATCTGTGCCAATCTTCCTCTGTTTTGTATGTGGGACGCTGCCACAGCATGGCCACTGATGTGTGATGTAGGACCACACCCGGGAACTGAACCCAGGCTGCTGAAGCAAAGCACACTGAACCGAACCAGTAGGCCATGGGGCCGGCACCTTAAAGAACTTTTTTAATGGGCTCTGAATTCCAGCCTAACATTAACTCTTGGTTCTGCCCCTTCCTGACCATGTAACTTTGGTCAAGTCCCTTCACCTTTCAGAACCTCAGTTTTCTTGTCTGCAAAATGGATATAGGACTACCTCCTTCCCAGGTTATGATGAGAACCTGGCCCACGTAGATGTTCATGCATCTTTTTAAAGCCATTTTTAAAGTTATTAATAGATGGTATTTATTGATTGAGAAAATAGAATAATAGTAACCTCAGAGTGGAGGAGGAAGCAGCTGGCTTTGGGGCTAGAAGCAGGATGCTGGCTGGATCCTGCCATTCCTCCTCTGTGGCTTACTCTGTGTCTGTCACAGGTGGCAGACTGCATCTGCTTGATGGCCCTAGACAAGCCCCAGGCCGTGCCTGTGGATGTCCACATGTGGCAGATTGCCCAGCGTGACTACAGCTGGCACCCCACCACGACCCAGGCCAAGGGTCCGAGCCCTCAGGCCAACAAGGAACTGGGTAAGGAGAGAGAGTGGGATGCGGGGCTGGCAGTGGGCTGAGGGAGTGGAAACTTCTCACACCTCTCCCTAAAACCCCACCCCAAGAGGGGCCAATTAATTTTGCCTCATCACTTCTGGTTTAGGAAACTTTTTCCGGAGCCTGTGGGGACCTTATGCTGGCTGGGCCCAAGCAGTGAGTGTACCTAGGCTTCCCCTCCTCCTCCAGCCCAGACCCCATAGGACGTGTCCCCCAGCCCAGACCCAGTGGACCCTTACACCACCACCACTACCCCAGGTGACCCAAAGGACTCTCCACCCACCCCAGCCCTGACTCCAGTGCACTTTTGTTGCCCTGGCCCAGCCCACCATGAACTCTTCTACCTCCTCACACTGCCACCAGCCCCACTGGCCCTGCCCCAAGTTGTACCCTCTCCCCACACAAACTCCTCCGCCTGCCCCCAGGTGCTGTTCAGTGCTGACCTGCACCAACCCCATCGAGCTCAGGAGCCACCAGCAAAGCGCAGAAAGAGATCCGCAGGGCCAGAAGGCTAGGCGGGGACGCTGGACAAAGGGATTCCCCAAACACCTTTCCCCTCCATTTCCCCTACTCTCCCCCATCCAGCCTCATGTTGGGAAGCGGGCATCCTGCAACTACCTGAGGGGCCAGGCACCCTCAAATCAAGCAGTTTGCACAACAGTGTGGGCTGGGGGTTATCTGGGAGACAGAGCTGCCTACGGTTTTATCTTCTTCCCTTTATTACAAGAAGGAACAATAAAATAGAAATATTTGTATGGAAAATGCTGTGGAGGAAGGGTAGGGAAAGGGATAGAAGGGGGTGGGGCAGGGTAACTTCCCAGTTCAGGGAGGGAAGGGAGCAGGCCGCCCCCAACCCCCCTCACACAAGGGATCCTGAGCCTGGATCCAGGGCCCTAGAGCTGGGAGGGCAGGGAGGGGGACAGCTCCGGGCCTGGCTCCACGCAGCAGTCTCGACAGCAGCAGCCAGCCGCTGGCCCTACACGAGAAGAGAGAACAGAGTTGGCTCTATGAGCAGACCCTTCATTCCAGCTTGGGTGCCTCCTCATGACCCACCCATGCCCTTCCACAGAGCCCTGGTCCTCACCCCCAGCTGCTGGAGTCAGCAGCTCCCCGTGGCTTGCCGTCTGTCCCTGCCCCTCCTGGCTGGTGCCCAGCTGTAGCTTCCTCATGTGCCGCACCACGGCCGTAGCATTGAAGGCTTGCTGTGGGGAGAGCGGGGACAAGGGACTTTTGATAGTGGGCGATCATGGGGTAGTCTGGCGGGATTGTTGCAGTGGTTCTGTTATTTCATTCAGGTGTTATTGATTGATCCCCTAAAAGCCCATGAAACCTCTGCAAGCCTTTATTAAATTATATCTACCCATATTATATATTTACACATACATACACACACAGATATAAAATGTATATGTATAAACACATAGATAACTTTTTATATATAATTAATTCATATTCATATTTAATAGCAAACAATATAGCATTATGTATCAGGCATTGTTATAAGCACTTTACATAGTAATTAATCTTCACAGAAGTCTTTGAGGTGGGCACTATTAGTATTACTATTATCAAAGGAGAAAACTAAGGCACAGAGAGGTTAAAATAACTTGCTCAGGTGTGTGTGTCTCATTCCCTATTCAACATATCCACTGAGGTGTCCCACATACCCCTCAAATTCACCATGTCCCAAACCAAAATCATTCCCCCAAGATAAGTTTCTGCCCCTGGGATCTCCATCTCAGTGACAGTACCACGGTCCGCCTTTTCCCCTATCAAAATATTGAGCCAGCCCTCGACATCTCTTCTCTCCCCAAACATCCATTCCATCATCATTTCTTGTTGGCTCTACCTCCTGAATGACGCCTTGACCAACCACTGTTCTCTGTTCCCATTGCCACTGAGCTCGTCCAGGCCCTCACCCTCTCCTGCCTGCATCTTTGCCACAGCTTCCTCAGGGGTCCTCCAGGGTTCACTCTGTGCCTCTGTGAATGCTGAGAGCCCTTTCTAAAAGGCAAGTTCCTGCTGAAAATCCCTCTGGGGCTCCTCAGTGCCCTCAGGATCAAGTCAGTGCTCTACTGTGGCATTCGAGGCCCTGAGCAGCCCAGCCCCTACCTGCGCCTCCAGCCTGTGCTCCTGCCCAGCAGCCACAGCAGCCCCCGCAGCCCCTCCAGTCCAGCCAGGCCTAACACTTGCACTTCCCTGGCTGGCTGCACTCTCTTGGCCCTGGCCCTTTGCACACCAGTTCCCTCTGCCTCAGACATTATTCTGCTGTGCCAGTTGTCAGGTCTGACAGGTCTGTCGGGCAATTACCACCTTTATGCTCCCTCCAGGACCCTGTAGATTGGATTAGATGTCTCCTTAAGAATTTTACACTGTTCTCCCTCTAGACTTGGAGGTCACAGACCTTCTGGAATAGAGTAGGTGTCAGGGAGTGTTGAATGAATCAATGAATGAGTGAATGAGGTTCTTCAGTAAGAACCCCTGAGCAGCTACTGTGTGCCTGACTTGGTGCTAGGTGCTGTGCACACCGAGGCCTGGATGGGGGTGGGGAGGAGTCCTGGGGAGGCTGGAACCAAGGACTAGGGTTGTCGGCTCACCTTCCACTTGCTCTTGGCAAAGTTCTTCTTGATCTGCTCACTCACTGACTGGTGAATATTCTTATCTAGAGCCGTATCTCCTGCAATCCTAGGATGGGGGCGTGTGGAGGGTTATCTGTGAAGGCAGAGGCAGGCCTGGGGGCCCCAGACCCCACCCCAGTCCACAGCTTGTGGGAGTTCTCACCACGGGTGCTGCAAGGCCTGCTCACAGGTGAACCTCTTCTCTGGATCCTTCTCCATCAAGTGCCGGATGAAGTCTTTAGCTGAACCCCCAAGACAAGAGCAAAGACAGAAACAGCGTGGCGGTGCCTGTGGACACCCCCAAGACAGAACCCACCCCCTCAGGTCTGCCCTGGCATCCAAGCAAAACAAGAGGCCAGATCTGTCCATGTACTGCCCTACCCCACCTATAGCCTTTCTCTAAGCCCCCCACCCACCCCAGCCTTCCAGCTGTCTCCTTTTCTCCTTAAGAAAAAGTTGTTCTTAGAGAAGATTCTACACAGTGTATTCACACTGATATGTAAATGATTGATAATGGCTTCACAGGTTTGCCTCCTAATAGGAGGCACAAAAGGCAGATGAAAAGTCTTATGGTGGTGTTTTAGCCAATAGGAGGTCAGTGGGGGAGGTATTTTCAAAAATACTATGTATGAAGACAGAATGAATGCATGCCTACAAGTTTCTCAGACCAGGGCCAGGCAGAGGGAAGCATCTGGGGTGTCTGATCTCAAGACAGGTCTTAGTCTAGGGCTGGGGAAGCTGACCAAAGGAAGGCAGTGAGGAGACCCCCAGAGCAGATGAGGAAGGCACCAGAGGCAGGGCTCAGGAGAAGGCGAAGCCTCAAATACCAGAGTCAGAGATGTCGTCCCAGTAAGGAGAGTCGAACTCGTACTCGGCCTTCAATATCTGTTCAAAGAGTTTGGCATCATTCTCGTCGTAGAAGGGGGGGTAACCGCAGAGCCTGGGCAGAGAGAAACTCATCCTCATTTCTACTTTCAGTGCATCCATTGGCTCCGGGATGGAGCTTTGGGACAGTCCCAGGGGTCAGGCAGGAACCACAGCAAGGAGTTGGCCCTTTTCTGAAGCAGGGGAAATTTACCCCTTTCTGCCTTGCTCACCGGGCCCAGCTACACTGGCCTTCTTTCTCTTCCTTAATGTGCTGCCATCTTTCCTTCCTTAGGGTTGTTTTTTTTTTTTTTAAAGATTTTATTTTTTCCTTTTTCTCCCCAAAGCCCCCCAGTACATAGTTGTATATTCTTCGTTGTGGGTCCTTCTAGTTGTGGCATATGGGACGCTGCCTCAGCGTGGTTTCATGAGCAGTGCCATGTCCGCGCCCAGGATTCGAACCAACGAAACACTGGGCCGCCTGCAGCGGAACGCGCGAACTTAACCACTCGGCCACGGGGCCAGCCCCCTTCCTTAGGGTTTTTGCACTTGCTATTCCCTCTGCCTAAATCATTCTTCCCCCAACACCTCGAATGTCTGGCTCCCTCATTTCATTCAGGATGCCACTCAAATGTCACCATCTCAGAGAGGCCTTCCCTGACCTCCTTATCTAAAATGGCATCCATCCCCGTCTCCCTACCCTGCTTGATTTTTCTTCATAGCATTTTTTTTTTACCACCTGACATTTTATAGATTTATCTACTTGTTACTTACTTGTTTACTTGTTTATTTACTTGTCTGTCTCCTCTACTAGAGTGTCTGCCCCTTGAGGGCAGGCACTTTGTTCGCTTTGTTCTCTGCCAAATCCCCAGTGCTTGGCACATGCCTAAAACATAGTATCTATTGAGTGAAGTAATACTAGTCATTAATTGCTAGATAAAAATATGGATGGTAGGAAAGAAGAAATAGCAGAGGGGAGGAAGATGGGAGAGGAGAGGAGAAGTCTGGAGCCACATGCCTCAATGGCCAAGCCCCCACTCACAGAATGTAGGCGATGACGCCAATGGACCAGCAATCCACTGCCTTGCTGTAGGGCTTCTGGGCCAGGACCTCAGGGGCTACGGAGGGAAGGGGACATGGTAGTGATGAATCTCTGCCCTGCAGCTCCTGGTTCCTCCCCAAGCCCACAGCCCCAGCCCAGGGCCCTCCGCACCCACGTATCCTGGGGTCCCGCAGGCCGTGGAGAGCACGCTGCCAGGGTCCTCCATTTTGGAAAGGCCAAAGTCAGAGATCATGATCTTGGAGTCTTCCTCCAGGCTGTAGTACAGCAGATTCTCCGGCTAGGAGGGCAAGAGGGACAGTCAGAGAAAGCCAGAGGCTGGCAGAACCTTCTGTCTCCCCAAGCACCTCCTGAGAAACTTTGGGCTCCCCAAAAGCCCCTGTGGCTTCATTGCTGCCATCTTGTTTGAAAGCACAAGAAACTCGAGGAAGTTCTCAAGGAAGTTAAAAGTTCCAGAAAGGGGGCCGGCCTGGTGGCAAGGGTGTTTAAGTTCACACGTTCCGCTTCTCGACGGCCCGGGGTTCGCCAGTTCGGATTCCGGGTGCGGACATGGCACTGCTTGGCAAAAGCCATGTTGTGGTAGGCGTCCCACATATAAAGTAGAGGAAGATGGGCATGAATGTTAGCTTGGGGCCAGTCTTCCTCAGCAAAAAGAGGAGGATTGGCAGTAGTTAGCTCAGGGCTAATCTTCTTCTTCAAAAAAAAAAAGTTCCAGAAAGGATAAGGGCCTCGGGAATGTGGGAGGGAATTTTCTGTAAACCTCAAGTATGTATGGTGAAGCCCTAAAGAAATAATTTCTGAGCACCTACTGTGTGCCAGATCCTGTGCTAGTGCTTGATTTCATTTCATCCTTACCACATCATGCCAGGCCAGTGTGAATAATCCTAATTTACAGGTGAGGAAACTGATGCCGTGAGAAGCAAAATGACCTGCCCAAGAACCTACAGTTAGGGAGTAACAGGGCAAGAATTCAAACCCAGATCTGTCTCACCCCAGCGCTCTTCTCCTAGACCAAAATGAGATGTACTACAAAACGTGAACCCCACGATAATCTCTGAGAAGTAGGATTTCAGGGGTTTCTGGCTTTCTTCGTTATATTTTGCTGCCCCATCTAAGTTTTCTACAGAAAGCAAGTGGGACTTTTATTATCACAAAAAGACACAAGATGTTATTTTGATAAAATAACAGCACAATTCACCTTTGTGTCCATTTGAGTGTCCAAACTGAAGTGGGAGGAGGCAGGTTAGGGTTTACAAGGTTCATTTTGCAGATGGGAAGCTGAGGCTCAGCGAGGGAGTGAGTTACCCAGGGTCACACCCTGAGGAGTCTGCAGAGCCCCCACCCCTGGGTGCCCCAGCTCCCCACACACCCTCACACCCCACCTTGAGGTCCCGGTGTACAATGCCCAGGTCGTGCAGGTACTTGACTGCATCCAGCACCTGGAAGATGAGGCGGCTGGCATCCCGCTCTGTGTAGAAGCCTTTTTCCACAATGCGGTCAAACAGTTCCCCGCCCGACACCCTGCAGCCGGGGACACGGCAGTCTGACCAAGGGAGCCGGGGAGGCAGGGAGGCTGGGGAGAGGGCAGCAGGGAGAGGTGCAAGGAAGGCGCAGAGGCGGAGCCACTCACAGCTGCATGACGAGGTAGAGGTGGCCCCCACTCTCATAGATGTCATCCAGGGCAACAATGTTGGGGTGCTTGATCCTGAAAGGAGAATCGAAGTGGTTCAGAGCCGAGGACAGCTCAGCCACCTTCCCACCCTCACCTTGAAGAACCACCGCCTGCAGACCTAGGCGGGACAAACCAAGGACCAGGGTCCCAAAGGGAAAAGCTGATTTACCATGATTGATTATAAGGTATTGGAAGGCAGCAGAGTACAGAGGTAAACACTAGGCTCTCGAATCGGGCAGAACAGGGTCCAAACCTGCCTCTGCCACGTGCTATTTAGGAACAAGTCTTTTCACCTCACAGCACTGATCAATATATGATTTTTTAAATTTTTCTGTGTTTATAAGTTTGTCAGCCTCCTCCACCAGAACATCAGCTTCACAAGACCAGGGGCTTTATCCTGCTCACCACTGCTCCTGCAGCTCCTGGTGCCGTGTAGGTGCTCACTAATATTCATTGAATTGAGTGTGACCTCTCTGAGTCTCAGTTTCTTCCTCTATAATATGAAGCCAATGATAGTACTTCCCTCACGTGAGATAATGCAGGTAAGAGGCTTGGCCCAGTGCCTGGCACACAGTGAGTGCTCAATAGATGACCCAGTGATGGTGATTGAGCTTGATGGAAGACTCGGCTCAGCTACAACTTGCTGTGTGACCTCGGGCAAGTCCCTTGCCTTTTCTGGGCCTCAGTCCTCCCTCCGACCCCACCACCAATCGTGGAAATGATCATTTAGTCCTGCCCAGGGTGGTTGAAAAGCTCAGAGGAGAGACTGGAAGTGAAGATTCTCTATGGCAAGTTTCATATCAGCACGAGCAACTCACAGACCAGTGGTGTTGACTTAGGCGGTCAGCAGACAGGCATTTGCAAACTTGCTCAGTGGCTTTAATATGTGGTTGGAATGTGAGGTAGGTCTAAGGGTAACACCAATTGAGATGCGTGGGTTCAAGCATGCTCGAGGGTTGATCTTTACATTGATGGAACAGAGTAAACCACTGTAAATAAGCTGTGGCATCTCAATCACTCCTGTCACGTTAGCGCTAGTGCCAGCGCTCTAAGTAAAGGACCTCTGATGTGCTCCGCAACCTTGCCACCTGGAGATTATTACCCCATCTTATAAATGAGCAAGTTGAGGCTCAGGGAGGTTAAATGATTTGCCCAAAGCAGCGATAGGAGGGGTCAAGGCAGCATCAACCCCAGGCAGGGACAGGCAGTGGCCCACACACTTGTGCAGGACAGCGATCTCATTCTCCATGCTGCCCTCCTTGCCCTCCAGAGCCTTCTTGGCGATGCATTTGATGGCCACCAGCTTCTGAGTCCTCTTATCTTCTGCCAGGATCACCTCGGAGAAGGCCCCCCTGCAGGGAGAGGGGACTCATGAGGTGGGGAACTGGAACCCCAGCTTCCCTCCAGCCTCCTCTCCATCCCCCGTGGGTTATGTGAGCACCTCTGGACCAAGGACGTGGGATGAGCCTCCCCCTATCACTCATCCACTACCTGGTGTCAGAGGTGGTCACGTGACCCAGGCCTGGCTAATCAGAGTAGTCTATGCCGTGGCCACAGTAATGTGATGCAAGCCAGGTTATTGGCACTTTGAGAATGAGGTGCTCTTTCCTGCTAAGCTGGTAGAATGTAAGCCTGGAGCTAATGGTGGTCCTTCTTGCCACCACTTCGGGAGAGCCTGCTTGAGAATGAAGCCAACACAAAGGAAATCAGAGCTGAGAAATGGTCAAAGACAATTTCCTGATAATATCATGTGAGCCCCTGGATCCAGCCATGCCTGAAGTTTATCCCCTGGGCTTTTTGATTACGTGCATGATTGGTTCTGTTTTCTGCTAAAGCCAGTTTGAGTCATGTCTAATTTAACACCCTATAGAACCTTGAAGAACCATCAGCATCACCTGGGAACTTTTTAGAAATGCAGAATCTCAGGCCCCACCCCAGACCTACTAAATCAGAATCTGTATTTTAACGAGATCCTCCAGTGATTCGTATGCTCACTGACATTTGAGAAGCAGTGCTTTAGAACAGGCTCTTAGATTTGCACTACTGATTTGAACTAAAGTTCACTGATTAAAGAGGGTTTACTAGAGTATTCTTTCTACAACTTTTTGCTTTCCCTGGGATAATAAAAGTCTTAAGTCAAAGAAAAGCATCTCTCATGATGAAATCTCAGTAATCAGAATAACTAGTGACTGTGGTAGCCTCATTGCTGGTTTCTAGTCTTGTCTCTCTCCAATTTACCCTTCATGCTGTGACCAGAGTGACCATCTCTGAACTGTAAACCTGCCGAAAAGTCTTAAATGTCTTCCTATGGCCTGTGGGATAAAGTCCAGCCTCCATGGCTTGGCCTTCAAGGCCTTCCATGACCTGTTTCCCTCTCTAGCCTGTTCCCGTCTTTCCCCAGCCTCCGATTATAAGCTCCACCAGACTGTTTACCTCTTTCCACACAGAACATGCCTCTGAGCCTTTGCTTGTGCTATTCCTTCTGCCTGGAATGCCCTTCTCCCTCTCTGACAAGTGCACTCCTACCCATCTTTCAGCCCCCAGCTCTTAGGCCCCCTGCTCTCTCTGGACTCCACAAAGTCCTCATTCCCTTCCTTAACTGGAGCACAGCACACACCCTGTTGTCATTTTCTGTGAGTCTGTCTCCGCACATGTCTGGAATCAACTTCAGGGCAGAGACCAGGTTTGAGTTATTTCTGGATTCCCAGCACTGAGAAGAGAGCCATGCCCAGCTTCAGTTCCCAAACCCAGGCCAGAACTCCCAGCTCTTGGCAGCAAGTTGGATAAACTGGCTCCTTCATTCTCCCTCACTTCCTTTTCTTCACAGAAACCCAGAGCTGTGGCAAGAGCAGCCCCTGTTCCACCCACTGTCAGCCAGAGGTGAAAAGCCGGGGCCAGTCTGAGCCATGGCAAGGTCACTATAGGGCCTAGGCTGTAGGAAACAGGAAGCAGTACTCAACTGACCATAGGAAGTACCACTCGGCCTCCGCAGCCAGCCAGGGCCAGCAGTGAGGACCTTCCCAACCCCACCCCCAGCTCAGGAACAGCCCCCCTTTCTCTCCTGCCGCGAGACTCACGTTCCTAGAACATCTCGGAAGTCGTAAATGTCCCTAATGTCTTCTGCCTGCTTCCAGCTGGGGCCTTTCACTTCCCCCGGCATGGCCCACTGCCCCCCGGCCACAGCCAGGACTCCTGGGAAGGGGAACGGAGGGAGAAGACTCAGTAGGGCCCAGCCTTCTATGTGGGAACTTACTTGGGGCCCCATTCAGTCACCCAGCCTGCATTTATTCATTCCTTGATTCATCCATTTGACGAAATCATTCAACAAACATTCATTCATTTACCAGTCATTTGTTCATTCAGCAAATCCTTATGCCTAGAGGAAAATCCTTCAGGGTGGCAGCAAAATTCTTTATTCAACAAAATCATTCATTCATTCATTTATTCAGCTCACCTAGTTTCTCCCTCTCCAAATCCAAACACCCAGGGGGACTCTGACCTCTGGGAGGACAGCAGAGTAGACTCCAGAGCAGCTTGTGGAAGTGCACAGCCCCGGAAGATCCCTCTGGCCCCAGAACCGGTGATGTCCCAGCCCCACCCTGGGACTTGCTGGGGTGTCTCCTCTCCCTCCTCCTTCTCCCTCTCGGAAATCAGGTTTCCGGCAGCCTGGGCTTCCAGCAATGTCTCAGCCACGTTTTTAAATAGCTCCTCTGCACTGTTACCACAGCAACAGCAGCCACAGCTGGAGCTCCCTGGGCCTCCTATTACCCCTCTCCCTTCTGACTCCCCATCTGGGTCCCCACAGCCTGAGAAATGATCCCACCCAGCCTATCCCTTCCTGGCTTCTTCTCACTCTGATCTAGCCTGTCCCTTCCTCCGCTGATACCTCTGTCTCATCCAGCAGGAGAGGGTGAGAATTCTCTCCCATTTATCAGATGGAGCATGGGGAGACTGAGGTCGGTGATGGGTAAGAAGCTGGTCCAAAGTTGCCCAGTGACATCTAGCTGGGGTCCCAGCTAAGTTTGCTCAGGGCAAAGGTCTTGGAAGGGGCTGCCCTCAGCTAGTCCCGATATGCAGCTGCACTGGGGCCCATTCAGAAAACACAGCCTCTCAACCCCATTTCAGGCCCACAGAGGGTAAGACCAAAACAGCACAGCATGCTGTGTGACCTCAGGGTGGGCACTTTCCTTCTCTGTTTCCTCTGTGGGAGAATGAGGGGAATATGCCCTGACTAGAGCCCCTGGTGTGAGATCCCACTCCTTGGATGAGATCTTGTTCCCAGGGAGAATTGGCCACCCATCCCAGGGGCACAAACTTCTAGGAAAGGAGACTTGATGGTAAGCTCTAGACACAGAGTTTTAAAACCCACCTGGAGGCCTGGCAAATACAACCCTCACAGTTCCACACATATCCCTGCAGCCAGACATACCATGCCAAGCCCCACCCACAACCCTGAACCCAAATACCTGCCCCCAGATGCGGCACACTCCACGCTCAGATACCCTGACACCTGATCATACATGTACACCCAGACATCAGCACACACGTCCAAAGATACTGCCCCAGACATCCTCACACCCAAACATCCCTCCCACAGATCCCCCTCCCACCCCCAAACACACATCTGCACACACCTGGACAGGATCACACACATTCACACAGACCTCACCTGTATACCAGACAGCCCAGATTCACTCACACCTTTCACCCTCCAGCTCCAACACACCCTAGAAGCTCCTATACTCCAAACCAAACCCCAGCTCCTTATACACCTAACTCCAAACACAATCAGTACACAATCGTATACTCCCCAACTCTGAGTTACCACCCTTTGAGCCAGATGCCAGCACACACAACACCTGGATGCACATCCGCAACAAAAACACTGATTCCCAGATGTCCCCACCCATAAGGATGCCCTTAGACACCAACATAACGCAACTCCATATCAGATCCACATGCCTGTGCTAAGACAGCACACCCCAAGACGGCCACACTCAGCTATACCTCCAAATGCCCAGCCCTTCCACAGTCAGGCCCAGCTGAACTGAGACACACACACACACCCCTCCCCACCTTCCTCTGTTACCCACTCAGTTTCCCACCGACCTGCCTGGCACCTGCTGGGCCTGGAGCAGAGGTGGGGGAGAAGGGCCCAGCCCTGCCCATCCAGAGTCCAGCCCTCCCGGGCAGCCCCTCCCATCCTTGGGCAAGACTATCCAGCGGCTGAGGGTTCCGCCGCCCTCAGTGCCCAGGGGCGCAGGCGAGCGTCCCCGGGCGGTACCTGCGGCTGCCCCGCCGCGGGGCTGGCTGGGAGGCCCGAGGTGGCTGGCGCGAGCTCCGTCAGCCGTCCGCCGCCGCTGCGCGCCCGCCCGCCGCTCTCTCGCTGGGGCTCGGCTCGGGCTCGGCTGACTCCCTCCTCCCTCCTGCGGCTCTGATGTCAGTGGAGGAGGAGCCTGCGGCGGGGGGACCAGGGACTGCCAGGCGAGGCGAAGCGAGGCTCCCTGGCTGGGGAAGGGGCGCGGGGTGGGGGAGAACCTCTAACTCAGGTCAGATGCTCTGTGGACTCTTCCCGCCTTCGTCTCCGGCAGGGCCCCCATTTCACGGAGGTGACAACTGAGACCCAGAGAGATGAAGGGTTCAAAATCAGCAGTTAGTCCGAGGCAGAGTCGAATTCGAACCCCGGTCTATCTGATGCCAGAGGCTGGCCAGTTTCACCCTGTCGCCTCGTGGAATTTCTTTAAGACCAGTTCTGGGAGCTCCCTTAGGGCTCTTGGGCTCTGTCTTTCCTCACTTTTTCCCCCGCCCGGTGCCCAGAAGGAAATTAGGCCCTCGGAAAGGCTCGGGAGACTGAGAGAGGTGGGAGGGTGGGGGAGTAGGGAAAGGACAGGGCAAGAGTAGGCAGCGCAGAGAATCGAAGCGGTCGTAGGGTGGGGGCCCCATTTGACAGGCAGGAAAACTGAGACCCGAGGTCCCTCAGCGAGGCGTCGCTGAGGCTCCAGTCTCCTACACCTGTCTCTCAAAACGAGTGTGGTGCCCAGAGGGACTGGTGCCAGCAGGGAAGGGGGAGGCGGGGGAGCTAAATCAGGATCCTGGAGGAAGCAGGCGAAAGAGGACCGAAGTGGCACGTGACTGGACAGGCGCCAGGGGCTGATGGCTAGGAGCCAGGTTGGAGATGGGGAGCACGAAGCCGCTCCTGGGGCGGCAGGCAGGGGGCCAAGGGACTTGACTGAGGCCCTCTTGTGCAAGGCCTTCCTTGGGAAGAAATTCTGCGCGGGCTGAAGGGGGGGAGCAACTCGCAGGAAGTGGGGGTGGGGCTGGACTAGGGCCAGCCAGAGGAAGCACCCACATTATTTTGGACCCCAACTCCAACTCTATCACCTCTCCGTGCCTCTCCCCACTCCCGAATTCCTACATTTTCTAGCTGGGTTTGGGGAGAGGACAATGCTTACCTGAACTCATTTTCAACTGGCTTTTCCCTCCCTTATCCTGGGGGCTAGGTAGAAGGTGGTCAGTTTATTATGCCCATTTTACGGATGAGAAAGAAAGATGGCTGAGGTCCCTAGAAAGGCTTTAGACTTATCCAAGTCACACTTTCCCTCTCTGAGCCTCAGTTTCTTCATCTGGAATATGGGAATATCAATGACTGACTCGGAATTCTCTTAAGAATCCCAAGAGATAATGGATGTGAAGTGCCTGGAATACTGTAGGGGTTCATAATACAAGAGCTAGACTTAGTGTAAACTGAGGCGCAGAGAAGGGACCTGATTTGTCCAGGGGCGGGGGGGCTAAGGGGCAGTTTTCCTTCTCCAAATCTCAGTATGTCAGACTCCCTAGTCCATGGAAAACACACGTCCTGCCCAGGGCTAGGCCCTTACTCTCCCCTATGCCCACCTAACACTCCCACTGAGCTGGGGCTGTTTCACCACAAATTCCTGCTTATCTAACTGACAACATTCCCAAGGTGATAAGGTGGCCTCTGTCCTTCTGAGGACTTGTACAACTTTTATGCTCTGTTTTACATTTTGCCTGCTTTTGAAAATGTCTAAGGGCACTTACGCTTTCTTTTTTTAACACACACATTCTTTTTTTTTTCCTACTAAACAAACAATACAAGGTCATTGCAGGAAAATTACATAAAATACTAAAAACACACAAAGACCACCCTTGCCACTGGGCAGATTCTTTCACTTGCCAAGTAGCAGAATCCCAACCTAAGCCAGCTTCACCAAAGAGGAAGCTATGGCTCATAGTAGCTGATGCAAGATGGAAGGAAAAACACCATGGACCAGGGGCTTGGAGATTAGAACTGGAGCCGCAGTACTCATAGGATTTGCTCTCTCTCATCTCTCCTTGTCTCTATTTCTCTTTGCACACTGGCTTCCTTTCCTCCGCAGAGTGATCTCTACCTGGCCAGAAACGTGGTGTGCAGCAGACCCAGCTTTCCAGCTGAAGCCAGTGGAAGGAGAGAGAGACTCAGTTTTGTGTATCAGTCTCAGGGAAGACTCTGACGGGCTCTGCGGGAGTGGCATGCCTACCCCTTGACCCCAAAAACAGTTGCCAGGTACAGGAATGAGGTACTATACTGAGCAAGCCAGCTGTCATGGGCAACCACACCAGAGTCAAAAGGAATGAAGGGGGGTATCTTGCCCAAAGGAAGTAGGGGTGCTGGGCAGGCATGAATAACAAATCCATCCCAGCCCTGCTCCCACCAATCGGAAATAACCAGTGTTCATATGTTCGGTACATATTCTTCCAGACTTTTTTTTACGTACACACATTTCCTTCTACAGTCCCCACCCTCAATGAGCATATGTCAAGGTACTAACACAAAAAGTGAGTCAAGGAAAGTCAAGTAGGTGCAGAAAAAAAAGGAAATAATCATCTTCTCTCCTTTGTTGTTCAGAGGATGACAAAACAGCTCAGACTTCTCATCACTTCTTGAACCCAACAGAAAAGAAGCCATTGGAGGAGTGAATGATTTTCTAGGATTAGAGAAAATGAAAGAAGTCACAAAGAAAAGATGGGCAGGTTTATTTACAAAACATTCTTTAACTTCTGTTGCTGGAAACAAACCAAAAAACCCTACCCTATTCCAGAATCATAGCCAACAGTAAAAGGCAAACTTCAGAGTGGGGAAATGTCTTACAGACCATGGGTTAATATTTCTATTATGTAAAGAATACATAAAATTGATAAAAAACAGATTAAGAATCCAATAAATGGTCAAAGGAGACAGATGAAACACAATAAACATGGGACGTTTTCTAGCTCACAAGTTATCAAGGAAGTACAAACTAAATCATTTTTTAAATTTAACTTTCTTTTTTTCTTTTTAAAGATTTTATTTTTTGCTTTTTCTCCCCAAGGCCCCCTGGTACATAGCTGTATATTCTTCACTGTGGGTCCTTCTAGTTGTGGCATGTGGGACGCTGCCTCAGTGTGGTTTGATGAGCAGTGCCATGTCCGTGCCCAGGATTCGAACCAACGAAACACTGGGCTGCCTACAGCGGAGCGTGCGAACTTAACCACTCGGCCACAGGGCCAGCCCCTAAATTTAACTTTCAAATTTGAAGTTTAAAAAACCAGTAACACGAAGACTGGTGTTAGTGTGAGCGCTGGATACTTCTACATTTCTGGTGGGAAAGGCTTAAGTAACATCCAGGCCTTTTGACCCAGGAGTTCCTCTGCTGGGAATTAATTTCAGGGAAATAATCCTAAATTAGGACAAAGCTATATGCTCCAAAATTTTTTAAGAAATATTTTTATAACTGCAAAATTTAGAAGAAACCACCAAGAAAGGAATGATTAAAAACATAAAGTTTGTCTACCGGATGGGATATTTCACAGCTCATAAACTGATGGTAATGCAACCTGCTTAATAAAAGGAAAAAATGCGTATAATGTTAAGCAGGTATGCAGTTGGATAACTTCAGTGTAAAATGCAAACCACAAATTATTCATAGCAAAGAGTGCAGAGGCACACCACAAATGTTAATAATAGCCAAAAAATTATCTGATTGGGTTTTGTTTCTTTTACTTCTCTCTACATGCCTGTATTCTCCAAACTTTTTTTGTTGAGTAATGCTAACTGCATAATCAAAAAGTCACTTTTTAAAAAATTCTGCCAAAAGATAGTGGGTGTGTACCAATTTGGTGTTCAATTATTTAAGTTTTATTTAAAAAACAACAACAAGAAAGAAATAGAATGGATTTAAATGTCTATCCATAAGATCTTTTCTCTCCTACTATTGAAACAGCGGTGGCGCATTAAAAGAAGTTTGGGAGTCAGACAGACCCAGGTTCCAACTGCACCTCACCCTTTACCAGCTGTGGGGGCCTGGGCCAATCATTTCACTGTTCTGAGCCTGTTTCCTCATCATTAACATGGCATAATCATACCTACTTTGTAGGCTTATTTGGAGAATGAGACAACTTAGAAAGTGCCTTTCACCCAACGGGCCAGTTCCCTTGTCCCAGCACCGGTACCTGGTGCATACATAGCAGGTACTCAGTAGGAAATGAGACACAAGAGAGTTTTCTCCTGTTCCAGACGTCAGCTGCCCTAGGACAGCTGCTTTGAATATTATTTCTCCTTCCATTCTTGAAGCCCCACATGTTCTAGTCAAGCTCCTTCTGCCCTCATGAGGCCGACCCCTACTTTCTCACCCCATCAGGAGCAGCCCATCTTAAGAAGCCTGGAGGTTTCTCCAGCATTTACCAGATCTCACTGATTGCTCTTGGCTAACACTGACGGATTCTGGGGCAATGATTCTTGTGCTTTTCTGATTCTCAACCCACACCACTTATAATTTTGTATGTGGTGGTGCTGGCAGGCCCAGGAGGAGGACATTTAGAAGGGCCTCTAAAGTCTAAGACCTGGCTTACAAAACTGGCTCACCACCAGCTATCTGATCTGACCCTTCCTCTCTCTGTATCCTAGTTCCCTCATCTGTAAAATAAGGGTAATAATTTGACCTGCTCTGACGTAGGGCTGTTGAGAGGAGCAAATGAGAGAATTCGTGTAAAGTGCTTGGTACCACCCTTGCTTGGTCTCTGGCAGAATAATTCTCCTAGAGTTATGTTTTAACAATATGCCCTGAGCTTTCGTCAAAGGTTGTGATTAGAAATCACCATGTGAAACTTAATCTCCATTTGCTGTCAGATTTATGCAGAATATTATCAATATGTGACTCTAGTTGAGAAATTTCTCCAGCATGAAAAATTACTGGAATTTTTGTCCCGAAAACTAGGAGATGCCCTTTCCTCTGATAGCAAACCTTTTGAGACTGATTCGTCTTGTTTCTATTTTTGCCTTGGCTTCCAGGAACCTTAGAGCTAAATCTGATGCTTAACGACAGCAGCTCCATTAAACCTGATGAGTTTATATTTGTTATTTTGTGAAACTCATTGTACACGTCATCAATTATAAACTTTCTCAAATTCTTTTGAGAAAGAAAAAGAAAGAGAGAAAGAGAGAGAAAGAAGGAAAGAAAGATGGAAAGAAAGAGGAAAAGTGGGTCAGGGAAGGAAGCAGGTATAGTTTGAAAAGAGTGCTTGGCATGCCACCTGCCCACTGTATCAGCTAGAATACAGGTTTGTTTTCTCTAACAGACACCCAAAATAATTGTGACTTAACTAAAATGGAAATGTATAACAATCTGGCCATAACCAGTCCCAGGCTGGTATGATGACGACAAGGTAAGAGGGACCTTGCCTGCTTCTTATCTTGCGCCACTGTTCCTATGGTGTTGTCTTTGACCACATGTTTCAAGATGGCTCGCCACCATGTCTCATCGCAGCCAGGGAGAAAGGAGAATGTAGAGGGCACACCTCTTGGGACTCATGATCTCAGTTACATCCATTTCTTCCACTCACATCCTATTGGCTGAAACTCAGTCACATGATCACACCTAACTGCAAGGGAAGCTGGGCTATTTAGTCTTTCAGAGGCATATGTCCAACTAAAAGTCATGTGTTCTATTACTATAGAAGAAAGGGAGAACAGAATTTGGAGGACATCTTCCAGTTTCGGCCGCACCCACCATCTCAGATATATTTCTTTGCATATCACTGTGCTCCCATCTGCCTCAATTTCATTCTCACCCCCTCTAAGTGGTCCAGCCTCCATGCTATCAGAGTGCTTTCTGATTCAGAGTGCTATTATGCCACTCCCCTGCTCACAAACCACCCCTGGCTCCCTACTACTTAGAAAAGTGATTCTCAGACTTTAATGTGCATCAGGAGTCATCCAGAAGGTATGTTAAAGCAGAGGTGGCTGGGCCCCACCCCCAGAGTTTCTTATTTGAGAGGTCTGGGACCTGAGAATTTGCATCTTTATTAAGTTCCCAGGTGACACTGATGCTGCTTGTCCAGGGACCACACTTTGAGAACCACTGACCTCAAGATTAAGGCCCTTGCTCCTTAAACTGCCATTCAAAGCCAGTCCCAGCCTGGTCTCAACCTACTTTCCAGCTTCCTTTCTCATCCTTCTCCTCCCCCGCCACACACCAAGGCCTCCAGTCACACTGAAGTTCTCACCTCTCTCTAAGCAGGCCAGCTGTTCACACCTCTGCGCCTTGCTGTTCCTTTCGTCTAGAATGTCTTCTGCCTGGCAACTTTCTTGCCACATCCTCCCTGAAGCCTCTCCTGACCCTCTAAGCTGTTGTTAAGTCATTCCCTGCCCCAGGGCCCTGCAGACTTTGCCCATTCTTCTATTATTGCTCTTATCACCTGTGTCTTGATTGTCTTCCCAGCTGTCTCTCCATCTCTGGAGCCTTAGTCACCTACATAGCTCTGAGCTATGGCAACAGGGCCACTGAGTGAGGAAACAAAAGCACGAATGGGGAAATGGAGGCGAGGAGACTAGGTGAGTGAAGAGAAAAAATGATGAGTGAATTAATACATAACGAGTGAGTTACGGTCCAGTTGTGCTTGGTTCTCTCCATTGAGTCCTGAGCACCAGACCAGGGAAGGAATTTGCTCTCTGACCATGTTTCCACAAAGTTCCAGCCATCGCTTCCTTCTTAGCAGGAGTCAACTGGGACCCAGCATCCATCGACTCAGTCCCAAGAGTGCTCAGGAGCTGGCAGGGGCTGGGGCCGCACACTGGGTCATGTTCCCGACGTCAGGGATTAACTTTCGCCCAATCCTCCCTGTTGTCACTCACCCTGCTGTTTCTGAAAGTCAGTTGTAAGGCATTTGGGACTCTGGAGAAACAATGATGGTGGACACCTTGCAGAGCCAAGACACAAAAGGCTATGTCACCAAACTAGTTATAAGGTGTCTGGATTGTTTCAAATGAAAATTGGAGCCTTGAGGTGCCGGAACTAATCTCCCCCTCCTCACGGGGAACCCGGCTTCCTCCAAACCCCATAAAGGAAGCCTCCTTTGACTCCAGCAGACATGAGTATGGCCGTAAGAAGGGACTCCCTGTCCCGCTGCGGTTATTAATTCTCTTAGGGATGGTGCTCCTTGGGGCCGATAACTGTTCCTGCACCAAGGCTGCATGGCCTCGGGAGGCATTGCACCTCTTTGAGCCTCAGTGTCCTCCTCTGCAGGGTGGGAATATTACCACTCACCTTGTAGGTGAGTCAAATGAGACATGAGTGTAAAGGGCCCAGCACGGTACCAGGTAGATAGTAGGTGTGTAACAGAGAATAACTAGAGTTCTCACAACTGACCCTTGAAAGTTGCCTTTTCCCTAATGAACCAGGCCCAGTCAGTCTTCTAGGGTTCTTCCTTCTATTTATAATATCTACCCTCCCCTCTCACAATTCTACCTAATTTTGGGACTTCAGCTCCCATCCTATCTCCTCCACAAAACTGTCTTTGTTCCTGGAACTCTCTACCAATGATGCCTACCATACTTATGGTCTGGCCTAAAGAACATGGAAGTGAGTGGTTAATTAAGAGAAGGGGATCTGCAAGTAGGGCTGCTGTGTATGGCTGCACAGGTTGTGCACTGCCCAAGCCTAGGAGTACCATTCACATAGACTATGCAGGGGACTGGGACACCAGTGAGTTGTATAATGAAGAGGCTCTGTCTGCAAGTCAAATGGACTGAGTTTGAATCTTGGCTCAACCACTTACCAATTGTTTGAGCAAGTAAAGTATATCACCGTCTAAGACTTATTTTCCTCACTTGTGAATGGGATGCTATTAGCACCTACCATATGGGGTAGTTGAGAAGATTCAGTAGTTTAATGAGTTTAGAACAGTGCCTGGTACAAAGCTAACAGTTAATGAGCATTTAATTTCACATTAATGAAATTAAGCGTGGGTGTTTTCTCTCTGAGAAAGCTGTAAGCAATCATCGTACAATGAGTCTCTGAAAAATTGCAGCAGCTAGGCCCTGCACCTAGTGAGAGGCAGGGCCTCATGCTGTCCTCTCTCTCAGGACACTACTCCATCATTCTTTTTGCCAAAATCCACTTTTATTAGTCATTTATTAATCCATTTGTCAACTTTTTTAGTTGACAAATGACGAAACTCCAAAGCAAACTAACTTAAGCCAAAAGAAGCATTTGTGGGCTGATGTAATTGGAAGGCCCAATGAAGGATCCAGGGCTCCAGCTATATCATGAGGACTCTGTCTCTTTCTCCATCTCCTGGCTCTGCCTCTCTGAGTTGGCTTTATTCTCAGGGGGGTTCTTCCATGTGGCAGGAAAGTGGGTCACCGGGTGGTCCAAGCTTACATTCTATAGCTTTTGATCCAAAAGAATAGAAACCCTCTTCTCTCTCAGCACCCATAGAGCAATATTATGGAAGGCCTCTGACTGGCCCTGCTGAGGTCGCATGCCCATTCTTTGGACCAATCATTGTGGCTAAAGGAATGGGGTACTGTGATTGGCCAAGCTGGGATCACGTGTCTACCCTAGTTTGACAGTTCCACAAAAGCCACATGGAATGGGGAGGGTAGTTCTCCAACAGGTGAGGTGGTGGGCAAATAGGAATGTTGGCTGTCCTCACCATCCTTTTTTTTCTTCTCCCCAAAGCCCCCCAGTACATAGTTGTATATTTTAGTTGTGGGTCCTTCTAGCTGTGGTATGTGGGATGCTGCCTCAGCATGGCCTGACCAGCAGTGCCATCTCCGCGCCCAGGATCCGAACCAGCAAAACCCTGGGCCGCTGAAGCGGAGCGAGCGAACTTAACCACTCAGCCACAGGGCCGGCCCCTCCTCACCATCCTTCTTTATGGCTCAGTTCATAGGTCACTTCCTCAGGGAACCTTCCCCTCCCCTTTCCCATGTGGACTTCAACCTTCCCACAGTAAATTGCAATTATTCTCCAACTCTCTCACTCCCTGGGAACCACTTGAGACAAGGACAAGAGTATACTTATTCATCTGTATTCCCCAGGCCTAGCTTCCTCGCCAGGCTGTGGAAGACACGTTGTTGGTGGCCTATCCAGCATCCATTTCTACTCAACCTACACTCTCCTCGCTGCCTTGGACTTAGTGGGGTTGTAGACTCTACTCTCGCCAGTTTGAACCAGTTAGCGTCATCCCTTGTCACAGTGACTGGTTCAGGAATGGGCATGTCAGATAGTTTGGGCCGGTGAGACGTAAGGGTATCTGGGAAAGGCTTCTTGCTCTTTGCTTGGGCCATGGAAACCAGCTGGCCCATTCCTGCCCTCCGTTGCACTGGACATAAACGAGGAAGCATTTGGCCTCCCTGACTGCTCCTGGCTGCCACCACACAGATAGAGGGGAACCCACTTTAGGCAAAGGCTGACGCTGTGGAGGGCAGTGTGGAGAAACCTGGACCCTTGATGGTCCAGATGAGTTGATGGATTGGCCAATACTGAAGGCCACCTACCCCAGCACCACCAAGCCCCCAGCCAACACATTTCCTTGTTGTTAATCCACTTTGAGCTGGGGGCTTACTATTACCTGAAGCCACAAGCATCCTCAGAAAGTTCTCCCTGAATGAATGACATGGGTTAGTGGCCACAGGCTGAGAGCCACCACGCACATCTTCCTGAACCTTTGCCACCCACACCAGTTCCTTTCTACCCCACAATAACAGACATTCAAAGATTCTGGATGCTTTTTTAAAAACCACAGCAGTCACTTTATTCTTAAGTTTGCACTTTACAAAACCACAAGGGAGAAGTCCTTAAGGAAGACAAGGGGGGGCGGAGTGGGGGATGGTGAAGAGGGTGAAGAGGACCGCCCAGAATGAAGGACCCCATCATTCTGGGGACCAAGCAGAGACTGGGCCCCAGGCCAGCCCAGCAGGGCCTCCTGTGTCCTGGCTGTACAGAGCTAGGCCAAAAGACCTCAGGGAAGGACCACAACCTCTAAAGGCTGTCACTATTTGACATCTGACAGGCAGCCACAGGCCGAGACTTCTGGCAGCCCAAAGAAGGAAGTGGGCCTCCCCTCACTCCCTCACCCAGGCCAGGAGGAGGCAGCCTGAGGCAAGGGTGCAGGCTACCCATCCAGTAGCTTTAGGATGCTCTCGCGCTCCTTTAGAGTCTTCCAGGCCTGGTCCTTCTCCTTCTTGGTGGGGGTCCGCTTCTTCTGCCGGGCAGCCATGATCTTGCGGAAGGCATCCATGACCTCATTGTCTGCCATGCGGACCCGCTGCCTCAGCTCCTGGCGGCTCACCTCCTCCTTTGCCAGCCTGCGGGGACCAGCCGGCCCGGTGCCATGGGAAGCCCATCTCCAGAGTGGAGCCCCTCCCTCTTCTAGACAGAGCCTACCCACCACCCCATGCTGACACTCCTATGGACCATTTCATACCAAAAAGCAAAGTTAATGAACCAGGCTTATATGGTGCTATGTGCTAGGTACTATCTTAAGCTCTTAAAAAATATTAGCTCAGTTAATCCTCATAATCCTGTGAGGTAGTTACTATTATTCCTATGTTACCAGTGAGGAAACTGAGGCTCAAAGAGGATAAGAATTGCCCCAAGATCCCACAACTACTGAGTAGGAGATCTAAATCAAAGCAGGCTACTCCTCATAATCTTCTTTATAAGGGGTTTTGCAGGGCCAGCCCTGGTGGCCTAGTGGTTAAGTTCAGTGCACTCCACTTCAGCAGCCCAGATTCAGTTCCCGGGCGTGGACCTACACCACTCATCTGTCAGTGCTGTGGTGGCAGCTCACATATGAAAAAAAAGAGGGAAGATTGGCAGCAGATGTTAGCTCAGGGAAAATCTTCCTCAGCAAAAAAATAAATAAAAGGGGTTCTGCTTATTTCAGAAACCAAATTCCAGAGCAACTTGAGGGCCTAGGCAGCCTGAGATCTACAGGAGGTGGGTGAGATGCCAAACTGACCCCTCTGAATAGAATCTAACCTATAAATTCCATGCATGGTGGAACTGGGAGGTTGCTTAGAGATCCGATCTAGTCTAACCTGTGAAGTTTCCAGAAGAGGAAGCTGCTGCTCGGGGCAGGAGGGGTCTTGCTTCAGGCCCTGCAGCTGGTCTGTGGCTGGGCTGAGGGCTGCACTCTGACCTGCTGATAGCCCCAAACTAGTTCCTTCACTGCCCATTACTTCTGTTTCTGCACATCCATGCTTCTCCTTCTCTCTGTCTCTCCCCCCACCCTACCCCCAGCACTTCTTTCATTTGTATTTCCCTCTTCTTGCCCTTGAGAGGGAATGTGAATGAGAATGAGGCGCTGGATTCAGCCTTGGGCCCAAGTCTCAGCTTGGCTGTTTACTGGCTGTGTGACCTTCAGCAGAGCACTCACTTCACTGGGCCTTTATTTCCTCAGCTGGTAAACAGGGAAAATACCACCTACCCCCTGGGCTGTCTCAAGATTAAACAGGAGGGTGTACACAAAGCCCCTGGCAGACAGTACACACTCAGTATACCCTTATTCTTAAACACCCTAGCAGCTTGTCAGCAGCTACGTTTCCTTTTTAATGGCACTTGTCTTTACCAATGATCCATGTGTCGACTGCAAGCCCTTTGTCCTGCCTCTCTTCCAGCCCCCAGCACAATGTCTAACCAAGGGAAGGCAGAGCTGGCCAACTGAATGAGTCTGCCCTGCCCTGTTAGGGCTCCATGAGGCGAAGACACAGCACCTGCCTGTGAGAAGCAAGGAGACTTAGTTGGGTTGCTTCTCTATCTTCCTAACAAAAGGGCAGCCATGACCATGATCTCCTTCCAGATGTCATCTATACCCTTGTTGTGACCAGCGCGGGGCAAGATGAATGGGAGTCCAATATAAAATGAATGATACTGCAACCAATTACTTAAAGAACTGGTCCTAAAACACTGGGCAATTTCTGGTGAAGGATCAATAATAATCACAGATGTCCCACAAAATGTTAACAGCTGATAAATCTAGGTGAAGAATATACTGGTGTTTCCTGTACTACTGCTTCAGATTTTCTGTGTGTATGAAACTTTTCATAATAAAACTTGGGGGGGGGGGGGATAAGGATGAGAAGATTAAAAAAATAAATCACACAATGTGAATATAACACCACTGAACTGTACACTTAAAAATGGTTTAGATGGTAAATTTTATGTTTTTTACTACAAGAACAAGTAAATCAATCAGTCAATCACAGATGCCTGTGGAATTAGAATCTGTTTGAGACATAACCAGTGGAGTGGTAACCAGCATTGATTTTTTTTTCAAGATTTAAAAAGTGATTTAGAGGCCCTGCTGGGTTTGGGAAGCCTGTCATAAAGCCTCTGAAAGGTGATCAGCAGTGGCCAAGGCCTCTCTGGCCACCCCCTCGCCCATGCCTCCTGTCCACACTCACCTCAGCAGGTCATGCTTCTTGGTGCGGTTGTGGGCACTAAGTGCCTTCAACTCAGCCTGCCGTTTGCGCAGCTCCGCGAGGACCTCATCCTCCGAGTCCTCTACAGGGCGCTCCTCAGACTCCAGGAGGCCCTGGGCAATGAGCTCCTCCTTGATGCGGCTTTCCAGGGACTTGGTATGTGGCACACTGCAGGGAAGACAGCCCTCAGCAAAGGGCCAGCTTGAAGGCGGGACCCCTCAGGGGTTCCCATGGTTAGTGAACATCCTCCTCTCCCTTTGGGCACCCCCTCTATATCTATCTAGGTCTAAAAGGATAGAGACGGACACATCTGGTCTTGTTTCAAACACAAACAACATATATCCATTGTCAAAAAAAATACTGAAAAATTTGTATTACCAACAACTCAGAGAGAACCATTATTATTTTGTTATCATTACCGTTATTTTGCTTCATGTTATTATAATTACTATATAAAATATATCTTTGTTATATGTTATTATATATACTATATATATTCCAGATTTTGTTACATATATTACTTTTAATCTCTCATAGGTTAAGGTTTTTTTCCCTATGTGCCCATATTTAAGTATATCTTAAATAAAAACAGGATCATACTGTCTGTACTGTGCTACAAGTGAAGTTTTCCTCACATGGCACTCTATTGTTTACATCTTTTCATATCAATTAAGTATATTTCTCTAATATGAACAACAGTTGCAAGTTATTTCATCATGTGGAGTTACGACAACTTAGCCGACCAATCCCCTTCACTTGGACATTTAGGACAAACAGCGCTATGATGAACCCTGTACTAAGTCTGTGCGTGCGGAAATGCTGGGCTGGCACACACATTTGAGACTTCTATTGGGCTTTATCACACTGTCCTTGGCCTATTAGTGAAGACCATGTTGAGATGGACAGAACCCACAGAAGCAGGGGGTAGGCTGGGTGTGGAGAGGATGGCACTCACCTGAAGGGCTTATTCTGATTGCGCGGAGAGGTGCTTGCGCCATCAGCCCCCGATTCTTTCCCAGACATGTCAGGAATAGGAGAGTCCTCCATTGGGGAAATGATATTTTCCTAGAAGACCAGAGACATGGGGCAGGAGGGGAAAGAGCAATAGGATTTCCATTTTCCTGCTCCTCTCTGACCTATGTGGACAGTCTTCGCAGACCAGAAACATCCTGTATCTTTCCTATCCCAACTCCTCTGGGAAGCCTTCCCAAACTGACTCCAAAAGCTTTGATCATTTTAGAAATCTCTTTTTCTGTACTGATCCCGAAAAAAGGGAGCACAGAAGAGTGATGAAAACACTCAACACGGTAATGAGAATAGTTAAGGTTTGCTAAGCGTTTGCAATATACCAGGCACTGTGCTAAGCCTGTTGTGGCACAGGCTGCCAGCTGTCCAAAAACCATTCTCACCTTTCTTCTATAGTAGCTGGGCTTCTGGCTACCCAGCTACACCACACTTCCCAGCCTCCTTTGCAGTCAGGTGTGGTCACACGACAAATTCTCTCCAGTGGAAAGTGATCAGAAGAAATAAAAGCCACAGCCAGTTATGGCCCATAAACTTTCCTTCACACACACCTTGCTCTTTTTCTGTGTGCTTGGAGTGGCAATCACACCCAGAGTGACCTTGTGCAGAGTGCAGTTTTAAGACAGCAAAGCCACTATAAGCTGGGCTCCCTGTCTGATGGTGTGGGGCAGAGAATTTCCCCCACCTCAGCCAGTGTGGAACATGTGCCCCAGACTGTTACTTAAGAGAGAAATAAACTATTGTGTTTGAGCCAGAGGGGAAACTGAGGCTCAACAAGGTGAAGAGATAGGCCTAAGGTCAGCCAGTGGACATAAATAAAGAGACCCTGAACCTGGGGTTTGAATCCTGCTTCTGTTTATTAGCTGTGTGACCCCAAGTAAACAGTTCCCTTTTTTGAGACTCAGTCTTCTCATATGCAACCCAGGGCTAACCAGTGTCCTGGCCTCCTATGAGAGGATGTGTGGAAAGCCCCATGCACAGGGCTCAGCCCTTAGCCAATGCTCAGCAAGGGTAACTGTAGAGAGGTGGCTGCTTCTGGGAGAGGTAGAGACTGCGAGGGGCATGGGAGGGGCTTCTAGAATACTGGTAATGTTTATTTTGTGATCTTGGGGCTAGTTATAAGGTGTGCTCATTTGTGAAAATTTATCAAGCTGTACATTATGATCTGTTTACCTTTCTAAACGTATGATACATTTCAGTAGAAAATAAAAATAAACATTAAACAGAAAGTAAACCTAGCTCTGGTTTTGGGTTGGGGTGCTCACCTCCACCAGGGCCTGCAGGAGGCGCTGCGTCAGAGCACCAAAGGGGCACCCATCTTCTGGCTGCTCATGCTGGGCCTCAGACTTCTTCAGCAGGGCATCCACGTCTGAACCAGGCAGAGAAGTAGTGGAAAGGTGGCTGAAGTCCTGGGAACTTAAGTCCTGGCCTGGGGTAGGCAGGGAGGTGAGGGGGCCTACCTTTAGTGTCCAGTTCAGTCAGTGGCCCCATGAGGCCTTTCTTCTTGTCAGCCACGGCTGCTGCCCGGGCCCCGTCCTTCTGCTCCTCCAGCAGATCCTCCTGTGCCCAGCGTTGAGAGTAGTGCTTCCCCAGGGGTGGGATCTGTGGGAGAGATCCCACCCAGCCCCAAAGGGTAAAGACACCCCATTCCTGGGGTGTGTGGAGGCTCTCTGTGTACTTGGGCACTGCCAATAGGCTCTTCATTCATTCCTCATTCCTTCATTCATTCACTTATCTGTCTCCCAAATACCCAGCCCACGGCCAAGGCCTGTGCCTGGAGTAGGTGAGAAAAGACAGGTACGTAAAGAACTACAACACACACACAAGACAATATGGAACAATTTCCAAGATAGAAGGTGCAGAATGGCGTGTGTACATGGACCATCTCAGGTCAAGGCTGCTTGTCTCTAGAGAGAACCAGGGGCCTTAGGGTCAGAAAGGACAGGGAATTATCTTTTGTACTGCATGAACTTATTACTGCCTATAGGGATTACTTTTTCAAATAAATTTTTTAAAAATTGAGATATGTGAAGTGACACAGGTAGACCAAGGTGTTTTTGTACCAGCACAAAAGAGACCAGCTTTCTGCAGGGAAAACTGCAAAAGCGTTATGGTGGAGGTAACATGAGATCAGGGCCTTGAAGAGTGAGTCAGTTTGCCAAGAGGAGATGTGCAGAGGCCCAGAGACCACCAAGGCTGGCGTGTGGGCCTGGAGTGAGGGCAAGGTACCTGGTGGGGCTGGTAAATGAAGCAGTGATAAGAGGGTGTGGCTAAGGAAACTAGAGAGGGGCACTGGGGCTGGGCCACCAAGGACTGAGACGCTTGGACTTGATCCTGTGGGTAACGAGAGCCAGGGGAGGCCTGGGAGCAGGGCTGTGTCATGAGCACATCTGATCGTGACAGCTGATGTATGAGAGAGTTCCCCCTCAACACTTTTCTATATTTTCTACATTTTCTTTAATGGAAGCTGTTTTATTTTCATCATAAAAAAGGTAAATTTTTACATAGTTAAAAAAGAAAAAGTTTTTCTGGAGGCAGGAAAGTGTTAAGAGGCCATTTGGGTAAAAGCTGATGAAGGCCTGAACCAAAGCAGAGGGCATGGAGTTGAGGGGACAAGGGAGGACCTCACTCAAGTAGGTGCCTTAGAACACGGTGACCATTTGGATGGGGTAAAGGGGAGAAAGCCGAGAGGTAGAGCCTGACTATCTGGGTGGGGTAACGGGGCAGACAGGAGGCTGGGCAGGGGAGGGGAAGAAGACAATATACGGCTTTGGGGTCTTTGATTCTCAGGCAACTCTGAGCCTCTTGTTGTCCATCATGTCTATCGAGGCCCAGGGTCTCTACCTTGTAATGCTCAGCCTCGTCTTCTGGGGGCTTCAGCAGTTCCTCTAGCGTGCGCACCTCCTCGCTGGTGATATCTGCACAGTAGGGCTCCACCGAAGCCCAGAACCTGCGAGAGAAGCAAATCCTGAGTGACCACTCCCCTGCAACACTAGCCTCAGCCCCAGTCCCCTCCACGGCCTCCACTGCCCAAATCCTGAGGCCCCTCTGTGTTCTCTGGGCCAGAACCTGTTAGGGGCGTCATTCTTGGGGATCCGTGGCACGTCAATTGGGTCATCAGTGAATTCATATTCCTGGATCTTGGGCTGCAGGTTTTTGGATTTGGGCCGTCCGGGGCCAGGGCCTGGCCCATGTCCTGCCTTCCCTTCCAGTTTCTGCTTCTTAGGCTTCCCGTGTTTGGGGGGAGCTCCAAGCTCATGGTCTCGACCAAGCTTCAGGAATCGTCGGTCACCTTTCTTATCCTGCCAATCAGTGAGGATCTGAAATTCACAGAGACTGTCACTAAGGGAGAGAAGGGAAGACACAGGACAACTCCTTCTTCCAGTGAAAAATGAGGATCTAGAACTCAAAGAGGCCCCACAGTCTTCCCCTATGCCCTTTTTATTTAGCAAATTCCTACTCATCCTTTAAAACTCAGCTCCCTTTCTGTGCCCATCTCACAGACCTTTATTCATGTACTTCTCATCATTCCACTCACTTGTTTGTCTGTACTCACTCACCTCTGTAGCACCCAAGCCAGTCATACAGTGTTTAGCAGAAAGGTGAAACAAATGATCACACCTCAGCGCATGCTGTCCCTGGGAAAACATGCTGGTCCTAACTTTTTGGTGAAGGCAAGTAAGCCTCCCAGCAAACCTTCACTTCAAATGTCACCACAACTGAGCAGCCTTCTCTGCATCAGTTACCCAGCTTCTTAGATGCTAAAATACAACTGACTGTGCCACAGCCCTGCTGACAAAGCTTCAGCGGATTCCCAGGGACCACAAGTTAATTTTATTCAACTTTGTTTTTTTCAGTGAGGAAGACTGGCCCTGAGCTAACACCTGTGCCAATCTTCCTCTACTTTGTATGTGGGATGCCGCCACAGCATGGCTTAATGAGCAGAGTGTAGGTCCGCAGCCAGGATCCAAACCCATGAACCCCAGGCTGCCAAAGCAGAGCATGTGATCTTAACCACTACACCACCAGGTCAGCCCTATGATTCATCTTTTGAGATCCAGTTGAAATGGCATCTTCTTCCTCTATGGGTCTCTGGTAGTTCATAACTCCACTGTAGGCCCAACTGTATTGTTTGGTCACACTGGAATCAACAGAGAACCTTGTCTCTTCTAGTAGATTATAAGCTACTAGAGACCAGAAAGTTCATCTTAACCATCTCTGTTCCCCAGGATCTGGCAGAGCACCTGGCACACAGAGCTCAGAGGATGTTTATGCTATGAATAGAAATAATCAGAGTAGTATCAATAAATAACATTTGAAATGCTTACTTTCGGACACTGGGCTGAGCCTTTGCAAAAAAATCCTTTAATCCTCACAAAAAGCTCTGAGGTAGGTCCTATTATTCAGCCCACTTTGCAGACAGAGGACTGACATTCAGTGCTAGGAGGTAACTTTCTCAAAGTGACAAAGCTAGGAAACAGCAACACCAGCAAGTGCTCAGGACAAGATTCAAACCCAGGTCTCCCCACTGCAGGTCCCCAAGTACTCATAAACATCACAGCATATCACTTGGTACTTGCCTGACCTCCCCCTCTCCTTAGTTGGCAAAGTCCCTGAAGGCCAGAATTGTCCTAATTATCTCTCTCTAGACTAGCACAAGACCCAGAACACAATGGGGGGTGGGGGTCAATAAACGCTTAGTGAACCAGAAATCTCGTAATTTATGAGGATGGTGAATATTCTTGCATACTTTACATGTCACAGCAAGCCCAGTTTGGATCTCTCTCCCCTGCTAAACTTCTGTACCCCAGGCTTCAGCAGATGGGGCTAACTCAAGGACCCATCCCATAATGTGTCAGAGTCCATCCCTGGTGATATCCCCTCTGTGGGGTATCACCTGGGTTTCAGCCTCGAGCACTCGCAGGCGCCTGCTGGCAGAGGAAAGCAGGGTCTCCAGCTCCAGCTGCAGAGTGTCCAGCTCCTCGATGCCGATGCCATCATCCTCAGAGCGGGCCAGCACTGCCGTGTAACGGGGACAGACCTTCAGGTGGTCCACAGACTTGAAGTCGTGGAACTGCAAGGGGCAGTCCTTCAGCTCACTCATGGCCCAGGACACCAGACCCTGTGGAGCTGGAGAGGAAAAGACCACTGATGAGAAAGAAAGTGGCAAGAGAAAAGCACAAGGGCTCCTTCTATCTAGGGATAGCCTCAAGGAGAAAGCCAAGCTTCAGTACCCTATTCACAAGGCTGGTGGCACAGCTCCTATTCAGGGAGCAGAGCATGTACTCTGCAACAAGTTAGGTGCAGACACTTTACCCGCTTGTCATTGAGTTCCTCACTCAACCCCATGAGCAAGGACCATGATGATCTCCACTTTACAGATAAGGAAACTGAGACTGTAAAGCTTACCAAGATGCAATTTGAATCTAGGCAGTTTTGAGTTTATGCCCACTGTGATATACTATGCTGTCTTTCTGATGCTCTTCTCTTCTGTTCCACTCCTCCTGGGTTCTGCTAAGCCCCTGAGTTCGAAGCATCCCATTCTTAAATGATAATGTTCTCTGTGCCTCTCAGCCTCTCCTTGCCTCACTCCTCCCCAGCTTTGCCCCTGACAGCGGTTAAGAATGTGGGCTAGTAAGCCAGATATACCTGGGTTGGAGCCCAGGCTTTACCATTCGCTATTTACGTAGTCCTGACCATGTTATTTAACCTTCCTGAATCTAGGCTTTCCCATCTGTAAAATGAGGACAAAAGAAGGCTGAAGTCTGTTTCCCTACAATAAGTCTGAATCTGTAAAATGGGGATAACAATAGTACCTACCTCCCCGGGATGTTCTGAGGGTTAAGAGATGATGCCCGTCAAGAGCCCAGTTCAGTGCCTGTCACAGAAGAAGTGGGACTGCTTAATGGCTGGCCCCACCAGGGGGTCCGCCCCAGTGTCCCGCCTTCAATGTCCTTGTTCTCTAGGGACCCCCTGACGCGGCCCCCGCCCCCTCTACCTCCTCACTGCGGCCTACTACGGCCCCTCGGGCCGCAGGAGGGGGCGGGGAGTTCCGGTCGGTCGGAGCAACCGCCCCGGAACTGGCTATGGGCCGGCCCCTTGCAGTTGACGCGGGGGCGGGGAGACGCGAGGCGAGCCTACTGTGGCTTGCGGAGGTGGGGGTTGGCGGGCCGCACTCGAGCCCACGGCACGTGGGGTGGGGCGCTGTGCCTCGGGCGTACCCTAGGGAACAGACCGGTGCAGGGGGCGGGGCTCGGTGGTCGGGTTCTGCGCCGGGCAGTTAGTCCCGCGGAGCCCCAGGAGCTGCAGGTAGGAGGGGCGCGAAGGGAGGTTGGGGGCGCAGAACCGGAAGAAACGAGGGGCGCCTCCGCCTCGCCTTGTCCTAATATGGTGCCCAACCTGAGGCCGGCTGCACCATTGCATGGCTATGGGGGAAGACGGCGGCAAAGACGACAAGAAAGCCAAAGTCATAAGCGAGAGCTGCATGGCTGACGGGAGAAGCTTCGGTAGCGATTTGAAACTTCAGGGGTCTAAACATACGAAGACAGTCCTAGCGGGGAAACTTACGAGGGACAAGTGTTCCTAGGCTCGCTTTCCCCCGCTCGGATCATAGATGGTACCGTCCGGAAGTCCAGGCGGGGACTGCGGCTGCGCTTCTCGCGAAAAGGCAGGCGTCGCGGGCCTGGCCACTTCCGCACTTCCGCTTTCCGGCCCAGCCAGCGCCCGCGATGGTGAGAGAGCTGGGCCCCGGGCCAGGGACCCCCGCTGTTCTTCCTCAGGAACCTGGGTCTGGGGGAGATGCGGCTTTGCAACGGAGAGGCCCGGGGCCGAGGGGTGCTGGGGCGTGTGGGGGCCCGACGAGGCTGGGAGAAAGAGGGCGGGGCGGGGGCCGAAGTGAGGAAGGGGCTAGCCGGGGACGGCCTCCGAAGCAGCAGGCCTTGCGGCTTCATGGTCTGGCTTTCGAAGCAAGTAGGGAGTACTCCTGAGGCGTGGAGGAAGCCGGAAGTAGGGCCTCCTAGGCTAATGGTAGCGCCGCGAAGGCACGTAGTAGGCCTCGGAGTCCGTAGTAGGGCCGCCTCTCCACTCAGAGTAGAACTGCACTAAATACACTCCCCTGTTCTCTCCTGCCCACTTGACGCCACAGTTTCCCGAGGGAAGTGTCCACACTTTCCTATCGCACTCTTGTTGCCTCCAGCCTTGCTTCTACCCTCCCGAAAGAGCTCTTATTAAGCCGCCTCCACCCAATCCCCTTCCTGCTCAGAACGCAGTCGTGTCAGTCTTACTGTAGTAAGTTCTGATACTGCTGATCCCTCCCTCCCTGGAAATCCTCGCGTTTGATAATCGTGGGTGCTCCTGGGCTTTGACACTTGGGCTCACCACCTTCGTCTTCTTTACAGTCTCACTGTTCATACCTAACTAGTTTCCTGGCCTTGATGACCTTGTGTATCTATCTGGTGACTCCTGAATCTGTTTTCCCCGCCCTTTCAAGGTTTTCTGGTTATCTTGAAGACAGACACCTTGAAATTAGACCTCCAGGTCAAAACTCACCTTTTCTCCTAAACTTGCTCTTCCTCCTATGTTCCTTATTCTGGCTTTGTGTCCTCTTCACTCAGCCAGAAAACTGTGATACTCTTTTTTTCCAATTGAGGCCGTGCCTCTTGATTTTATAAAAACCACCTTTATTGAGGTATTGCATGAGACTGTCTGTTTCATTTGTGAAAGAGCAGGCGTCACAGGGCTTGCCACCTAAAATTCACCCTTTTCAGGTTTACCATCTATGAATTTTGACAAATACAGTCAGGTAACCACTATTACAATCAAGATAAAGAATATTTCCATCGCCTCAAAAACTTTCCTCAAGTTCCTTTATAATCAGTCTTCCCCACCCGCCAAGCAACCACTGACTTTTTTTCCCCTGTAGTTTTGCTTTTTCCGGGTTGTCCTATAAATGGAATTCTTCAGTATGTAGACTTTTTAGTGTGGCTTCTTACCATAGTGCATTTGAGATTCATGCATGTTGTGTGTATCAGTGGTTATTCCTTTTTTATCACTGAGTAGTATTTCATTGTATGAATGAACCATAGTTTGTTGGGAGTTGTTTTTTGATTCTGTTGTCCTGGACATCTAATATCAGTCCAAGCCCTGTGATCCCCTCTGCTTTTCCTCTCCACTGCCCTAGCCCAGGCTCTCATCAGCACTCCTTAAATAGCTGTCTGCCTTATGTCTCACTTCCCTCTCCAGTCCATTCTCCACAGAGTCACCATGCAGCTGTTGTGGTGAAACTTCCTCCTCAGAAAGCCCCAGCAGTTCCTTACCACCTTAAAAGAAAAACTGAACTCAGTGGCCTGGCACTTGAGATTCCCGATGAATCTCCAGGTCACCATTCCAGCCTTATCTGTTGAATCTGAAGTGCTTCCCATATATAGCACATTGTACTCATCACTACTTCTGGAACTCTTAATGGCCTTTTGTGTAATTCTAACCTTAAGTTCTTTCATTCATTCATTTATTCTACAGAAACTGAGCAAGACACTGTATATGTTAGCTACTGACTGAGCTGGGTGTAGTGTGTGTAGGTTTGAATAAAATAGACATGCTCTATTGACCATGAGGCTTACGGTCTAGGAGTGAAGGAGAAATTACTTTACTAAAGATATACGAGGGATGTGTCGTTATAAATTATAATAAATGCTATGAAGAGGGAAGTCAAGAAAGGGCTCTTTGAGGAAGGAAGGGGCCTTCCCTGAATAAGCCGAGATCTGAAGGATGACTTAGGGGAGAGGGGAGAAAAAGAGGGAAGAAAAGCTTGCAGATAAATGGTTCAGCATGTTTGAAGCCCTGGGGGTGAGAAAGAACTTGGCTCATAAAAGGAGCTGAAGATAGGCCAGTGTAGCTAGAAGCTGGTGTCTACTGGGAACGACCGTATTCTGCTTTCCTCATTATAAAATTCTCCTAATCCTATTTCTATCTTCAAATCAAAACCGATTTCTTCTGCAAATATAACTTGTAAGTCTAATGATTTCACATTTTATCCTTCTTTATTTCATAGTTATTTTCTCTCTCCTCAACCTAGTTGAGCTTTTTAGGGGTACAGATGGTCTTAGTCATCTCTGAATTCCTAGCACCTAGCTCAGTGCCTGGTACACAGTGGACTTATCCATTTTTTGGCTCAAGAGACAGATGAAGGACAGTCATTCACCTCTATGCCTGTAGACCAGGGTTTCTCAACTTCAGCACTGTTTGGAGCTTAATAATTCTTTGTTGTGTGTTGTGGGATGTTTAGTGGTATGCCTGGCCTCTATCTACTCAATGCCTTTGGCACCTCTCCCCACAAGTCATGACAGTGAAACTTGTCTTGACATTGCTAATGTCCCCCTGACAGGCAGAATCATCCCATTGAGAACCACTGCTCCAGACTTTGAAGGAAAGACACTTTGAAGGCCTAGTCTGTTCTGTTCACTGGTCTGAGAACCGACACCCTCAGTACTGCCTGGCTCCCGTGTGAGCTGGAGTAGGGGGCCAGTGGGTTTGGTGAGACAGATTCTGATCCCCCCCCCCCCCCCCCCGCCGTGCTTTTTCCTACAGACTGCCACTCTCCGCCCCTACCTGAGTGCCGTGCGGGCCACACTGCAGGCTGCCCTCTGCCTGGAGAATTTCTCCTCCCAGGTCGTGGAACGACACAACAAGCCAGAGGTGGAAGTCAGGTAGGGAGGGAAGAGGTCGGGGTGGGGGTGATGAGTGCAGCACCCAGAGATGGCCCTTATCTACAGGGTGCCAGGACCCTCTGTCCTGGAGTTGTCGGGATAATTACACTTACCGTATTCCGTCTTGCTGCCAGATGAACAGTGGTTCCCAATTTGGAGTTCAGAAAATAGGGTCAGTGGGTTGGCAGGACAAAACCCAGAGGAGAAGCTACTCAGGAGCAAAGATTGCTTGATACAAGGTATGACGTCTCAGGGCAGGGCCATTTGTGAAGATCTCCTGTGGCATTATTGACCTGCAATTTATTGCTCTTTTTCGCCTTTAAAATTTAATCTGGGACAGACATATCTGAGATAAGCCATGTTACCACACTAAGTTGATATGACTGGAATTTTTTTAAACCGATAAGTTAGGATGTGCTGTGTTATGCTAGTTAACATATATGATTTCCACTAGGCATGTTAAAATGATAACAGCCCACAGACACCACCACCACAGTTAACTACCCTTACAGATATCTAGGGGTCAGAAGGAACTGAGCTGGGAGGGGTCTTAATACTGAATAAGTGAGTCATTCTGGATTGATAATTAAAGGAGGCCAAAGTGTGTTCGGTTTTAACTTATATCTAAGGCAGCCTCTCTCTTCTCATTCCCTAAGTGGTATATGAGTTTGCTTGTGGTTACTAAAATAAGAGCTGCCATTTGGAAAGCTCCTACCATGGGCCAGGCACACTGTTAGATGCTTGATCCTTTTTGATTTCTCTCAGTCCTCACCAGTGAAATAGGAATCAGAGTCATTTTACAGCTGAGGAAATTGAGATTCCAACAGGGTAATGTGCCCAAGGAAAGTAACAGAGGAGGCGGGATTTCAAAACTTTTTAGCCCTGACTCCAGAGCCTGTGTTGTTTCCAATGGAGAACACGCTAGCTGGCCCCCATCTTGGAACACCCCTGCTTGTGAGTCTCTTATTCCTTGGACTCTGGTCTAGGATAGTGATTCCAGGGCCTGCTGTGAGGTCTCCCTGAGCGTTCTGTTCCTCTGTAGTACAGAGGCCTCTGTGACATTGTGTTTTCAGGAGTAGCAAAGAGCTCCTGTTACAACCCGTGACCATCAGCAGGAATGAGAAGGAAAAAGTTCTGATTGAGGGCTCCATCAACTCTGTCCGGGTCAGCATTGCTGTGAAACAGGTGAGCTCACCACGGAGCCCCTGCCTCCCCAGGAGGCCAGGGATCTCCGTCTGAGAGATCAGTGTGCCAGATTCAGGGTGCCAAGAAACCCAGGCTCTGTTTCCTTGAAAGTAACCAGGAAATGATTTGCCAGACTCAGCAAGTCAGTAGAATAGAGCACAACTCCATCTTCTAGGCCTTGCTCTGGAATAGAAGGCAGGAAATGGAGCAGCCAAGGCCATGGGCCAGTTTGGTGTCAGGTCATAGAACCGTTCCTGAGGAATGAAGAATGAGTCCAGTTCAGAAAAACAAATAGTACTAGTACTGGTTTGATAGCCATTAACTCTGAAAGTGAGATTTAGGGTAAAAAAGAGTGTAGTTTCCTCAGATACCGTTTCACAAATGTCTGACATTCCCACCACTCCCATAATTCTTGCCATATTTTTATAGTATCTGGACAGTTCCTTACTTAATAGATTTCTTTAAGTTGACATTTTCTTTTGCTTAAATTTGTTGGAAAAAGTTTATGCCATAAGTAGAAAAACACTGTCACTTGCCAAATAGAGGACAACTCTAAAAAAATAAATACAGTGAAAACAAAAATAGTGTTACTAAGTTCAGAATAGATATTGCTGCCTGCAGAAAGCTCTAACCCTGGGGCCTGCTCTCTTTGTTAAAAGGGGAGATTAACAAGTGTTGGAGAGGGCTAAGGGCATTCTAGCACCCAGCTGCAAAATTCTTCCTTTAGAAATACTGAGAGGCTGGCCCCGGGCACAGCAGTTCCACTTCGGCGGGCGGCCAGGGGTTTGCCGGTTCGGATCCTGGGTGTGGACATGGCACTGCTTGGCAAACCATGCTGTGGCAGGCGTCCCACATATAAAAAGTGGAGGAAGATGGGCACAGATGTTAGCTCAGGGCCAGTCGTCTTCAGCAGAAAGAGGAGGATTGGCGGCAGATGTTAGCTCAGGGCTAATCTTCCTCAAAAAAGAAAAGAAGAAAGAAATACTGAGAGTTCAGCAGGGAGAAACTTTGAGAATCATTTGATGTTCAGTGTTATTAAAGCGGAGATCACCTAAGGTTATCCCTGATGCCCCAGGGATGTATCACAGGCTCTGGAAAGTGCTGCGCTAGTGAAATGAGAATGAGAAAGGCAGCTTTGAATATAGGTATGGCTTCTGGAATGAGTGGATGAAAGACTCTGGTTTACCAGAATTACCTCTCTGGAATGGGGGTAGATGGGATCATGGTAATGCCCCATTAAGTTGGAGAGGCTGGAGTGTGGTAGACCCTGCTTTCAGTTAGCAACCAAGTGCCCCATGATTCAAAGTTCAGGCAGTGATTGCTCCCAGTATCAAACCCCACTGCTTCCAGCGAGCCTGGGGGAAATTCTGGTCAGAAGACCAGGCTACAGGTTTCTGTTGTCATAGGGTGTCAGCTTCAGGGCAACACCTTTCTCCTTTGCTTTCACCAGGCTGATGAGATTGAGAAGATTTTATGCCACAAGTTCATGCGTTTCATGATGATGCGAGCAGAGAACTTCTTTATCCTTCGAAGGAAACCAGTGGAGGTGAGATCATGTGATTCGTGTGTTCGTAATACCCAGGATTCTACCACTGAGTCCACTGTCGCTGGTCTGGGATTGTTTCTAGAACTGAGATTACTGCTCCTCCAGCTGTAGGGCACCCATTGCCTGAGTCGAGTCTCTTCATCTCATATGGAGTGAGAGTAACGGGGATCAGAAACTTAGGAGAAGTTGGTTGTATGTCAGTCATGGAAGAGGCAGAAAAGATGAGATGCATCGCTCATCTTCCCAGAGCCTGTGGTTTTAGGAAGCAGCAGAGAGGGCACAACGAATCAGAAATCCTTTCTAAGCTCTGCCACCAGTTGAGTCATAGTCTTTCAGGGCCACGATTGACATTGGCTCAGTTGTTGCCTAGCCTTGTACTTGAGTCTTCTCCACAGACTCTCTGCCAGCTCGACTTAAGATATCCCCAGTGACTGAGAAACTACCATGCAGAGCAGCACACGCCATCATCAGACTCATCAGACGTGTTGACCAAGCTCTGACCTCTGGGGCTACCCAGAATAAATAAAATTGTTCTCGCAGACACAACCCATCTCATAGTTAAAGACCTCAATCCCATCCTTCTCCCACAGCATCTCTCCTCTCCAGACTAAATGTTCCCTGCTTGATTAGATTCTTCTGTAACAAGATTTCCAAGTCCCTTGACTCATTCTGAATGCAGCTGTTTGTGCCACTGATGTCTAACAGACACAGAATTCTCAACTGGGTTGAGTTACTTGGATCCAACATAGACAGCCCATCAGAGCAGGTGGGCTGCTGACTGAAGCGCGTGTTGCTTGGGAGAAGGTCACAGCCAGCTGAAAGCGTGTGGCTGAGTGAATGTAGAGGACATGGCCAACTAAATGTCCCTGGGACATTAATTCTCTCCTGTTTCTTCTCTTCCTCGCCCCTACTGTCTTCCTTCCCTAGGGGTATGACATCAGTTTTCTGATCACCAACTTCCACACAGAGCAGATGTACAAACACAAGTTGGTGGACTTTGTGATCCACTTTATGGAGGAGATCGATAAGGAGATCAGTGAGATGAAGCTGTCAGTCAATGCCCGTGCGCGCATCGTGGCTGAGGAGTTCCTCAAGAATGTAAGTTGTGGCCTTCTTGGTTTCTTTCCAGAAATAGAAGGAGTCATGGGTTGTGTTGAGAACTTAGCATCTCATGGGAAAGCGGTGCCAACAGTGTGTGAATATTTCTTGAGGCCGCTAGGACCCATGGTGGGCGGCAGGTCAGTCAGGTACCTTAGAACTGGAGAACCTGAGGTTCATCTTTGAGAGCTGCAGGGCATTTTCCATATCTGGGTGCCTGGGGGACACCTCTCTTAGTCCCTCATGGGGACTTAGACATTCATTTCTACATCTCAAAATGTACACAGAGTTCTTCCCTATAGCTAGTTCAGACTCCCAAGTGAGGCAAGTTAAATCCGCATGTGAATTTTCTGGGAATATAGAACAGTTAATCATCGTGTAATTCCACTTCTCAAACAGACTTAAATATTTTCCTTCAGTGTCTGTTTCTCAGGCTTAAAGTCATGATTTCTCCACCTGTTTTCCATCACTTTCATCACTAAATCCTCCAGATGCCTCTTCAGTTGTTTGTGCATTCCTGACAGGACTGCGGCCCTCTGAAGAAAAGGAACAGTTTACATTGGTGAACTGATGACACAGTTGTTCTTGTTTAGATATTCAGGACATACCTCCTCCTTTTTTTCCTTCTTCCAAACAATCTTTGGTTTGTTGACATGTTCCACTCAGAGTTGACTGTGATCCCTAGATGGTGGATTTAATGTTTACTCTTACCAGTGTATACAGACCCAGCCCAGGAGCTCAGATTCCTAAAGTGAAAATTACCCCCGCTTCCCCTGGCTTTAATTGTAATGAGAGCAGCCAGCATACAGAGTAGCTGTGATGTGCGCACAGGGTAGCATGCTTGTTCAGATCACAGAGGCTGTGGAGTCAGGCCACCTGTGTGTGAGCCAGCTCCACTGCCTACTCAGGCGTGTTACGGAACCTCTCAACTAAGCATCAGTTTCCTCAACTGTGAAGTGAGGAAACTACTAATTAGTATGTACCTTTCAGTGTCACTGAGCAATAAGTGAAATAAATGTAAAGCATATCACTCGGTACATAGTAAGCTTTCCACGTATTGTAGCACCAAAATTTTAGGCCAGGGTGCTAGGATGCCCCGAGATTCAACTGTGAAGAAAAGTAGTTCTTGTCCCAATTTAATATTTGATTCATTCGGTCAGTAATCATTTAGTTATTACGATCATTGCATTTCTGTAGTTATACAGCTAAAAAAACACATTTACATGTATCATTTAACACCTAACACAGTCTTTGAGTCAGGTGTTATCCCCATTTTACATATGAGTAAACTGGGCTCTGGAAGTTAAGTCAGGGTCCCTCAGCCAGTAAGTGGAGGAACCAGGACTTGGAGCTAGATTTTTAGACTCAAAGATCTAAGATAGTACCGTGCCATCTGGCAGGGGTCAGAAACTCAGGCACATGCAGCAGTCAGGCAGGTAATGCGCAGGAGTGATGTGGGCAGTGTGGGGACCTGGTGAGCACATACCTTACCTGAGGAGGATCACCACCACCCAGCTCCAGCCTGTCGTAGCTTCATCTTCCAGCTTTTGGAAATAATCCCCAAATCTGGACTTGTATGTGTCATCTCCCTTATTTTGAAGGTTGGCAACTAATTCATATTCTTTTAAACACTGACTGGGCCAAACAGTGCACCTCTTTGGGCTGAGTTAGGCCCATGGGCCGTTGGCCCACAGCCATTAGTCTATAAAATGTCCAGGGCTGTTCTAGGCACCATAGGGGATACTTGAGGCAGAAAATGTTTCAAGGGCCTGTCCTGGTTGGAGGACCACTCAGAGCTTGACAGAAAGTACCAGGTCCTGGGTCCCTCTACCCTTGGCCCTCTGAGTCCCCAAGCTCTTGCATGTGAGTACCTCATCTCTAAAGAAGGCAACCTCAGTTCACCAAGCAAGGCACTGTGATGGGGCTTTATAGCAGCCTCCATGACACATCCAAGGGGAGCTGTGGAAAAGCCCACATCACCCTTGACTTCTCTGCCTTGTCTAGTGCTAGGTTTAGGCCCATTACCCCAAAGGTCACTGCTGAATGCTGGCTGAATTAGAAAGAGTGTGCCCACAGGGTGTCCTTGGACCCAACCCTGCCCCTCAGAGATCTGAGCACAGTGGCAGCTTCCAGATCAGCCCACCGCCCCAGAGTAGGCCTGCCAGGATATAGTAATAACCACCATTCACCACATCTTGGTTCTCTTGACAGTTTTAAACCATCTGGCTGGATCTCATGGCCTTCCCCCTCAGACTCCCCTATGTCTCTGCGAAGGCGTCCTGGAGTTACTTCCAAGAGCGGCAGCGGCGGCAGCAGCAGACGGGAGCTGGGTCGGGGTGGGCATTAGATGCGGGAGGGGGGTGGTGTGCTTGCTAGCTGGGCAACAAAGCAGCAGTGGACCTGCCCCAAGGCCACACGTGCCTGGTCAGGCTGGCTTCTGATGTTCAGTCCCCTGGGCCGGGACAGATTTTTTTTAACGTCTTGAAACTTAAACTCTGTGCTTGTAGGAGACCGTAACCTTTTTGTCTTTTTTTTTTTTTTTTTTAAAAACAAACAACCTCCACCTCCAGTGGCTGTGACTGGTCCCAGTGATTGTACCTTATTGGTCGCTGTGGGTCTGGGCGGGCCTGGAGCCAGAAGGCGACTACTGTTCCTCCCCCGAGCCACCCCAGGTGGGGAGGGAGGGAGGTTTCAGACTCCAGTTCCTCTCCCTTGCCCTCTTATTCCCAAACCTCCTTGGGCCCAGTAGAAGCGGTGGGGACCCTCTGCCAGCTTCCTGAGCTCTGCCTAAAGATGGCCACTGAGCACTGGTTAGGGACAAGGGGTGAACCGGTGGCCACCAGCCACGCCTAGGAGCTGGGACCCAAAAGCCAGGTATCCTCTGGCTGCAGGGTCCACTTCATGCCCTCCCAGCTCAGAGGGGCCACTGTTTCGCCTTGTGTATCAGTGCAGTGCCTGTGCTAGAGGTGGAGAGGTGAGTCCTCCAGAGCTTGCTCTGGGCCCTCCCACCTGCTCTGGCTCCTCTGCTCCCACGCTCGCTGTACCTTTTCTTATTCTGGTGGATCCTCCCTCCCCTAATTAAAGTCTCTTCTTGCCCCTTTGGGGCTGCATGAGGTCTGTGCTCTGTTTGTATATGTGAAAGGAGGGGAGGTGGGGCTTTTTATTCCCCAGGACCATGTGGCTTGTACTTGGGCCAGAGACAGTCTCATAATTGGTCCCTGACATTATCCCTGCCAAGGGCCCCGACCCAGAGACCTCCATTGCAGTCCAGGCACCACCCATTTCTGAAACCGCTCTCTCTGCCTGTATGGACATTTGGTCCTTTTCACATAACGAGCTCATTTGGGCTGAATAACCTCAGAGAAATAATGATCCCATTTCGTGGCTAAGGAAACAGGTTCCATGAGATGCAGCACCTTGCTCCTGCCAGTGAGCAAGAGAGTAGACATCAACCCGAAGATTTTTGCCTCTGCCTGTGCTAAGACAATAATCACTAGCCACATGTGGCTATTTAAGTTTAAATTATTACAATTAAATAAACTTTAAAATGCACTTCTTCTGTGCCACCAGCAACATTTCAAAGTGCTCAGTAGCTACAAGTGACTGGTGCCTACCGTGTCAGACAGTACATATATAGAATATTTCTGTCATCACAGAACGTTCTATTGGATAGAGCTACACCTTGGTGACACCTTGAAGTAATAAAAAAAAAAAACCACTTGTGTTTTAATTCTGACTCTTGCTGCTGAATGTGAAAAAGTTATATTCTGTGCCTCAGTTTCTTAATCTGTAAAGTGGAGATAATGTGAACAATCAGACACAGTACCTGCTATACAGGTATTGAATTAACAATAGCCAGTCTTTCCACCAGCCCAGCATCCAAGCTGTTTGATAACTTCCACCATGCTACACCTGGGCGTTCACATGCCTGTCTTGGAGAGACTTGGGGGGCTGGTACAAGATCTAGGTGTATAAAGAGACAGGTACACTGAAGTTTTTCATATTCACTAATGGAAGTCTCTGGGACCCCACAGGCGGTATATTTATGGAAGAGAGTGTCAGGGAAAGTTTCAAAAGGGTCCTTTGAGCTGAGCTTTCAAAAGAGTTTCTTCCAGATGGCCAAAGGGGTCTCGAGGCAGAGGAAAAGGTCACGTTAAAGGGAGGAGGGGGTGGGGGCAACTTGGGCAGCTACCATCCCCTTTATGACATTACCTCTGTGACCTCCCTCTCCTGCCTTGCAGAATTAGGTGTGCCCTTGTCTGGGCACATGCCTATGTTCTGGCTTTGCAGTGAGTGTTAAAGGTGCTCGTGGTGAAGCTGGATGTCTGCTAGAGCGTGGCAGCTCCTCACTCAGTCTTCACAGGACCGCATCACTGGGGTGAGCCCCGACTCTCTCATTTGTCACAGATTCATCTTGCAGGGTCCAGAGCCCCTAAAGCCGAATTTGCCAGCTGATGAGAACAGACTGGATGGTTGCCAATCAGCCAGCCCTCTCCTGGAGGCATGCCTTTTGGGAAAGCCAGTCACCAGCCAAAGGAGGGTTGGGAAGGGTGATGGCAGTGGTTGGGGTTGGCTGAACAGCTAGGTGGAGGGCCCACCTTCACCGTACAGGAAGATCTACCCGCACACAAAACTGGTTTCTTGGACTCTGCTTCAATGGGCACTGCTAGAATTTGCCTCTCAAACTGCCTGTTTGGTATTTCCATGACCAATAGGCAACGAGTCTAAGTGTTAACAAGGACTTACATTTAATAATGTTTATGTTTAACAGTAGGGCTTTGGAGTCAGACCTGGGCTTCAATGCTGGTTCTGCTGTGCGATATGAGGCAAATTATTTAACACCTTGGAGCCTTATTTATCTCACCTGTGACTTTTGAGTATAGTATTTTGCCACTATCTCCAAAAAGGTTACTTACAGTCTTGTCTTGGGGACTGTGCATAACTGTTTTATTAGATTTTTTCTGCAGTTGACTTAAATGATAATTTTCCATTTCCAAGTTATTGTGGGGTGGGGGTGGGGGTTGTGCACTCTGCACCATTATCACTGTTTCCCCTATATCCTGCCCTGGCTTTCAAATCTAGCCCCAAGGATCTTACCCTAGCCCCATATGCCAGGCCCTGCAGATCTGATCCGTCTCACCAGGCTCCAGCCACACTGGCTGCCATGAGTTCCCCAGAAAGGGTCTTGAACCCTTCTCGGGGCTGGTGCGGAGAATTTCTTATCCCTGGAATGCTATTTCTCCCCTTTTCCCTGGTCAACTCCTGAACTCCTTTGCACTCCGTAGGCTTCAGCTTAAATGTCACCTCTTCCAACAGGACAACCTTGACTGCCTTATCTAAAGTATGCCCCCTTCCTGGTTTCAGTTCATTGCTTGTTCATTGCCAGGATCGTACCTACAGCTGTTGTATGCCTTTGTTGCTTGCTTTTTGTTTCCCCTCCGCTGGACTGTAAGCTCCGTGAGGTCAGGGATCACCTGTTGTTTATTCTTCCGGCCCCCAGCGCCTAGCCCAATCCGTAGCACTTGATGCTCTATAAATACTGTAAAATGACTGAAGCTCCAGGAAGTGCACAAGGGACAATGACACCGATAGTAACTGGCAGCCCCAGTGCTCTGCGCTTCCACCTTCAGTGACACGCTCATCAAGGGTCTGGGGCAGGTGAGGGCTGGAGTTCGGCCCGCTGGAATGAGCCAGCGAACTCGCCATTGGCGGCCAGATTGTGCGGAATGGTTTCCAAGGCGACAGCAAACAGAGGGCGGGGCCTCGGAACAGAGGGCCGGGCACAGGCCTGGGCAGGGCCCTCCCCAAGAGGCGGCGGCGCGCGGAGGGGGAGGCGGGCTCTGGGATACTGGGAGGGCCCGCGCGGGGAGGGGCCGATGCCGGGCCCCGGCGCGGCGCTGCTCCTGAGCCCTGGGGAGTGGGGGGCCGCACACCGGGGCTCCGCCGCCTGGGTCCTCCAGGAGGGCGACCTGGGGTGCAGCTGGCCGAAGAAGCCGCAGCTGCCCGAACCACGCACCAGTTCCCCCGCCCCATGGCCCTGGGCGCGCCACTCCCTGTCCCGGCCTCCAGAGACACTGCCATGGCCCGGGACCGCCTCCGCCCGGTGCGACGGGGCTCGCGCAGGCGGCAAACGCCGGGCTGGCAGCCCCGCCTCTGCGCGCCCGCTGGGCTGCGCCTGCGGGTCGCTCGCTCGCTGCACCCCTGCCCAGGGCGCCGCGTATCCCCGCCCCCTCGGGCCCCCGCACGCGTCGGCCCTGGAGGAAGCCTCGCCGCAGGACGGTGAGGCGCGTTGCGGCCAGCCCATCCTGGCCTGAGGCGGGGGCGGCGGCGAGGCCGAGAGGGCTTGGGGTAGAAGGAATGTGGGTAGAGAGAAGAGTGGTAGAGGGTGGGCATCCAGATGAAGGGTGGAGAAAGAGAAGGAGTGTGGGCATCCGGGGCCGGGAGAGATGCCAGGCTGAGCCCCCATCCTGCCCCATCCCACTCCGGATCTTTCTGCAGGTTCCCTTGTCCTCTGGCGAGGATTCTCCAAGGCGTCTCATCACATGGGCCGGCTCAGGAGCGCCAAGATCCACGTGGAGAGAGCTGTCAAGGTCGGAGGGGGCTGGGAGGTCTAGAAAGGGCCCTGAGAGTGTCTCGGCCTGCCTCCCTGCACTATTTTCTCCTATCCTTAACAGACAAACAAAAAAACAAAAGCCTTGATCCCACACACATCTTCAAATACCTCCCCAATTGTCAGTACCCCCTCACAGCAGAACTTCTTGGCAGAACTGTCTACTTCTTCACCTGGGATTCACTCAGTTCCCACCACACTAGCTCCCTGCTCTGCCCCAGTCCCCGGGAACCACTATAGTCGAGGTCACTGGTGACCTCCAAGGAGCCAAATCCAGCAGTTCCTTTTCTGTCCTAATCTCAGTTGGGCACCCTGTGTCATTGTACACTGCCGCCCCACACCCCCTTCCCTCTTGGCTGTCAGCACACACCTGGCTTTCCTTTGACCCTCCCTGGCTGCTGCTTTTCAGTTGCCTTTGAAGGCTCCTCCGGACATTGACGGTTCCCTGGATCCCTCCCCACAGCTGTCTCCTTGACTGTGAGTCCGCTCAGTGTGCTGTGCCCCCTCCATGCCCTTTCCAGCCCAGCCTGGAAACTCCACACTCGGTACGCCTATTTGACATCTCCACCCAGAGAACTTGTAAGAATTTTAAACCCATGTCCCAAACCATCCTCTTGATTTTCCTCCCCAAACCTGTCCTCCTCCCTAGTCTCTGGTCTTCCCCATCTCTTGGTTGCTCAAGCCAGAAATCTGGTTTTCTGTTCACTCACCCACACATCTAATCCCGTCAGCAGGACCAGTCATCCCTATTTTAGCTCTTATCACCTTCTCCCCATCTCCACTGTAATCACCCTCATTCTAGCTATGGTGATTTCTCTCTTACACAAACCACACCAGCCTTCTAAATGTTCTCCCTGCTTCCTCCTGTCCCCTCCATCTATCCTGTGTACTGCAGCAAGCCGAACTTACAAAGCCTCCAATCGCGTCACTCTCTCCCTTTGCCTTTGTTGCTTCACACTGCTCTTAATGTAAAATCCAAGTCCGTCCCAAGGCCTGTGGGACCTTCCACAGTCTAGCCACTGCCTACCTGCTCAGGAGCTCTGTCCTCATTTTCCACGCTCCACTCCCTTGGCTTCCTTCCAGTTCCTTTTGACCTGTATCCAGCCTCAACACCTTTGCACATGCTTTTCCCTCCACCTGAATGGCCATTTGCCCAGCTCTGTACATTCATGGCTCCTTCTCAACGTTCCCTGACCATGAATGTATTTCTGGTTCCCCTGGGTCCCCGTTAAGTATCCAGTTCTTGGAGCCAACAAGTCTGGATTTAAATCCCTGCTTTTTTCACTTAACCACTGTGTGGCCAAGGTACTCAACCTCTATATGCCCCTGTTTCATAATCAGTTAAACGGGGGTAATAACATCTATTAAAAATACATATTATTGTTAAGAATGTATATAAGTGCTTAGCACATAGTAGGGGCTCAACAAATATTGGCTATTACCATTATAATTATTACTATGCATATTTGTTTCCCTGCTTGTTTATAATCTGTCTCCCCTACTGGAAGATAAAAATTTCCTGAAGGCAGAGACCGTAACTGTGGTTCACCATTATATTTCCTATATCTGGCACTTAGGTAATACTTACTGAACAATGATCCTTCTCTAAACTTACAGCAGAAGAAGATCTTTATGATCCAAGGCCGCTACCCGGTGATCCGGTGCCTCTTGCGCCAGAGGGGCTGGGTGGAGAAGATGGTCCGTCACTCGGGCACCACCCTGCCTCAGCCCCAGAAGGATCTGGATAGCTCAGTAGTGGGTAATAGCGACACCACTGAGGACGGTGAGCAGTCCCTCCCTTTCCACAAACTGCCCCTCCTGAGCCCCTTTCCTTTCATTCCCACTGTCCCAGGGTTGAGGTTTTGGTACGGGCCTATGGGCAGGGACAGGGGCCTCACCAGACCTGGGCTCTGCATCCACAGAGGATGAAGATGAAGATGAGACATTCCAGCCACCACAGCTGTTTGATTTCGATGATTTACTGGAATTTGATGACCTAGATGGGACACATGCTCTAATGGTAAGGGCCCAGAGGGCTGCTTAGTCAGAAGGAGAGCACTAGAGTCCAGCTGGGTGACCTCAGACAAGTCCTTTCCTTCTCTGGGCTTCAGTTTCCCCATCTGCAGTAAAAACCGACTGCTTCTCTAAAGCCTAGATGGGCCCGCAGAGCGGTGAGGGACGTAATGGAGTTCACACAAGGCAGGCCTGGGGTCAGAACTCTGTTAGGTCGTGTCAGAAGCTGGCACAACCTCCGCGCCTGGTTATTCCCCTTTGCAAATAAAAACCCCGTCGTTCGTCTCCTTTTTCTGCCCTTGGCAAGTGAAGGCTGGAAAGAAGGGCTTAAAAAGTTCTAAAAGAGGCTGATATGATGATGTGGAGGATATATGTGTAGCACTAAGGACACGTGGCTTCAAATCTTGGAACCACCACTTACTAAGTTTAACTATACCAAATTGCCATTTTTCTGTCAGGAAAGGTTGAGTGTTGGCAATTTTATATGGCTCAACCTTGTGAGCCCTTGGACATTGACCCTCCCTGTACCTGAGTTCCCTCCTCGGTGAAATGGGGATAACAGTAGCACCTACCTCATAGGGTTGTGGTGAGGATTAAATGAGCTGAACAAGGCCTGGCATGTGGTGTTATTGCTTATTAATAATCCCACCTCCCAGAGTTGTAGGAAGGATGGAGAGAAAGAGCCAACGAGAGAGCCTTTGTCACATTCTATGTGCCCATCAGCTTGAAGTCACTGTCCTGTCACTGAGCAAGTCACTGATGGCCATGGGCCAGAACAAGGTGTGGTGTTCAGTTGTGCGGCTTGGTCACTGCCTAGGGGCACCTGGCCAAAGGAGGCTGCAAGCCTGCCTACTCTCTGCTGACCAAGCGTGTGCCCTGGAGGAAGAGATGTCTTTCCTTACCTCACACAAAGATGGCAGGTGGGCCAGAGGCCACCCTGGAAATATCCTCTCTTTCCATTCACCCACCCTGCTCAGCATGGAGGGGGGAAGCTGCCTCAAGCCTTGTGCTGCCCACACCAGCCTCCTGTCTCCTCCCCTGTCCCCAGTCTCGCATGGTTCGGAACGAGATCCCCTACTTCATCTGGACGACTCGGCGGGACGTGCTGGACTGCCGCTTTCTCTCCAAGGATCAAATGATAAACCACTATGCCCGGGCTGGCTCCTTTACCACAAAGGTGGGCTCCCCAGGGCGTGGGCATGGCAGCTTCCAAACCCCCCAGCCCTTGAGTGGGCAGCCTGGCTCCCTGCTCTCCTTGTCAGTAAGAGAGAGTACTCAGGAGAGGGAGAGGTATATAATTCAGTGGAATTTGGCATCAGACAGGCAGGCCAGGGTTCAAATCTAACCCCTGCAGCATGCCTGCCACATGTAGACATAATGACTAAAATGGATTCCAGGATCCAAACAGGATCTGAAGCCAGAACAAACACCAATTCCAACGACTATGAGAAAGAGGGCCCTTACCCTCCTAAGCAGAGGCTATCTGGCTGATGAATCCATTCTATCTACCTGGGTTTATTAACAAGTGGTTTTACCTCTCTGAGCCTCAGTTTCCTCTTCTTTAAATGAAGATACCAATAAGACCTATCTTTTAGGCTTGTGGCAAGAATGAAGGGCTTTCTAATTGGGACCTGCTCATATATTATTAGTGTGAGGTGGGAAGGATTCCTAGAGG